>NC_091801.1:83417500-83733333 GCF_041296235.1 Equus asinus | reverse complement strand
TCCATGCGCCGACCTCTCTGTGCTGTCCTGACCCGCTCTAACCGCACTGTCCTACCCTGTTTGGTAAATAAAATGTTGTGCTGACATTCTGACCTGGTCTCACGACTGGGCATCGGGGCTAGTGTTTGGAACGCGTGGCACTGCTGCTGGTGTGACATCCGGAAGAGGCCTCAGTACAGTGGGGCCGACCCTGCAGCATCAGGAGGGGCAGCTAGGGAGGGAGGGTTAGGGAGCCCAGCTCACCTCGGGGCCTCCTGGGGTGCAGACAGAGCCCTTCCCTGGGCCATGTTCCGGGGGTGTGTCCCTCTGAGGGTCTGACGTCTCAGAAAGGCCCCAGTCAGGCACGGCGGGTTGGGGAGGTTGATGGAGGTCAATGTGGGCCCAACGTCTGGGAGCTTAGGTGCAGTGCGTTCTGGATGGGCTGGGGTGGTATGCTGTCTGGGTGTGCGCAATCCGCGGGCACGCAGGGCTGCAGAAGTGCTGTGTGAGGCCATTGTGAGTATGCAGAGGATGAGGGTGTTGTGGTCCCCGTGGTGGACTCCTGCTGCACGGGTGTCAGGTCTGCATTCTGCTGTGGGAGCTGCCCAGATAGATCGTGCCCTCTGGGACTGGCCTGGAGCACGGGGCTGCAGCAGGTGGCTACCGCTCCCCTTGAGTTGCCAGCCCAGATGTGCTCTCACGCTGAGCCGTGTGCGCAGCAAGGACGAGGTGGTGCTGGGCATGGCAAAACCTCTCCTCGTGGCTGTGGGTGGGGCTCGTGTCCTGTGCTGTGGGGAGCACCCCTGCCTCTTGCGCTGGGGCGTGGGATCCCGTCTTCAGCCCGGGCTCCCCTCTGTGCTGTCCCGGGTGAGGACAGGCCCTGTGGGGCAGGGAGTGTTGTGAGGCAGTGGTCACGTGCAGGGCCTGGGTGATGCAGAGGGCTGCTGTCCTGGGGCCTCGGGCTCCGGGACCCTTGGCTTTCACGTGGAGAGGCCCTCCTGCCTCCTCACAGGTGCCCTCAGAGTCAGGGGCTGATGAGGAGTGTGTGGGTGGCCATGCCTAGGGCTCCCAGAGGGTTGGGCTCAAGCTTGCCAGGAGTGATGGCCAAGTGGATGTGGTGTTGACATGGTATCAGTGATGTCAGTGGGGAGGCAGTGCTGGGGGACACGGTGGGAGTGGGGTGATGCTCCCCTCTCTGCCTGTTGTCCAGTTCTGTGTCCCAGGCCTCTGGTCCCTGGGCCTCCTGCCCTGACCCAGGCTCTAGGAGCATGCTCTTTGGCTTGGGGTCAGAGGGCAAGGGCTGGAGGGAGGGCTTAGGCCCCAAGGGCCAAGGTGCTGGTCCGCCGCTGCTCTGCAGGGGTTCTCGCTGGATCCCCTCTGCTCCTCTCAGCTGTCCACTGCTGTTCCTTCCTGAGTCCCCTGCATACTCACCAGCACTCGTTGTTACTGGTTGCTGCTGAGAATCCCTTTGCCCTTGCCCTCTCAGGAGACGTGCGTCTGGACTGTAAGCCTGGGCAGACACCCCAGATGTGCATGGGGTGTGGAGGGTGCAGGGGCCTGTGCCAGAGAGCAGTAGAGCCGTGGGGACAGGAAGGAACCGAAGGTCCAAACTGTAACCCAGGAGCTGTGATGAGCGGCTGAGCCCGAATACGGAGAGTTAGAGACGGGAGGGCGGATGCGTGCCTCCTTGGTCCTGGGTGGGCACGGAGTTGGGTCTGAGGGGGCATTTCCAATTCCTCACATAGTCTTTGGCTTGAAACTGGGCCGGAAGCTACAGGAAGACCTTCAGAAATGAAGCGAGGTCGACCTAGGTATTTGACTGGCAGCCCGCACGGGCTTCGTCTCTGCTTTCAGATGCCAGCCCGTGCCTTAGTGGTGTGGGGATGCTTGGTGTGGGGGTCTGGGCGCCGCTGCCCTGGTGTCCTCGTGGCCCCTGGTATCCTGGAAGGTGCATGCTGCCTGTGTGCCGGCAGGGGTCACAGAGCGCTGGATCCCTGAGAGCAAGGGCCTCTGCTCTGTAAAGTGGGGTCTCTGAACCCCCTGGGCTGCTGTGATCAACAGGGGATGAAAAGGGGCCAGGGCCACCCCACGGGGCCAGCAGACCTTTGCTCCCTGATCGCTCCTGTGTTCTTCCCAATGGGCAGTGACCCTGCTTGCTGCCTCCTCCGGGACCAGAGGCTGCCCTGTGCCCAGCCTTGGCCGCCTCGCCCGCACAGCTGTCTGCCTCCCTGGGGCATGCGGATCCGGAGCCTGGGCACTTGGACCCTGAGCACTTGGGTCCCACTCTGGAGAGGCCCATTCACTGTCCTCCCTTCAGCCCCATCCTGGGTCTCCACAGTGTCCCCGTGTTGGTGCTGGTGCATTTGGCTGAGGTCACGCCGCCTCGCTGTGTGGGGGAGTGAGCTGCACACTCCCCACAGCCCTGCCCTCTGCCCCTTCACTTTCCAGGGCCTCTCCTGTAGGAGCTTGTTTCCCTGGGGCCCTAGGTGGGGCGGGGGCAGGTGCACGGCTCCCCACAGGGCTGCTCTTACAAGCCCTGGCCTCCCGGTTGTGTCCAGACACGTCCTCTGCACAAGGCCTGCGTGGGCTGCCCTGCCCTCCGTGTGACCTGCCCTGGCGTCCCGCCTCCCGGGGTTCCTGAGCGCAGGTGACAGGGTGGGCAGTGTGGCCCCGGTGGGGGTGCTGCAGGCATGTCTGCCCCCTGTGCTGCTGCTCCTCGCTGGGAGCCCTGCGGCCGGGCCCAGACCTGGGTCTGCCCACTCAGCCTTCCCTCCCAGAGCCCTTTGCAGCCTTTGTCTGGAGCCTGGAGGGCTGCTTCTTCAGTAGCGGGGGCCTCCCGGCCTGGTGCCTGCATACCCACGCCTTGTCCGTGGCAGACACTGCCCATCAGTCACAGCGCCATGAGCCACTGACTGGCACAAGTGGCTGCGGCATCTTCAAGTGGCCTCAGCAGCTGCCTGGCCGGGGCACCACCTCCCTGCCCTGCGCAGGCTCTTGGCTGCTCCCACTTCCCCTAGCCCCGTCTCCCATGCCCGGGGCAGCGAGGCCATCTCCTGAAGAGCGGACGGTCCCTGTCCCTCCTCTTCCCAGCGCTTCCCGCTCCTCCTCCAGTGTCCATAGCATGGGCCCAGGCCTGAGGGTTCGTTGAACAGCCCGTGACAGACATGCTTCTCGCCGCCAGCTCCGCTCCTGGGATGCCTGCTTTCTGAGTGTTCACCGTGGGCCACACAGGCTGGTCCTGGGGCCGGCCACCTGGTGCTCCTGGTGAACCTCTTCCAGTCACGTGCCAGGATTGGGATTTCTCTGTTTCTCCTTCTGGGCCCACCAGCCGTGCTCTCTGTATTTTGAAGCTATGGTGATGGGTGTGTGAGTTTCAGAATGGGGATGTGCTCGCGGGGGACTACCCCGTTATCTCCATTCACTCTGTGTCCATCAGCTGGATGTGACCAGGGACCCTCGCGTGCTGGAGTGGTGGGCTGGGCACCAGTGACCGGCCAGGTTATGCAGAAGCTAGCAGCTGCTCACATGGGTCAGAGGCGAGAAGTCCCAGTTACCCTGCGGAGGCCAAGCTGTGACGGTGGAGCCACTGGGCATGCTGGGACCTGACCCTTGCTGGGGTCACGTAGTGTGGAACCCCCACACACCCCGCATCTCATCTGCAGGGAGGCTGGCGATATCTGGGGAACGGCCTGGCCTGGGCCCCGAGCCTGTGCGGGCACTGTGCTGGGCGGACCCCAGCGGGCTGTGAGGAGAGGCAGCTGTCACCCCACTCGACAGTGAGGGGTTGCCACCCCAGCTTAGTGGGGCTCTAGGTTTTACCCAGGCCCGTCTCACTCGAGCTGAGAGGTGCTCCTGCTTCCCCTGGCTTGTCCTGCATCTGTGGTGCTGTGGGGTCACTTGATCTCCTCTTGCCTGGGACCCCAGGCACCCCATCTTTCAGTCCGGCCCTCAGAGGGATGTGGGGAGCTGCCTGGCCTAGGGTGGTGCTATGGTGGGCAGAGCCCCTGCAAGTCAGCTCCCCCAGTGGTTTGTGTGCGGGGCAGGTGGGGGGGGCTGTTTGGCCCCAGGGGTCTCCCTGTGCTGACTGTGGGGTGTCCTGTGGGTCCCCTCCCGCTGGCCTGCTGCTGCTGCAGGTGCCTCTGGGACCTGGGGAAGGGAGGGCAGCCCGCTGCGCAGACCCCGCGACATGACGCGATTGCCCACTGTGAGGTCCCTTCTCTCTCTGCCTCGGGCAGAGGACGACGGCGCCTATGGCAGATGTGGGAGGCGGCGCCTGCCAGAGGGGGCACGTTTCCTTCCCCTGGTCCTTGTAGAAAGTCTTGTTACCCCTGCCCGCAGTGGAAGCGGAGGGGGTGGGATGCTGAGAGAGAGGCCGATGAGCCCCTGATGTTTTATTGTATCTTACCGCGTGCAGGGAGTCATTGAGGCAGGCAAAGAAGCAGCTATGCAATGGTGTTTCCTCCTTCCGTTTCGGGGTGCCGTCGGGGGGGGACTGGAGGACAAGGGCGCCCCTCCCTGGGCTCCTTCAGGGCATGTTGCTTTGTTCAGGAGATGTTTCTGGGACACTTAGTTGTGTGAAGGGAAAGGTGGACAGGCTCTGTCCTTGCCCTGAGAGAGACACCCTGGCCTGTGGGGCGAGGTGGAGGTGGCCCCCAAGGGGCTTCCCCGCCGAGGCTGAGCAGAGGCGTGTGCTTCGGCCTGCCCCTCATTTAGTGAGGATGGGGCTTTATCCAAATGCAATTTGTGTGCAATTCAGTGTGTCCCCTTTAGGGTCCAGTTAGTGAGATGTGCCGGGACACATGCCGCCTGGCTTCTCCCAGCGAGGGTGCGGCTCGTTCGTCCCAGGACCTCCGGCGCTTCCCTGGGCCCCCCACTCACCCACTCATTTGCTGCTGCCGCTCTGGGCTGGCTCTTTGCAGAAGGCCGCCGCCCTGGGCTGGCTCTTTGCAGAAGGCCGCCGCTCTGGGCTGGCTCTTTGCAGAAGGCTGCGGCCTGTGCTCTTTCACATCCAGCTGCCTTCTTCCTCCCGACGTGTTTGAGGACTGTCCGTGTGTCGTGTGTATGAGCAGTGCATCCTTCTGCGCAGGAGTGGACGTGGGGCCGTTGGTGTCATGTCCTCCCATGGTAAGTGGTCTTGTCGTTGCCAGCTTTTGGCTGAGTAAAGGTGCTGTGAGCGTCTGTGTCAAATCTGTGCGGACAAACAGGTTTGGGATAAATACCTAAGAGTTGAATTGCTGTTCATATGCTGAGTGTAAGTTTGACTTTTAAAAAAACTGCCAAGCTGTTTTCCAGAGTGGTGGTTCCATCTTCACTTCCCACGGCAGCAAGTAAGAGCCGTGCGCTCAGCGTGCTGGCCAGCACTGGCTGTGGGCCGTCGTTCTGACTGGAGCCCTTCTGGGGGCGGTGTGTGCTGGGATCTCCTGCCGTTCCAACGTGCTTTTCCTTGATGCCGAGTCCTGTCGTGTGCTCACCGGCCATCTGTGCCCCTCTTTGGTGCAGTGTCTGCTCACATCTGTCACCCGCTGTAGGCTGGGCTGTTGGCCTGATCACGTTGCGTGAGCTCACTCTGGATTCTGGCTATGGGGGACTCGTCAGATATCTGTACTGCAAACCTTTCAGGCCTGGCTTCTCTTTTCTTGTCTTAACTGTCTCTTTGGAAGGTCAGAAGTTGTACGTTTTGATGTTATTGGTGTTTTCTTCTATGGTTTTCGCTCTTTGTATCCCACCTAAGACTTCTTTGCCCACAGCAAGGTCCTAAAGTATTTTTTTAAAGTTTTATGGTTTTCGTTTTTACATTTATGTCTATAATAAACGTTGAGTTTGGTTGTCGTGGGGCTGAGGTTCAGTGGATGCCCAGTTATCCAGCACCATTGGCTGGAAAGACTCTCCTTCCCCGTTGAATTCCCTCGGCACTTGTGTCTGAACGCAGGTGACCGTGTGCCCGTGGGGAGTCCTTCTGTTCCCGTGGCTCTGTGTCTCTGCCTGTGCGGCCCCACAGCGTCTCGATGACAGTCACCATGAAGTGAGTCTTGGAATGAGCCGGGAGTGATTTCCTCCTCCTCTGTTTCCTGAAAGAATTTGTGCATAATTGGTGTTATTCTTCTCTTAAATGTTTGGCGGATTTCACCTGAGAAGCCGTCTGAGACGGCAGTTCATTGTAAGACTTTACGCCACGGTGTCTTTCCTGTGAGATGCTAGCCACGCTCTCTGTCTCTTCTCAGATGAGCTTTGATTGTTGAGTGTTTTCCGCGGAACGTGCCCGCGCCGTCCCCTTAGTTGTCAGAGTTACTGGCGTGACGTTGTTCATGAGAGCCCTCGGCTGTTGCGTGGACGCCTGTGGGCTGCGGAGTGAGATCTGTCCTTTCTGATAGCGCTCATTTGGGTCTTCTCCATTTTCTTCTCAATTAGTCTGGCTGTACGTCTGTCAATTTTGTTGATTGTTTCAAAGAACCAGATTTTGATTTCATTAATTTTCTCTGTTTATGCCCGGTGTCGATTTAGTTGATTTTTGCTCATCTTTGTTGTTTTGCTCCTTCTGCCTGCTTTGGGGTTAACTTGCTTTTGTCGGATAATTGGTTTGAGACCTTTCTTCCTTCCTAATATAACTGTTTATTGCTATAAATGTTCCTCTGTGTATTGCTTTACTTACACAAATTTGTGTATATTGTGTTTTCATTTTCTTCAGTTAAAAATATTTTGTAATTTCCTTTGTGATTTCTTCTTTTACTAATGGTTATTTAGAATGTGTTGTTTAATTTTCAGGTAATTCTCTATATTTCCAGACATCTTCCTTTTACTGATTTCTAGTTCAATTCTGTTGGGGTCAGAGAATATATTTGTATGATTTCAGCTATTATGAATATAGCGAGACTTGCCTTCTGGTCTGAAATGTGGCGCATCCTTGTGTGTTCCATGCGCACCTGACGAGAATGTGTATTTGGCGGTTGTTGGGTGGAGAGGCCTGTAACTGTCATTCAGGTCGGTTGATGAATAGTGTTGTTGAAGTCTTCGTACCCTCACTGATTTTCTGTCTGCTGGTTCTGTTAACCACCGAGAGAAGGGTGTGACAACTCTGACTGCAGCTGTGGATTGGTCTGTTTCTCCTTTCTAGTCTGTCAGTTTCTGCTTCATGTGTTTTCAAGTTGTGAAATTAGGTGTGTGCGTATTTAGGACTGTTCTGTTTTCTTCAGCAGTTGACCCTTCTATCATTGTAAAAATGTCCTTTTTACCCCTGTTCTGAGTTCTGCTCTGTCTCATGATAGTGTCGCTGCTCCGGCTTCCTTACGATTACTGTTTAAATGATAGAATTTTCCAGTCTTTTGATTTATAAGCTGCATCTCTAAAGTCGGTTTCTTGTATTCAGTTACAGTAGAGTTTGCTTTGAACCCTTCTGAGCATCTCTGCCATGGATTGGAGTGGTCACAGAGTGCCTGACTCTGGAGTCTGCACTCCCCCGTGCGGAGCCCCTGGCCACCCGGGGACTGCGTTGGACGACTCAGGTTGAGACCATTCTCCTTTGTGTAAATACCGGTCTGTTGAGATTAGCATCTCCCGTCTTGATACTTGCTTTCTATGGTTCCCTTCTGTTCTCTTTTTTTTTCTTTCTCTCTTCCTTCCTCTTTTGGAGGAACTGAGTGTTGAGTTTTCTGTTGACTGCGCTGATGGCTTATGAGCCACCAGACCTGTTCGCTTTGATTTTTGATGATTGCTTCAGAGTTTACAGTTTACTTTTGGCTTCTCACAGCCACCCGTCAGTCGCACAGAGAGCACGCACCTGCTTTTAGCACTTGACACTGTGCCTCTGCATCCCCGACAGACGCCGCTGCCCTCACACGTTCGCTCCTCGCCCGATAGGAGCAGCGTGTCACTGCTAATAACACTTTATTGGTCCTACTTCAATAATCAGTCATCTCTTAAGTAAATTGAAAATGAGACAGAGCATCTCTTCATCGGCCTTCATCCTGGCCCCGGCGGGGGCCCTGCGGCCCCTTACGCACGTCCACCTCACCTTCCTTGTTTCTGCCCACCTGACGAGCTTCGCTTAACACTTCCTGGAGCAAGTCTGGCTGGAGGCAATTCTCTGAGCATTTCTTTGTCTACAATAAATCTTTATTTTGCCTCTATTTTTGAAATATCTTACCTGGGTATGGAATTCTGGCTGAAGGGTTTTCCTTCTCTTCTGCGCCTGAAGGCCGTCTTTCTGTCGTCTTTGGGCTCCTGTGCCGCCCGACGGAGGAGGAAGTCCCTTTCTATTTTGTTCTTCAGCGTGCCACTGTGTGTTTTTCTCGGGCACCTTTTAAAGTTTCTTCTTTATCACAGGTTTTCTGCAGTTTCACCTATAATGTGCCTTGGGCTTTTTATTTTTAATGTTTATTCTGCTTGGGACTTGCTGAAATTCTCAGGATCTCAGTTTATAATTGCGCCATCTTTGGTGACTCTTGGTCCCTATTTCCTGACCCTCCTTCTGTGTGTTTGTCCCCTCTGCGGCTCTCCCCGCACGTGTGCGGCCGCTGGACGCTGCCCCAGGTCCCGCGGCTCCTGTACTTTGTCCAGTCTTTTCCTCTCCGAGTTCCCTCTTGTGTCGCTTCTGTCGTTGCTCCTCAAGGTCACCATCCTTTACTTTGCAGGCTCCGAGCTGCGCTAGTCCCAAGCAGGCACCGTGTGATGTCAGCCTTGTCCTGTGTCTTCGCGAGTTCCGTGGGGTCTTCTCCGCGCCCTCCATCTCCCTCTCCCCGGGCAGGCGCGCCCTTCGCTCCCATGAGCGCTCCACACTCTCCACACCTGCTTCCCCGCTCCTTCCATCGTCTCTGTCTCTCTCGTGTCTGGGCCTCGTTTTCTGCCGGCTGCTTTTTCTCCTGGGGAGGGCCACGTCTCCCTGCTACTTTGTGAATTTCGTATCCTTTTGCGCTAGGTTTGGTGGTTTTCCTTTGAGGAGGATTGGTCTTTGTCCCAGGGACAGGAAAGTTACAGTGGGGCATTTGGGTCTTTTCGAGATTGTTTTAAAAAGCTTTAGGGCGCTCCAGAGTAGCCCGCACCCTAACCCTGACCCAGCCCCACTCCTCAGGTGTGACCCTCTGTGGCCACCGCTGCACGCCCTGGGCGCTCAGTGAGGTCTTGTGTGCTCCCTGCCTGCGCCCTTCGTTGATTCCTGGCTCCGTGTGAGAGAGGAGCATTGTTGGCTCACAGGTCCCTGGTCAGTGCCCTTTTCTCAGAGGTCGTCCTTTCCTTGGCCGGTGGGGTCTCTCCCTGTGCACACGCAGAGTGTATTTGGCCAGAGACCCAGGGCACTGGGTGCAGGTTCCTGGAGCTCCCTCTGCCTCGCCGTCTCTCCTTGGTCCCCTGCCCCGGGGAGCTGCTGAGTCTTGAGGCCCCGGGCATCCGTCTCCTGCCCAGAGACGCTGGGCTCCACCCTAGTCATCCTCCCGGTTCCGCAGGCTGCACCATCTCCTGCTTATCGGAGAGCTGGGGGACCGTGCGGCTCCTCTCAGGCTGGAATACTGTACCCAGGCTTGTCGCTCATCAGGACTGTGTTTCCCATCTTTATTCCAGCTTTTAACTGTTTACAGGGGAGGGCGATCCTGGCCCCCGTTTCCCTTATGACAGAAGCTGAAGTGCTCTCACGGCATTATTTCCTGAGAACTTGGCTTATGTCTTTGGTTTTAATTTCTACATACTATTGGCCCCCAAATTCCTGTCTCCAGCACATACCTCTGACCTGAGAATTGCCCACATGGTCCCATGCTGACCCAGAGGCACCACCTTCGCCCCCTGACCAGAGTGACCTCTTCCTCGCCCCCGATGCCTTCCATCCCGGCCGCACTGACCACATACCTGGGCTGACAGACGTGAGGACACCACGAGGACACCCGCCGTCCTCCCATCACTTGCCCCTTCAGTTCCACCTGTCCGCAGTTCTGTCAGCTCTTCCCCGAGGCCTCAGGTAGCCTTCTCACCACCCTTGCCACCACCAAATTCAGGCCCTATTGTCACCTGCACTGAACGCAGAGGCTCGACTACTATTTCTGCAGTAAGTGTCCCACTGCCCACCTGCCTCGGTCACACAGTGCCCACCATTGGTTGTGAGATCCAGGAGCGCATGAGGCAGGATAACCCGTGCATTTTGGGGTTAACCTGAGCCTTCCACTAGACTCGCAGTGTGTGTCTGTTAAGTTTCCAGCCCTTACTTCCTGCGGTGTGTTTGTGTAATAGGTAAAGAAGCGGGTAAGCTGCTGGAGCAGAGGCCCTGAATAAGATGGAGCATTCGTCTCCCTCCTGCAGCCATCCAGGTGTCCCGGCTGTGAGGCAGCTCTGCTCCCCAGGGCCACTGGGGGCCCCAGGCTCCTTCCAGCTTGTGGTTCTGTGCCCCTAGGGTGTTGTCTTCATCTGCCCGGTTGAGGCAGAGTCCCACCCATCACGTCCCAGCCCAGGAGGAGGCGTGAGAGGCAGTCACGGGTGGCATTTCCTGTTAAAACGTGAGGAGAAACAGTGTGCTCACTTCTCAGATCCCAGGGGTGAGAACTGAGTCACGTGGTTGCTCTTGGCTGCAAGGGAGGCTGGGAAGTGTCCTCTGCTGCTCTGTGGCCAGGCACCTGGGACAAAGGAGAGACTGGGTCTGAAGGAGACAGCTCTAGTTGCCCGACGGCCTTAGGTGGCATCCCCCGTGGCATTCCTTCAGGCTGAGGTAAGAGGCCTCCTGTCTTCCCTCTTGCCTTCCCTGGATTCCACGGGAGGCCAGAGGCGGTCCTGCAGCTGTCCTTGCTCCAGGGCCGGACCTGCCTTGTGTCTTCAGAATATTTGCACATTTCCTCCTACTCTCCCTGTAGGTCCACATTAACTCTCAAGGCAGCTGGCTGGCAGCCACCCCCAGCCCTGGTTTTCACGCCTGCCCACGGTGGCTCTAGGTGTTTACCAAACCCCACAGCAGCCATCGGAAATAGCCAGCTGCAGCTGCTGCTGTTGCCAGGCCGGCACACCCACTGCTTCCATCCCGAGGCGGGGCCTCTGCAAGCTGCTTGCATGGGGCTCTGCATCAGAGCCTTGGCACTTGCCTGCTGGGCTGGGGACAAGACCGGCCCTGGAGGCAGCCCCTCAGGGCAATTTTACCCAGCCCTCTGGCTTCTGCCTGCCCCCTGCCCACTGTACTCCAGGCCTGCCTGTGGGCACCTGCAAGCCCCAGGGCTGCCTTGCCCCTAGGACGGCTCTGCAGTGATTCCTGCTACTGGAGCGGGGGCTGGCGAGCCCCAGAGCCGTGCGCCCTCTGGACCACAGCTGGGCCAGCCGCTGGCTCTGCTCCTTGTCAGAGGCCACCTCACTGCCCGCAGCCTGCTCAGCCGGGGCCCTGCTGCTGTGTCTCCGTGGCGTTCTCCCCGAGAGACGGGCCAGCTGCCCTGCGTGCTGTGGCTCCTCACCTTTCTCAAGGCTGCAGCTCCCATGCCGCCTCTGCTCTTTCCTCGTGGGGCCCGGGCCACGCAGCCTCTCCGAGCTGAGCGGCTTCATCCGAGATCGGGACAGAACGTCAGAGCCAATCAGCCAGCGTTATCTGGAAAGACACACACTACACAGGGTCGGCAGCTCCATCGATAGGCAGTCCGGCCCCTTCAGACGGGCCGCTGGCCCCGAGGGCAGGACTTGCTCTGGGTTAGGGGAGGGCCGGCCAGGAGTGAGCGGGCGGACGGCGCTTGAAGGGCTGTCCAGAGGAGCATGGCTTTGAGAAGGGACAGCGAGCTGGTAGCAGATGCTCCGCGTTTCCTGCAGAAGGTCTGTTTACCCCAGTGTGAATGGCTCCTGGAGTCGTCTACACAGAGACATCGAGAAAAGGAAGGATTCTTGGAGCCAGATAGTTCCTCCTCTTCATTCCGTAGACAGGAACGAGGCCTGGGAGCTAGCATTGCCTGAGCCCCTGCTCTGCGTCTGTCCTGTAGAAAAACTCACGTCAACCCTCCCTGGGGGTCTCATCCCCATTCTGCAGGTGGGAACAGTGAGGCTCCCAGAGCCCAGGAGGCGGGCCCCAGATCCCGAGAGCGCGCATGGCAGGCTGGCCTTGGGAGCCAGACCTGTGGGACCTGAAAGCACCTGTTCATGAGGGGGGTATGTGGATGGTGTGCGGGTCTCCTGCCTCCTAGAACGGGCCCTCCCTGCTCTGTGCCTCCCTCCTGCTGCCCTGGCTGGACCTGGCACAGGTCCGGCCGCTCGTCTTGTCGTGGAGGCTCAACCACTCTGGGCCGTGCGGGCTCTTCCAGCCGCAGGGGCACTGGAGGTTACTGTTGTCTGTTCTGGAACTTCTATCAGTTGGGTCCTACAGTCCGTGCTCTGGGGTCTGGCTGCTCTCCCTCGGCTCGGTGCGTGTGAGTCTGCCCACGTGGTGCGTCCTTCTCTGCGGCCCTGTCGTGGGCAGGCCCTGGGCCTATGTGCTCCGTCCACGGGCAGGCGCGCCCTTTCCAGGTTGTGAGGAGGAAGCTGCTGTGAATGTCTTACACCAGCTTTCTGTGGACATGTTTGTGTTTCTCTGCGTAAATACCTGGTGGCCTTGCTGGGCGGCGGGTGGGCGGTGTCTAACCTTCAAGGGACGGCAGACCTTTCTGTGAGATTGGGCTGTCTTCTACTCGGCCTAGCAGCCTGGGAGCAGTCCGGTCCTCACCAGGATGTGGTGTCCACACACATTTGGTATTTCTTTTAATTGAGATAAAATTCATACAACCTAAAATTCACCATTTTAACCATCCTAAAGTGTACAATCCAGTGTTTTTGAGTATATTCACAGTGTTGTGCAACCATCATGATTATCTAATTTTAGAACAGTCCATCACCCCAGAAAGAAACCCCACACTTGGCAGCACTCCCCCGTGCCCCCTCCCAGCCCCTGGCAGTCACGAGTCTGCTTTCCCTGCTTGTGCCTTTGCCCCTGCGACCTGGGCACTTCTGCAGGGGTCGGACAGCGCGGGCCTCGTGTCTGCTCCTTCCACAGGCAGGCAGCCTTGAGGCTCAGCTGTGTTGTGGTATGTGTCATTGCGTGTTCCTTTTTGTGGCTGAAGGGTGTTCCCTTGTCAGGATGGACCACACCTTGTCGTTGGGTGACGGGCGCGGCGTCGTCCCCGCCCTGTGGCTCGTGAGCAGAGCTGCGCGCGCGTCTGCAGGCCTTCACGCAGGCCCCGGCACTCATCTCTCTCGCGTGTGCCCGGCAGTGGTGTTGCTGGGCGTGCTTGGGCAGATGGTACCTGGTGCTAGGCCTTTCAGAGGAGCCGTCCTCTGCTTTCCTCTCCCTCCTTTGGGTTGTGGGCGCACGTGCGCATGCAGGCTCACCGTTCCAGCTCTGAGCTCTGCCCGACCCTGGCGGCCAGCCAGGAGGGGTGACTGCCCCCTCTCAGCTTGGGAGCTGTGAGCAGCCAGTGGTGCTGGTCTCCTGTGGGCAGCACAGTGAACGTGTGTCCTCCCCTGTCCTCTTTTCTTGCAGCCACCCAGGTGGATCCGGGTGACCTCCAGGAGCTGTTCCAGGAGACGTCAGCCAATGTCTTCCGAATCAACTCCACCGGTGAGTCTGTACCCAGGCCCAGCCGCGTCCTGTCCTACCCCCACCTGACTGACTTGGGCCACCGAGAGTACCACGGGAGGTCGGGGTGACACTGGGGATGGTGGGTGTACCCATGGCCTTCCTCCAACTAGGCCGCCTGCAGTCCAGGCCCAGGCATCTCAGGACGGGCGGGCAGGCCAGGTCAGTGAAGGCAGAGCGTGTCGGCCTCAGGGCAGCATGGGGGCAGGCCTGCCGTCCTCCCACCCCGAGGCTGCTGCACCCTCAGCTCTGCTCCTCTCTCACGGTCACATGCCCTGTGCGACCTGGACGAGGCCCCAAGGGGAAGGAGCATGTCAGAGCCTCCCTTAGACAGGCAGTGCTGGCTGACTCACAGGTCACAGGCCGGGGGTTGGGGGGCAAGAGCCACACCCCAGAGGGCCAGGTCAGGGCTTGCCCTCTGCTCCTGCAGTGCTGGGGACACGTTGGTCAAGCAGGAGAGGGGAGGAGAGGAGCCCTCCGCCTGACCTAGGGCAAGGCCCGCGGGGGGCCGCTCCCAAGAGCCCTTGAGCCCCATGTGAGCCCAAGAGCCTGTCCCAGGGCAGCTGGGGAGAGGGGTCCTGTCCGGGGGCTCTGCTGGGGGTTCGGCAGACTGAGCGAGAGGGCCTGGGCACTGCCCGGCCCTGCTGTCCTGGCTCCCACAGGTCCTTCACTTGGGTGGTCTCCCTGGCCCTGACCCCCGTGTCCTTGGGCCCCTGCCCTGCCTCTGCTGGGGGTGCGGGACATGCCTGGGGTCTGGGGGTCACCTGAGGAGCTCCCTCTGTTCCTTATGCCTGTCCCCTTCTCTCGGCAGTGACCTCTTTGGAGCAGAGTCTCCGTTCCCTGGGGACGCCGAGTGACACGCAGGAGCTACGGGATAGCCTGTGAGTGTGTGCCTGTGTTCAGTGTATGTGGGTGTCACGGGTGTGCCCTGCACTGTCCACACACTGGCCCCACAGCTGCCTGGACCCCACATCCCCGAGGGCCAGCCTGCCTGGTGCTGGAGCCTGAGGCTGAGCTCACGCTGGGTGTCACCCTCCATTGGAGGCACACAGGTGTGCCCGCGCCCCTCTTAGAAGCTCAGGTGTCCTGTGTTGCCCACAGAGAACACACACACACCCGTGTGCAGGATCACACTCAGGTGGCGGGACATGCGTCGGCATGCACACTTTCTGCCCCACTATCTCCACACATGTCTGCCATGCACCAGAGCTCAGTGATGGGGCTGCACACTGAGCGGGTGCACATGGCACAGGAATGCTGTCTGCACAGCGGTTTGCAGGTGGTGGACTCAGGCTGGGTTGGAGCCAGGATTTGTGTTTTTGATTTCTCCTCTGCTAGGGTCCCACTGGGCATTCCTTTTGGGGTCACCCAGAAGCCGGCCCTGGGTTGGCCTGGTGAGGCTGCGGGTCTGGGAGGCGGTTCGGCTGTGACAGACGGGCTCCTCAGGTGCGGTGCTGTCTGCAAGCTGGAGCCCTGGGTCCCTGGGGAGGGAAGGGCGATCCCTGCAGGGCACCCGGCTGGCACAGGGCAGGCCAGCTCTGTGTTCAGGCCAGCCTGGGCCCAGCGCCTCTCCACAGGCTGTGAGGCCCTTCTCAGGGGCCCCGAGGAGCCCCCAGTTCTCCCGGCAGCAGTCTCAGTGTGGTGCAGGGTGGGCAGCGCGGGGGGGAGCCAAGGCCTGTGTCGGAGCCCCTGTTCCCTCCACTGCCTCCTTATCTGGGGCTCCTGGGTGGGTCATGACCCCTCTTTGAGTTTGAGCCACCTTGCCTGCGAACAAGGACGGTGTGGGGTGGTGGACTGAATGTGCTCTGAGAGGCGCGGCTGTGGACAAGACCGTGTGTCTCTTCTTGGCATCGACGTCTGTTGGAGAGGTGGGGGCCCTTCTTCCAGGCGAACCACTGCACTAAGCCTGAGCAGCCCCAAGGAGGCCTAGGTGCTTGGACAGAGCTGAGCCCCACACCCCACATGGAGTTGCATGGAGCCCCATGCTTGGACCCAAGGATTCTCTGCCTCCTCCTGTTGTCACGCAACCCTGCCCCACCTGTGGACCACTGGTGCTTCCTGGGTTGGAGGAGTCCCCGCAGGGCATAGTGGGGAGGGCTGTCCTGGACCTGTCCCTAGCCCTCTCCCTCCCCCTACCTTTGTTCTGGGCAAACCAAGAAGTTGGTGTTCCCCAGGAGAAAACCGTTAAATTGTTCTTTGGGTAATGAGCATTCGATGGCCAGTCCCGCAGGGCATGAACCTGCAGGGGACCATTCCTTGCTGATGCCAGGCCTGCACCTTGTCAGATCCTAGTAAGAACCCGGGCATCGGTGGCCTTCCTTACATGCCCTATGTCCTTGCAGGCACCTGGCTGGTCACCTCAGCAGGGAGCCTTGTGGTTTGGGGACCCATGCTGGTTGTCTGGCTGCGCCTCCAAGGTCTGGGCCCATCATCTGTGGGTTAAGTGTGTTCTGTCCTTATGATTCTTGATGCTTTCGGGTTACCGATCGTGGCAGCATTGTACCTCTTAGCAGAATAGGGCTTCCTTGTGTGGGGCTCACCCTGCCCTTAGCTCTTGCATCCTGCCAATGACCTGGAGAGAGGAGGGCAGGTCATGTTATTCCTGTTTTACAGATGAAGACACTCAGTCTCTGAGAGAAGTTGGAGTGTGGCCAAGGCTACACCTCTCTGAATTGACAGACCCAAACTCAGCCATCTGCCCACCCATGCATCCATCCACTTGCCTGCTTAGCCATCCATCCATCCATCCATCTCCCTGCCTATCCACCCATCTACGCATCCATTCATCCATCCACCCATCCATCCATCCATCTCCCTGCCTGTCCACCCATCTATCCATCCATCCATCCATCCACCCACCCATCCATCCATCCATCTCCCTGCCTGTCCACCCATCTATCCATCCATCCATCCATCCACCCACCTGCCTATCCACTTATCCACTCATCCATCCACCCATCTATCTATCCATCCACCTGCCTGTCCATCCATCAACCCATCTATCTGCCGATCCACTCATCCATCCATCCAACTGCCTACCCACCCATCTACCCGTCCATCCATCCACCCATCCATCTGTCCATCCAGCCACCTGCTTATCCACTTATCCATCCACCCACTCATTTATCTACCCGTTCATCCACCCATCTGTCTGTCAATCCATCCACCCATCCACCTGCCTGTCCACCTATCCATCCACCCATTCATTCATCTACCCATCCATCCACCCATCCATCCACCTGCTTATCAACCTATCCATCCACCCATTCATTTATCTACCGATTCATCCACCCATCTGTCTGTCTATCCATCCACCCATCCACCTGCCTATCCACCTAGCCATCCACCCATTCATTCATCTACCCATCCATCCACCCATCCATCCATCCACCCATCCATCCATCCACCCATCCATCTGTCCATCCATCCACCTGCTTATCCACCTAACCATCCACCCATTCATTCATCTACCCGTTCATCCACCCATCCATCCGTTGCCTATCCATCACTTGCCTATCCAGCTATCCATCCACCCATCCACTTGCCTATCTAGCTATCCATCCACCCATTCATCCACCTATCCATCCACGTGTTCATCCACCTATCCATCTACCTGTTCATCCATCCATCTTTTCTTCTGTCCATTCATTCAGGCTAGCTGGGACTACCTCTGCCAAGTCTGGGGTCCAGAGCTCAAGGCAACAGAGGGTCCTTTGCAGATTTTGTGTGCCATTTTGTTTTTAATTATTTTTTTTAGTTTTTTTTTTTTCCAAAACAACGTGTATTGTGTTCTGATTGTGAAAGTAACATATGCTCATTATAGGAAATTTGGACATAGAGGATGTCTGAGGAAACACTGTTAACATTTTGGTGTTTCCTGCCAGCCTCTTCTCAAATCCAGACGTGTTTTGTAGAACTAGATTTAAGTGAGTAACGTTCTGGGTGCTGCTTTTTGCGCTTAGGATTGTAGGGTGCGCATGGCCTCACTGCAGTCTGAAACGTGCTCCTCAGAGGGCAGAGGACCCTGTTGTGTCTGCGTGGTTGCTGAGCCGAGACTCGGCCTGCTCTCCTCGGCTTTCGGTGTTGTGAGCCGAATTCCCAGGACGGTGTTGTGGTTCCTCTTCAGGTTGCTGCCTGTTTCCGGGTTAGGTCCCTGGAGTGGAGGGTCACCTGGGTCAGGTGGTGGCATTTTTGAGGCCCTGACCCTCGCGTGATTCTTGGGCTGGCTGTTGAAGGATGACCTCACCAGCATGGGTCTGGAGAGTAGTGCTGGCTCCAGATCTTCCTGAACACAGGGCCTGGCCTGCAGTGCCCCAGTGTCCCTGAGGCCACTGCCCCCGACTCCATCGGCCTCAGCTTTCGGGTCCAGAAACTCTCCCTTTGGCGCCTTCTTGTGCCCTCCCCCGCCTCCCTCAGAACCCCGCTTCCTGAACCCTCTCTGCCCCTCTTCCCTGCAGGGTGACTCCTACAGGCTGCTGGTGTGCTCGTCATGGCCTTCCGGAGCCTTCCGTGACCCCATTCCGTGGTGGAGTTTGTGCGCATCATGGAATGTTAGCATTTTAAAGTGACTTGAGACCAATGTTGGCTTGCCAACTCTCTGTTTTTTCCACACTGACAGTCGCCAGGTTTTTAATTTTGCCAAGTAAGAACATAAAAAAAATAGTACACTATCATCCATTATTGCTGTTATTTTACTTAAAAATAGACATTTCCGGACTCCACAAGTAGGCGGGATCTGATCTCAGGAGAGAGGACGGTCCTTCCAATTGAATAAATTTAGCTTCATGGAAACCTCCCAGCGCTGCCCTGTTTTCTCATCTTGTGTGAGACAGGTGTGGGTTTGTCATTCCTGCCAGCTGCCAGGAGACACCCGCCTGGCTGCCCGTGGGCTGCCCACTTGGCCTGGGTGGTGCTCCTCTCCCTGGGGACGAGGCGTGTGGTGGTGAGGGGGTGCCTGCCCGACTTACGGGTGTGGCCCTAGGTGCTGCTGGAGCTGCTGCTCGGAAATAGAAGCTGCATGAATGAACGGTCATTCCAGGAGCCCTGGGGTGCAAGGCCCTGCTCCTTAGTGTCAGGAACTGCGCCATGAGGCAGCCCCAGCTCCGAGGTCACGGGGCCTTGGGGCCCTGCACGTGTCAGTGATGGTGGGTCCGAGGCCTGGGGCTGGCCTAACCCATGCGGGCTCCAGTGACTCTGCGCTTGCGGCATGCAGGGCAGCTCCTTCCCACTGAGAAAGGGGCCCCTGTGCAGGGCTTGCTGGCTGAGAGCCCCAGCCCCGATGCTCTGGGTGGTCCTAGCTCCTCTGAGTGGGTGTTGGGGCTCACGTGCAAGGGTCCTGGATACACTGTCTGCCTCTCACAGCACACTTGAGTCGCCAGGGATGGTCAGACCCCATGGGAGCTGGAGGCGTGGAGGGAGGGAGGCGCCCAAGGCTTGCCCGAGCCAGGCTGCAGCTCCATCCAGGCTGAGGTCTGTGCTGGCCCAGGCCTGGTGGACCCTGCTTCCGGTGTGTTCCTGCATTGGTGGGGACCCCTCCTGCTGCCTTTTCCTCCAGTGGGTATCTCCATTACCATGGAAATAGCAGTATCAGAGCTGAGAGTGGCCCTTCCTGGCACCCCAAAGGGTAATAACCAAGCAGGAGGCGGCTCACTGGGGTTCTGACTGGCCGTCATCTCCCGTGTCCGCTCTCCCACATGCGCGTCCTCAGGTGTCATGTCTCACGCCCCCCCGCTCTCCCACACGTCCTCAGACATCATGTCTAGCATCCCCCTCCGCCTCCCGCACGCGTGTCCTCAGATGTCATCTCCTGTATCCCCCTGCCCTCCCACGTGTGTCCTCAGCATGGCCCTCGCCCTGCCGCAGCCCCGTGAGGCCCTTCCTCTCCCCACTCCAGTCTGCCCTTTCCTGTCTCACTGTGTCTCAGCCCCAATGCCCGGGAGCTGTCTGCTACCCAATGGGCATGAGCCCTTTCAGGCAGCTGTGTGGTCCTGGGTCTTGGCACAGGTTTGGGGCCCAGAGGGGGTTTTGTGGAGCAAGCACACTGTGCCTTTCGTAGCACCTCCGGGGGCTGAGGTGCAGTTGGGGGCCACAGGTGAGCTTGCCTCTCCAGCCTTATCTGCTGCTGGAGCCAGGGCCAGAGTTTGAGGAGGGCGTCGATGTAGGGCTGCACTGGTAAGGAAGGCTGAGCAGAAGCTGCCATGCAGGTGGGAGGAGGACCAGGGGAGTTCATGCTCTGAGGCTAACCCTGGGGGGGCTTCAGGGAGGAGGTGCTGGTGTTGCCGAGCTCAGAGGGTAGCCCTTGGCAGGGCCACCCAGGGGCTGGGCACTCCTGGGTGGAGAAGGGCCCAGGCTGCAGCCTGGGGCGGTGGTGGGTCCTTGCAAGGCTACTGGCAGGTTTGAATGTTGCCCCACCAGGGTGGCCACCCTGGACAAGCTCTCCCCTCCCTGATTCTTAACCTCCCATTGGGACTGACGGCTCTGGCCATACGCAGGCACGAGGAGGGCCTGGCACAGGGCCTGGGTGCTGCGGGCATCTGGGGAATGGTGGCCGGGGCACTGGAGGCTGCAGTGGCTGGGTTCCCTGAACTAGGACCAGTGCCCCTTGAGGGGTAGAAAGCAGAAATGGGTGGGCGGCCCTGCCCCTGGGTGCGTGGGGGCACACGCCAGCCTCCCACCTCTCACTTCTCCACCTCCCTCAGAGGCTGCTCCTCAGCGCCCCACCAGGAATACCTCCACTCCTGGACCCTGCTCCCCTGATCACAGACAGCCTCGGAGGCCTGTTTGAGTACATGCTAGGAGGCCCACGAAGCAGCCGTCCCGCCGTGTGGTACAGCCTGCCTCTCCTCCTCCAGGTGTCCGCTCACCTCATCCTGTTGTCATGAAGAGCAACACGTGTGCAAGTCGTGGTGGCCCTGAGTGGGACTGAGGTGACACGTGACCGCTGGGGGTCTGCCAGCCCGCCTCCCAGTGTGCGGGGCTGGGGTCTGGGACAGGCTCCTGCCTCCCGGGAGCCTCGCCTTCCTTCCTTCGCAGATTTGCGTATCAGCATCGGCCTGGAGGGGCTGGGGTGCTGGGATCCGGCTAACCCGGCACTGGCAGTCAGGCTGGCGGCTCTCTGAGGTGCTTGTGGTGACAGCCCCGCGCTGTGCGGGCAGCAGCAGGCCCAGAGCAAGGCCACAGGGTGGTGAGCATGGTGACTTAGGCGTTCTGTGTATTGCCTGTGACCTGGGACCTCATCGGATTCCCTTCTTAGTTCCGGTGGCCTTTTTTGTAGAATCCTTAGGGTTTTCTGCACAGACGAACGTGTCTTCTGTGACACAGCAGTTTTACTTTGTTTTCGGTCTTCGTGCTTCTTATCTCTTTCTCCCCATCACGGCATTATAAACGTGTGATTTCACGGAATATTGTAAACCGGTCAATGGCTGGGAGAGTCCGAGGGTGTGCGTGCCTGCCGTGGCCCCCGTGGCTGTGGCCGTCTCCCTCTGCACGTACACGGGTGGGTTTCTTTTACAGCTGCTTTATCAGCCTGGACAAGCTCCTTTTTTTTTTCTAGTTTTCTTAGGGTGTTTATAATTAATGAGTGTTGAATTTTGTCAAATGCTTTTTCTGCATAACTTATTGAGTTGATTTTCTCCTTTTAAAACTTTTTCTGTTAATATGAAATTATATCAGCTGACTTGTGGATGTTGGCCAAGCGTGCCTTCCTTGGGTGAGCTCCAGTTGGTCATGACACACCATCCCTTTTGTGTGTTGCTGGATTCCACTTTCACCCTTTCTGTTAAGAATTTTTGCTACTCTGTCTGCAGGTGGCTTGCAGTGTCCTTTCCTTTAGACTCTGTGCTTAGGTTTTGGTGTCGGGACAAGGCTGGCCTCGTGGAGGGTCTGTGTTCCCTCCTCTCTGTTCTGGAGACTTTGTATGGTATCCGTCTTCTTTAAATATTTGATAGTGAAGCCAGCTGTACCTGGTATTTGTGAGAATATTTTTAAGAACAAATTTAATTCTTTTAATAGATAGAACTATTTAGGTTTTCTCTTTCTTCTTGAGTCAGTTTTTTTTTTTTTTAAAGATTTTATTTTTTTCCTTTTTCTCCCCAAAGGCCCCTGGTACATAGTTGTATATTCTTTGTTGTGGGTCCTTCTAGTTGTGGCATGTGGGACGCCGCCTCAGCGTGGTTTGATTAGCAGTGCCATGTCCGCACCCAGGATTCGAACCAACGAAACCCTGGGCTGCCTGCAGCAGAGCGCACGAACTTAACCACTCGGCCACGGGGCCAGCCCCAAGTCAGTTTTGATAATTCGTGTCTTTCCAGAAATTTTTCTATTTCATCGTAGTTGTCACATTTATTGACTTAATCTGATCCATGATGTTTCCATATCTGCCTTTTCGTGTTGGGTCTGGAGCCACGTCCTTCTTTTATTCTTGATATTGGTAATTTGTGGGTTTTGCCTCGCCTTGTCTAGATCTGTGTGGTTTTTGGATCCTTTCAGGGAATCCTTTTGCTTTCATTGACTGTTTCAGTGCCTGGCCTGTCTCACGGTTTGTTAATCACTGAACTTACTACCCTCTCTCTGTTGTCTGTGTCCTTCAGTTCCTGAGTGTTTAGTTTGCTGGCTTCTTAGGTAGACCTGTAGGACACGGGTTTTCTTCCTTCCTCTTTTCTGACCTGAGAGTCTGAAGCTGTCCTCTCCTTGGAGCACTGCTCCAGCTGCGCCCACGGCATGTTTCCTGGTGTCCTCCTCATCCTCTGGTTTGCTCTTGCGTAGGTGGAAGGGGTGGTCTGGAGCAGTCGCCTCGTCAGAGCAGTGGGGAAAGGCTGTGTACCAGTCAGCTTCTGTGATGGGCAGCAGGGAGGTGGCCATCTCCAGTGCTCCTGTGGCCCTGGCCACCTCGCCCTGACGGCTGGTTCTCCTCCATTTTCCTGCCATCATGTTGTGGGTGTGTGGTTGGCATCCTCTTGTTTGCAGAGTGCCTTGGCAGAGTGGTGCCAGGTGGTTAAGGAGGCCTCGTTCACCGTGACCCTGCTGCGCTGTTCCCCAGGGTCACAGAGAGGGCTCTGACACGTCACGGGACAGGCAGCAGGCTGATGGTTGTCTCGGGACACCAGAGGCTCCGCGGAGCCGTGACACAAGAACGAGAGTGCTGTGTGGCTCCTTCTTGCCACGTGGAGTCCGGAGTGGAGAGGGCACTGGGAGCAGAGGCCAGTGTGGGCAGTGGTGTGCCTAGCCCCTCCCAGGGGAGGTGGCCTCAGGCATGTGCTGGGTCCAGTTGCCATCACTCCGTCTGCATCCTGACCATCCAGGCGGCTGCTTCCAGCTGTCGGAAGCCCTGGGCGTGGCTGTCTGTACCCATCTGTGGCTACCGAGGACAGTGGGGCAAAGGCACTGAGTGGGGATGTGTCAGGCATGTTCGAGGACAGCGGGGAGGCCGTGTGACGGAGTGGAGTGAGCCTGGGCCACCGTTGGGAGGTGAGGTGGGAGATGCAGAAGGGGCCGATTGGGAGGCCTGGAGCGCCCTTGGACGGACTCTGGCTTTGAGCAGAGGGACCCGTGGAGTCATTGGAGAGCCTGGGGTTTGCAATGTCATGCTCTGGCCTTTCCTTTAACCGGCTTGCTCCAGCTGTGGGGCACCTTCAGGTGATGCAGCCTCAAGTGGGGGGCGGCGAGGAGGCCTGGTCACTGCCCTGGTGAGAGGTGGGGGGTGAGCGGGAGCTGGGGGTCAGAGTCACACCAGCTTTGGATTAGCTTCCCAATGTCACAGCGGTTATCTGCCGACGGGATGTGCCAGTGGGCTGGCCTGAAGAAGGAGAGGACAAAGATGGACGCCCTGGGCTTTTGGCTCGAGGGGTGGATGGACTGATGGCGTTGCTGTGAGCTGAGCTGGGGAGGGCGAGGAGTCGGCTTGGGCACAGGAGTTTGAGATGCCCGCTGGCATCCAGGTGGAGACGTCAGGCTGTTGGACAGACCATTCTGGAGTTCAGGCCTAGGGGGGATGTGACTGGGGGCTGGTGGCACACAGGGGGATTTAGCACACAAGGCTGGGTGAGACCACCGAAGAGGTGAGCGAGAGGGCGGTTGGCGGTGCAGGGTCTGAGCTCCGGCTCGGACAGGTGGTCAGAGAGGCGAGGGCAGCAAGGCCTCTTGAGCAGATGGCTCTGAGCTGGGGGCACCGGGAGGGCAGACTGCAAGCCACAGGAGGGAGGGAGGCGTGGGGGCCACGGGGAGAGGGAGGGAGGTGCGGGGGGCCACGAGGGGGAGGTATGGGGACCACAGGCGGGAAGGAGGTGTGGGGGCCATAGGGAGAGGGAGGGAGGTGTGGGGGCCACAGGAGGGAGGGAGGTGCGGGGGCCATGGGGAGAGGGAGGGAGGTGCGGGGGGCCACGGGGGGAGCTATGGGGACCACAGGTGGGAAGGAGGTGTGGGGGCCACAGGCGGGAAGGAGGTGCGGGGGCCATAGGGAGAGGGAGGGAGGTGCGGGGGCCACGGGGGGAGGTGTAGGGACCATGGGGGGAGGTGTGAGGGTCATTGGGGGGAGGTGGGGGGCCACAGGGGGGCGTGGGGGCCATGAGGGGAGGTGTGGAGGCCACAAGAGGGAAGGGGGTGCGGGGGCCACAGGAGGGAAGGGAGTGCGGGGCCCATGGGGGGAGATGTGGGGGTCATAGGGGGGAGGTGCGGGGGCTATTGGGGGGAGGTGAAGGAGCCATGTGGGGGAGGCATAGGGGCCATGGGGCAGGGAAGTGCAGGGGGCCACGGTGGGAAGTGTGGGGGCCATGGGGGAGGAGGTGCGGGGACCACAGGGGAGGTACAGCAAAGGGAACAGAGGACTCAGTGGCATCAGCAACTGTGTAGCTAATCCTGAGGGGACATACCATAAGCCTCCACGGTTTTCCAGTGGTCTCTTGGCCACCTCCGAGGAAAAGGTCGCTTTCACACACCACCATCTTCAGCCCACACCCTCTCGGCTGGTGTAGGGTCTCCATTCTGTCTCACTCCCATCTCCCTTCCTGCATGGGTGACTGTCCCGCCGCCCCCCATATGCCACATGCTGTGTGGCCGAGGGGCCAGTGTCAGGGACCTGGGGCCCGCCTCTGTCTGCTGGGGCACCCACCTGTCACATGGCGCCCAGCTCTTGGGATCTTGCCATGTGCTCATCCCGGCTGGCACAGGCCCCCCTGCCCACCACTGCTGTAAGGGGGCCTGTAGGGATAGAGGAGGGGCCATCGGGCTGCAGCTTGAGGGGTCTGGATGCTTCTCTGGTGTCTGCTGAGCCCAAAGCCAGGCTGGTGCCCTTCCCTCGCCCCCCTCGGTGTGTGCACCCGCAGGAGGCCTGAGGCAGGGTTTGCCCAGGTGTCACTGAGTCCAGAGAGGCAGTGCTCAACCCCAGGCAGGCGAGGGGCTCGTCTTTTCAGTTCCTTCTGGGTCACACTCAGAGCCATAAACTGAGGGGCTGGGGGAGACTGGGCCCGGCCTCCCATGTTGCTGGGTCTGGAGGTGGGAGCCTCGTCAGGGCCCGCAGGGGCCTGCCAGGGGCCTGCCAGGGGCCTAGGTTCCCCAGCCGTGGTTCCAGGGCCATGTCTGCAGCCACCCTGATCCCCCAGGTTCCCTTGAGTGACCTCTGGGGCCTTTGCACAGGGTGCCCTTCCTGGGTCTCCTTGGGGTGTGGCCTGGCTGCTGCCCTCACATGGCTCATGTGCGTGTGGGGTGAGGGTCCTGGCTGTGGCTGACTCCCCGGAGCTCACCGTGTCCTTCTCTCTCTTTCCTTACCCCTCTCGCTCACTGTGCTGCCCCGTGTGCTTGTGTCTGTCTGTCCCTCTCCGGCCCCTCTTGTCTCCCGCCTCTTTTGCTCTCTGCCTCTTTCCTTCCTGTTGGCCCTTCTCCCGCTCTTTCTCCATGTGTCCCCTCCCCTCTCTGTGCTGTCCCCCCTTTCTGCTTCTCCCTGCCTCTCTGTGACCTTGCCCTCCATCCTGGGGCCCTGCTCGCTGTCCTCTCTCCTCCCCCCTCGGCCCTCCTCCACTTGCACCCTGTCCCACCTCAGGCACTCGGCGCAGCAGGAGACCAACAGCACAGTGGCCGCCAGCACCAGCGCCGTGAAGCAGATGACGGAGCTCCTGCGGGGCTGCTCCCGGGTACGCTTCTTGGAGATAGGAGGGTGGGGTGGGGACATGTGGGAGGGGTGTGGGGGAGATGGATGTGCAGTGATGCTCAGGCTGGCCTATGACTCGGCCTTCACGGCCGCACGGTCAGAACTCGACGTATTGAGTCGTTCATGCAGCAGCTGTTGCTTGGGCACCCACCATTTGCCAGGGGCGGTGTGGGTGCTGGGGGTCCCTGCCCTCCTGGCTGGGCTCCTCTGAATGGAGATTGATGACACGCCCTTCCCCGTCACCCACCCAGCCACCTCCTTGTCCCTTGTGCCACCTCCTTGTGCCCTCCCTGTCACTGCAGTCGCCTCCTCACCAACCCCGTCCTCATCAGACCACAGAGGTTATCACCACGGTCATGGCTGCCACCATACCTGGCGCCACAGCCCCCTTCACAGCCCTGATCCTCCCCCCCGCCCCCACACCCAGTCCTCTCCCCCACCACCCTGCCCCTCTCCCACCACCGAGTCCCTCCCCTATCACCCCAGCTCCTCCCCCGTTGCTGCTGTCGCCGCCTCCATTGGCCTCTCACATCCCTTCCCTTGCCCCAGTGTTTATCTGCACTCTACCCGATTCCGCAAAGATTAGAGGACACTTGTCACAAAACATTAAATACCGTTAAAACTGCAAACGTAGAGAGGAGTTTCCTTCCATAAGTAAAGTTGTATTTGTTACCTGTTCATTCACGTGTTGCCCATGGCTACTTTCCAGCTGCCAGGGCAGAGCTGAGTAGTTGCGACAGCGACTTTCTGGCCTGCAGATCCCAAAATACTGAAGTCGGCTCCTTACAGAGGAAAGCTCTGACCCCGGGTGTGTCAGATGCACTGATGTGGTGCGGCCCCAGCAGGAGGCTGGCCGCCAGTGAACAGGCGTGGAGCGCTAACACTGCTCAGCCTGGGCCGGCCGCTGAGACGTGCTGGGCGCGGGGCCAGAGGCGGAGAGTGTGCGTGTGGGACTGTCGATAGGAGATGCCCGAGCTGCAGGGCTGCGGGCTCAGAGCTGGCGGCGGCCTGGGCTGGAGTCGGAGCTGGGGTTGCCGGCAGAAGGACGTGGGGAGCTGTTGGGGATGATGGACTTGTTCCCACACCAGGTGGTGGTGATGGTTATACAACTGAAGCTATTCAACGATACAGTCAAAATGGGTGAATTTACTTAAAGTATAAATGATACTTGAATGAAAATGTAGACCTAGGTCCAAAAGTTGAGTTACACTTTGGTCAAAAAAATCCTCTGAAAGGGGCTGGGCCGGTGGCGCAGTGGTTAGGTTAGCATGTTCCGCTTTGGTGGCCCGGGGTTCAGATCCTGGGTGCGGACGTGGCACCGCTTGGCAAGCCATGCTGTGGTAGGCGTCCCACATATAAAGTAGAAGATGGGCACAGATGTTAGCTCAGGGCCAGTCTTCCTCAGCAAAAAGAGGAGGATTGGCGGCAGATGTTAGCTCTGGCCTAATCTTCCTCAGCAAAAAAAATACACTGAAAGAAATGTCATAGAAACGGGAGTCAGTTTTCTGCAGACCATGGGGCACAGAGCATGCCTGTCTTAGCTCAGGACAGAAGCCGCGGAGCTGTGCTCTGAGTGCCTGGCGCCGCTCTGCTCACGATTTAATGATCGTGGTGTGGGTTGTTGTTCAGGATGAGAGTCGGGCGCCTGGCCTGGACTCGGGTGGAATCAGTGCCTGTGGCTCTTCACGTGAGCAGCCTCGCCCCACAGGGCCCGGTGTCTGCAGCGGGCTGTCGTGTTGGTCTTCAGGCGAGGCCTCTGCGCCTGTAGCTCTGTTCTCTGTTCCTTTGCCCATGCCTGCCTTCATCCAGTCGCTCCTTTACCCCTTCATCCTGAGTTAGACGACGTGCCGTGCTGGCTCTCAGGCTGCGGTGACTGGCGATCCTGAGAGGTGTCTGTGTGGAGCAAGGCAGTCAGTTCACGTGGGCTGTTTTCCCGGGAAGTTGATGCCTCGTTCAGTCCAGTTCAGTGTACGCTGATTCTGGGCCCACTCTGTCTTCGACTTTGTGGGGTATGGACACTTAGATAAGACGCGCCCTTTAAGTTGTGGAACGAGGTCGAGGCCGTAACAGCCCCCCCGCCCCCCTGGCATCAGAGGTCTACCCCAGGCCAGGCGCTGCGCGGAATCTTTGCTTCACTGTCTCCCTTAGTCTTCCTGGCACCGCAGTCGGCGTTCCTGCCTCCTTTTCACAGGGAAGGAAGCTGAGGTTTGGACAGGGTCCTGCCCAAACCACCCAGCCAGGCAGGAGCTCCAGCCGCATGTGAACTCTGGGCCTTCTGGGTTCAGAGCCCAAGTTCTCACCTCTGTGTATGCCATGAGGGCCAGGAAGTCAGAGCTTGAGCTCCTTGGGCATTCAGAGGGATCACTTTCAGCCTAATATATCCTTCCTTCTTTCCGTCCAACCTCCAGCCCTGTCTGTGCATCCACTACTTACCCACCCATCTACCCACCTATCCCACCCTTCTAAGAACTCAAAAAACGTTTGTTGAACACCTGTGCTGTGCCAGATGCTGGCAGAAGGATACAAATGAGGTCCCCCTTTGAGGGTGTCACGGTCCTGTGGGAGGACAGCTTGGCCGGGCAGGGCTGGCCTTGCTCACTGCTCTCGAGGAAGAAGGGCTGTGCTGGTGCCGGGGAGCTGAGGGACTGGAGCGCTGGGGAGGGTTTGCTCAAAAGTGCTGAAGAGCTCCCCGGGCTCTTAGCTCTGTCCTGGGGCACATATGTGGGGCCGACTACAGAAGCCTGACCCGGGTGCTGAGATGGGCTCTACGGAGCTGCAGCCATCATGGAATCATCAGGTCCAGAGACCATCGAGTGCCTGTGAAAGGTGTGCCTTGGAAAGCGGGTCTCACTGAAATGTGGCTAGCCTGCTGGTGCAGCCGTGGCCCGTTCTCATCTGTGGGCTTGCATGGTGGTGTGTGGTGGCAGTGGAGGAGTGGGCACCATGCCCAGGGGCCAAGTTCACACTGGAACTACACAGAACCCCCCCAGGGAGGGTGGCCTTAGCCTGTGACTTGAGAATGGCCAGGGCCCTCCTGGGAGATGATGAGAGGTGCTGGGCGCAGGAGGGAGCATGAGCTTTTGTCTGTATCCTGGTCCAAGGGCCCTGGGCACCCGTGTGGCTTCATCTGTGCCAGTGCCGCATACGAGAGATGAGGGGTTGGGGCCCCTAATGGCCTGGTGGTGTTCACGCTAGATGAGAACGGCAGTGCCAGGTCCCAGCCCTTGTTTGTTTGTTCCCTCTTTTGACAGTATGTCTTGAGCATCAGCTCTGTGCTAGGCATCATTCTGGGCCCTGGGGTACAGCGGCAAACAAGACAGTCGAGGTCTCGTTCCAGCGGGAGGATGGGGGCCCTGCAGAGGGGAGGGAGGGTGCGAGGGCTGAGATTTTGGTGGCAGGAGGGATGGTCTGACGGCTGCGGTTCTGACACTGGTGATGAGATGCAGTCCTGCATGTGATGAGGTGCGTGGGCTCTGGGATCAGAGGCCTGGCCTCAGGGTCTGGACCCACCACCTGTGTGGCCTTGAACAGGCCACTTAGAACTTGAGGCCAAGGTCTCCTGAGCTGTCAGATGGGGATCACAACTCTTCTCACTAAGTGGGCTGTTATGGGGACCACACAGGCATGTCGTGTTAGAGCTGTGCCTGGCTCAGTGGTCAGGGTTGAAGACATGTGAGATTGGGCGGTGATGGTGTCCGCAGACGCCGCCTGTGTCTGTGGAGCCTGTGCTGGCTTTTGAAGGGGTGAGGTGATGGCACTGGGTTGATGAAGGACATGGGGATGAGCCCAGTTCTAACTGCTGAGGAGGCAATGACGGCAGTGAGGGTCATGGTGGACGGAGAGGGGAGCCTGGGGAAGGTGCTGCCAGGAGGAACAGACGGTGCTAAGGGTGTCAGGAACTGAAACATGTAGAGATGGAGGGGGCTCGGGCGCAGGACAAAGCCCCAGCCGCCTGTCTCAGCCACTTTCTCTCTGCAGCAGGAGCGTCTTCAGCTGGACCGCCTGAGAACTCAGCTCTCAGATGCTATTCAGCGCTATGGAGTGGTGCAAAAGGTGAGCTGCCCTCACGGGAGGGTGCTGGCCACCTGGGGTGGACCTCGGTCTCTTGAGCACCCACTCTGGCTATCTTGTCCATGGGTTGGCCTGGTCCTGTCCCCCAGAGCAGAGGAAGGGCTGGCCTTGTGGACGTTTGACAGTCACCAGAATCCTGCTGGCACAGCCTTGGGGTGTGTGCAGTGAAGGGTGTTTACCTTTTGGTGCTGCCTATGAGGCATCCTCACGGCGGCTCCTTGGAGATGGGAAGAACAGGTGTCACCATTCTGCCAGGCGAGGAGACTGAAGCCCCTAGAGTTTATGTGCATGGAAGGAGGCTACCCAGCAGAGGGTCGGCAGAGCCTGGCCAAGCCCCCTGCTGTCCCGAGTCCTGGGGCAGCTGCGTTCTCTCTGGGAGCTGAAGGCTTTGCTGTCACCTGCTGTCCCGTGTTCCTTATTTAGTTTACCTGACTGTTCTCCTCTCCTCCTTCCCTTTTCTCTTCTTCCTGTCTCCTCCTCTTGTACTTTTTCCAACAGAAAATTGCAGAGAAGTCCAGAGCACTGCTTCCCACAGCGCAGAGGGGTGGCAAACAGGTGAGTGCTGAGTATTTGCTGTGGTTGCTGGGCGTTGAGGGGCAATGCAGAGGCCAGGGCCCTTGGTGCTCCAGGGAAAAGCAGGAGGACCTGAGGACAGGGGCCCCTGATAAATAACCTTTGAAAAATAGGCGTTTCAGTCTTAGGTCTCTGGCCTGGGCTCGACACAGGGTAAGCTCCCAAATAATGATTGCTGACGGTTCCTCTTGCTGTGCAGGACTAACTGGTGTCAGACCAACCCTCCTGTGAGTAGAAACTGATAGGAAACCCAGAAAAGAGGATAATTGGAGTCCTAGATGAACAGGAGGGAGAGAGAATGGACAGAAACAATATCTGAAGGGGAAATGGTTGAGAATTTTCCAAAACTGTCCAAGTACTTGAAGCCACCGACTGAAGAAGCTCTATGACAAGTAGGAGAAATTCATCCTGTTTCTTAAAGACCACCCTTAGTCGCATTGTAATAAAATGTTGAAAACAAAGACGAAGTAACTTTTTCACATCAGATTAAAGCCTGGGAAAAGTCACATGATTTTAAAGGAGTATAGGACTGACAGCAGACTCCGTAAAGGAGACAGTGGAAGTCAGAAGGCAGTGGAAAGACGTCCTCAAAGGAAATGACTACGACCCCGGGCTCTGCATCTGGGGAGGCATTTTTGTGAAATGAAAACATTTTTAGAGAAACGAAACTAAGAGAATTTGTCATCAAGAGAACTCTCTAAAGTAGAAAAAGGAAAATGATCTCAGATGGAGGCACAATAATGGAGGAAGGAATGAGGAGCACTGAGAACAGTAAAATGTGGATGCACCTAAATTCGTGTTGACTGTTGAATAATAATAATAATGACTTGTGGGGTTCGAGATATGCAGCAAATGCAAATACCCGGACAGCATACGCAGAACACACAAGGGATTTAAATGGTGTTAAAGTGTTGTAATGTCCTTGTGTCACCAGAGAAATGACAGAAATACTAAAGGTGGACTAATAAGCCAACGAGGCATGTTGCACTAGGTGGGTAATACCAAAAGGACAACACAGGAGTATACACTGTAAAATAAGTTAATAGAGAGGAACATGCGAAGTAATAAAACGAAAACTTGGTTAATTTAAAAGAAAGCAAAATAAAAGTAAAATCAACAAAAACAGTTGGGAAAAATAGGAAACAAATTATAAGATGGTAGATTTATAACATTTATAGTTATAGTAAAATAGACTGACCCCTCCAATTAAAAGGCACAGATTATCAGACAAAAGGAAAAACCTATCTAGTGTTTACAAGAGGCACACGTTAAAGATAAATCCAGAAAAATGTTGAAAGTAAAAGGATGGGAAAAAAATATACTGTGAAACTACTAACCAAAAGAAAACTGGTCAGCTGTATTAATATTAGAATCAGTAGATTTCACGTGGAGAAGGTATTGCTGGGGATAAAGAGGTGTTTCATAAGGATAAAATGTTAATTCGAATGGAAGATACAATTCTAAATTTGTATGTACCCAATAATGTAACCTCAAAATATGTAAAGCAAAACTGACAGTAATAAAAGGAAAAATAGTAAATCCACAATCATAGTTGGAGATTTTGACACCTCTCTCTAAATGACTGATAAAATAAACTGAAAAAAATTTAGTAAGGATATAAAAGATTTAACCAATGCTTTTAATCAATACACTTTGAACTAATGGCTATTCATGACACCATAACCAACCACAGAATATATATTTCTGTCAAATGCACATAATGCTTCTGCTGGACTATAAGGTAGGTCTCAACAGACTCCAGAGGATTGGCATAATGCTGCATGTGTTCTCTAACCAGAGTGCAATGAAACTAGAATTTGACAACGAAAACAAAATTGCCAGGGGTTGAGAATGTAAAGAATACAATTTGATGAAATAACCCATTGAATCCAAGAAGAAATCACAGTGGAAATTAGAAATAATCTTGAACTGAACAAAAATGAAAATGTAGCAAATGAAAACTTGTGGGATGCAGCTAAAGCAGTGCTTAGAGGGAAATTTTTAGCTTTAAACACATTTATTAGAGGAATGTGAAAATCAGTCATCTAGTTCTTGATCTCAAGAAGCTGGAAAACAACAAGAACAAATTAAATCCAAAGAAAATATACAGGAAAAAGCATAAATCAATGAAATATAAAACACATTCACAGTAGACAAATTCAATAAAGCCAAAAGTTGGTTCTTTAGAAGGATTAATAAAATTGTGGAACCCTTACAACATTAATCAAGATACAGAGAGAAAAAACAAATTACTAGTATTAGGAATGAAAGTGGCTATATCATTACAGATCCTACTAATTAGAAAAAAAGTAATATGAAGATATTATACATAACTTTATGCCAATAAATTTGATAACTTAGATGAAGTATAAATTTTTTAGACAAAGGTAACTTACCAAGATGTATAGAAAACCTAGAAAGCCCGATATTTATTAAAGAAATGAAATCCCTAATTAAAAAGATCCCACCAAGAAAACTGCAGATCTAGATGGCTTTACTGATAAATTCGTCCCAATGTTTGAGGAATAAATAATACCAGTTCACACAGACTCTTACAGAGAATATAAAGAAACGGATGACATCCCACCTCACTTGATGAGGCCTGAAATCCCTTGATTCCAGATTCTTAGAGGACATCACACGGAGGAACATGACATTCTCTCTTGGGCATACAAGCAAAAATCCTAGCCAAATATTATTAATAATAATGAGCTACATCTGGCAATATATAAAAAAAGGTAATACATCATTATAAAGTAGGCTTTATTCTAGAGATCCAAGGTTGGTTTACATTCAGAAATAATTGGTGTAATTCACCATGTTAATAGAATAAGTAAGAAAATCTACATGATCGTTTCAGTAGGTACAGAAGAGTGTTTGGTGAAATTCAGCACCCACCCAGGGGGCTCAAAACTCTCAGCAAACTAGCAATAGATAGGAGGGCCCTTGATCTGAGAGGGGTCTTCGAAAGTCCTACTGTTAGCGCCCCTCTTACTGTCTTTTCTCCTGAGAGTGAGGGCGAGACATGGAGTCTGGTGCTAGTCCTTCTGTTCCTCATTGTGCCAGAGGGCTTATTTGGTGCAGTAAGGCAAGAAGAAGAAAGAAGAGGAAGAGACTGCCTCGCAGACAGCATGGTTGTGTGACTAGAGAATGTGGGTGAATGTGCAGATAATGTAGCATTAATGCTAAGTGGCTGTGACAGGATGACTGGCATCAGGTCGGTATACAAGGAGACATCGTCTGTGCTGTCGGAAGACGATTTGGAAATGAAATGTGGAGAGTGGTACTGTTTGTAACAGCATCAAAACTAGGAAGAAGCGTCTATTTGGGAAAACATTAAACATTAGGAGAAATTACAGAAGATCTGAATAACGGAGGGGTATACCATGTTTATAGGGTGGAAAACTCAAGACTTAGAGATGTCAGTCTCGCCGAGTGGACCTGCAGACGCAGTGCAATCCAGACACAGACCCCAGCCGGCTTTGAGAGTGTGTGAGAATGGTTAAGCTGAGTCCAAAATGTATATGGAAATCTAAAAGGCCCAAAATAGCGAAGACAGTTTTGAAGAACAAAACTGGAGGATTTACACTCCCAGGCAGCGGAACGCAGTATGAGACTGGAGGAGTTGAAGGTGTGGTATTTGTTGGAGGCTCGAGGAGCAGACCAGTGGGAGCAGAATCGGATCTAGATGCGGACCCGCATGCACCTGCTCACCGGGTTTGTGCAGGGTGTCCTCGTGCAGTGGGAATGGAAGGCTTGTTCTGGGCTCCATACTGGATCAGCTGGATATTTGAGTGGAGCGAATGGCAAGTACCAGTCCAACCCCCTGCCCCTCCAACCCCCTGCCCCCTGCATCTCAGGACCGGGGTCACTGATGCACCTGCGGTTTCCTCACCGAGAGAGACCGCAAGATCAGCTTCCACAGTGGGCGTGGTCCCCCGTGGCCAGCAGGTCCCTCCTGGTGGCCGACACAGGGCCCCTGACCTGCTCACACCCCGCTTGTACCGCAGCAGAGGGACCTGGTCCCTTCCCTGCAGGGGACAGATAAAGCAGTGGGTTGGCCAGGTGCTGGACGACGCACATGCTGTAGCAGAACAAAGGAGGGTGCCCTGGGTCTGAAGAGGGCCAGACGTTCCCCCACAAGGCGGAGAGGCCAGCACAGCTGTGAGGGTCCTGCTCCTGGTGAGGAAGTGCTCCAGGCCCACGGCCCATGCTTGTGTGGCTGAGGGGGCCGGAAGACTGCATGCTCAAGACTGCCATTCCCAGCAGATCTGTTACCCCAACTCGCCCCATGTACAAAAACACCCCAGCTGGATCACAGACCTAAATCCCAAAGATAAGGCAATGACGCTTCTAGAAGACGCCATAGGAGGCTATCTTCACATCTTTATGCTAAGCAACTGTTTCTTATGCAGACAAAAAAGTACTAACTATAAAGAAAAAGACTGATAAACTTGCCTTTGTTAGGATCAGTACACCCTTAAGAGAGTGAAGAGGCAACTCTCAGAGTGAGAGAAGGTATTTGCACGATGTCTGGAAAGGACTTACATCCATAATATATAAAGATCTCTTACAAATCAATAACGGAAAGGCAGACAGCTCAATTCAAAGACATCAAAGGGCAAAAGGCTCAGGCAGGCACATCGCAAGAGGGGACGTCCTGATGGCTCGGGAGCCGTGAGCATGTGCTCAGCGGGAGCCACTGGAAGGCAGAGTGAGCCCACAGTGCTCTCTTACTGCACACCGCCTCATGCTCACCAAAATAACTAAAAAGAACAAATCCACAGTCTGTGCTGCCAAGGCCGACTCAGCACAGATTTCTTCCAGCGCCCTGTGTGCTCCAGCTGCAGCGGCAGAGGTGTGCGTCACCATCAAGGCCAGCAGGCAGTTCCCTAGTGGCATTTCCCCACCAGGCACAGGCCCGGAGCTGCCCCTGGCCTCTGGGCCCAGTTCCTTTATTTAATTTGGGGGCTGGGGGAAAGATTACTGCAGTCATGCTGGTTCTGGCATTCTGGGCTTGACAAGCCTCAAGAAACTTCGTCAGCCAACAGATAGTCATTTGCTAATTGGAGAAATCAGTGACCGGCCTTGGGTTACTTAACAGAGGCTGTCTTTCCCAAGCCTGTGCCTGCTTGCGTCCTGACCATGCCCTCCCCCCAGGGTCATTTTCCTGTGCCGATCCCAGGGCCTGAGAACCCTTGGGTCCCAGGGCGGGCCACACTGAAGACTGCTGTGCATCCTCCCTGAATGCTGTTGGGGTGCCACCTCTTCCCACGGGAAAGCCCTCGCGGCCCGGCTCTCCAGCAGTCACGCTGCATTGTGGGTCTCCTCACTGTGCGTCAGAACGGGACCCAAACCCCTGGCCTTGCAGGGAGGAGAAAGCCGCCTTTGTTGGCTCCTCTGGAGCTGGAAAAGCATCACACGGCCGTCCCCTCCGCTGGCCCCAGCGCCTTGCCAGCAAAACCCTAATCCCGGCCTTGGAGCTAAAGACCCAAATTGGGCCTTTGTGAGGGGAATAAAGGGGAGCTTTCTGGTCCTCTCAGGAGAAGGGCTGTGGCGGGATCAGGGCGTCTAAGCCATCTCTTCCTCCGTGTCTCTGTCATGAGCCACTCGGGGCAGGCGGCCTGGTGCCTGTGGAGGGGAGAGCGTGCAGGGGAGCTTCAGCTGGAACCCCAAACTCCAGGGCGGTGACACGTCACATCCTGCGGCACTTCCTCCAGCTGGCACATCTGGTTCCTTGTGTCTGGTCGGTAGTGGTTACTGTGTGGGTGTGCCATCGGTTTTCCAGGCCCTTCTCCTATGGTAGGGACTTGAAGTTCCAAATGGGTGGGAGCGAGCATGCTGGTGTTTCCGTCCCTGGAGCACAGGCCAGGGCACCCCGGGCGCTCTTACCACGCGGCACGATTCCATTGACAGGGAAGCTTTTAGGAGCCTGTGTGGGGCGGCCCAGGCCAACGGCATCAGAGTGGGGGCAGGTCTCTGGAGCAGGACTGAGTGCCCCGTCCTGGAGCAGGCCGCTATTGGGAGGTGGTGGACATACTGGGCGCATGCCCTCGGCGTCCCCCGCCCAGGCAGGTGTCCCACGGCCCAAAACTCACTTGCAGACAGCACGGTTCTTCCTGTTCCCCGTCTGGGGTCTCACCTCTGTGTGCACCTCCTGATGCTGGTGAGGTTGGCTGGGGCCTCACCCCTGCATCTCGTTGGGACATGTCAGCCCATTTTATGAAGTGAAGCCTGGCTTGGAGAAGTTACAGAACCTGCCGGATCACACAGTCAGCAATGGAGTTAGCTTTTCCCATCCCCTCGCCGCCGGTGGCTGAGGGCGTGTGCGGTTAGCTGGAGAACAAGACACTGTCCCTTCTGGTGGGAGTGAGGCGTGTGCGGGCAGCTCCCGGCTGGGAGACAGGACGGTCAGAGCGTGGTGATGTGTGCTAAGTGTGCATCCTGGGCCTCGGGGTGTGGTCACTGTTCCCATCCTACAGACAGGACGCTGAGCCCCTGAGAATGTGTGCAACTCGCCCAGGCCTCCCTGTGGTGCCGGGGCTGGGCCAGGACCTGTGGTGACTCCACTCCGCAGAAGCTTGGTGGGGGCGGGGTCTGGCTCAGGGCCAGCCCCTCCCGCTCCCGCCGCCTGGCACTGCTGGCTTCCTCCCGCCCACGCCGGGAAGGGGAGGTGATAATTGCCGCCTTGGACGAGCAGCGCTTGGCAACAGAGTTTTTAGATCTTTTCTCTTACATTCATCTATCCACGTGTTCATGTATTTAAAGGCCTGTGCCGGCGCCCGGAGGAGAGGTCGCCTGTGTTAATGTGTCACGTAGGAAGGACATCGGCTTCGGAAGGAGAGCCGGGTTAGCCTGCGCTTCTCTGTGCGGCCAGACAGTCGCCCTCTTTAACCGAAAATGAGGGAGCCCGCCTCGCACAGCGGTGAGCGGAATGAGAGAGAGCGCCTGGTCCCACGCCTGGTCTGCCTGGCAGCCCCAGGGGCGGCAGTGGTGATGGCTGTCCATACTGTTGGTCCCGTTACCACCAGGGCCTCCCACAGGGCCCCACCTGGACATGCCCCTTTCCTCCGTGCAGTCGCACACGCGGCTGTCACAGCATCACACACCCACCCTTGCTGGCTTTTGTCACAAATGTGCTGAAATTCTGACCTGTGCGATTGGTTGTTTCTGTTCCTTGCCGAGTGCAGGGCAGCGCATCCATGTGGGAGCTCTTGCTGTCCATCTGCTCTGTCCCCGGCCTGCGCAGGCATACCGTCATGGCCTCTGAAAGTGTTCAGGAGGGATGGGAGACCTTTCCCTGGGCTCCCCCTGCCACCGTGGCCCGGCCCGCAGGAGTGGGGCCTGTGGCAGGACGAACACAGTCCTGTAACTGCCACCTGCAGAACCCTGCTCACTGGGTCTGCAGGCCCAACCAGCCCAGTGGCCCCTGAAACCCCAGAGTCCCACACGGCACCTCTGCTGGCGTCAACCTGGCTAGCGCTCTGCCACGAGACCACCCTGAGTTCACAGTGGGTATGAAGGTGGGCTTCCTTTCAGGCAAACCTCAGGGTCCCATGATGAAAGGACAGCAGAAAACAGGAGCCTCTGCAGCTCCTCCCAGAATGGTTGCCGTGGAGAGCCCAGACACGCACAGCAGCAGACAGAGGGCTGCACACCATATCCTGGGCTGCATTTCAGCCCTGTCCCCGTGGCCCGTGCTCACAGTGGGGGCTCAGCCAGAGTTCTGGACTTGAGTTGGGTGAGTTGGGGTGGCGGCTGTACCTCGCCGTCCGTCCGTGTGCCTGGCACTGACTTGGGAGGATCCTCCAGCCCCTGCCTCCAGGACGATGCTATCTCTGGGCCGGAAGGAGGGCGTTACAGTGAGCACCCTGGACTGAACGAGGGCGCCCACCCTAGGCACAGGGGAGAAGTGAGGAGGTGCCCCATGCGCTCAGGGCATGGAATTGGCCAGGGAGGAAGCTGTTCGAGCCGCGGGCTTCTGGTGGCCCCTTCCCCACCCCCGGGCTCAGGCGGCACTGTCCTCTCTCCAGGTTTCTGCCCTGGCGCTCCTCTTTGCTAGAGTTGGAACCAGATCCCCAGCTTCAGGTCCTGGCTCTTCCAGCCTCGGTGTCCGCATCTATAAGATTGACGCATGGCTCCTCCTTGCAGGGCGGTCGGGAGCATCAGTGACAGCTGGGTGGAAGGAGTGTGACACACGGGAGACAAGGAACACTGGCTGCCAGGCCCTCCTCCTGTGGCTCTGTTTGTCCTCTCTGCCTTTTCTTGTTGCCCTTTTGATTTCACACGAACACACATGCGCATACTTTTGCACATACACACATTCACATAGCCATGACATTCACGCACAAACACAGCATTCACATATACACTCGCGCACACACACCCGATGTGAAGATAAGCCACTTGGACTGCGGGGAGGGTGGGGAGCCGGGAGCGGCGTTTCTGGCTTCCTATTGGGGGAGGGGCTGTGGGGTGCAGATCAGTAGTTTTCGTTCTTGCACATTCTCAGTTAAATTACAAATGTACATGTGGAGCCGTGGCTCTGGCGTAGGTCCTGTTCCTGCTCCTCCCCTCCCTCACCTCTCTGGGCGCCTGGAGTCGGGGCAGGCAGCCCCGAACCCCCACTCAGGATCTGACACTTGAGGGGAGGATGTCAGCTCACTTGTACCCAGATTGTCCCATCGGAGAGCAAATTGAGTTCATTGAAGGGAAGAGCCACCATTTTAGTGAATTTCAAAATTTGGTAAATTAATCAGTAAAGAGTAAAACAACGTGGGGCCGGCCCAGTGGTGTAGCGGTTAAGTTTGCGCGCTCTGCTTCGGTGGCCCGGGGTTCACTGGTTCAGATCCCCGGTGCGGACTTAGCACCGCTTATCAAACTGTGCTGTGGCGGCATCCCACCTATAAAATGGAGGAAGATGGGCACAGATGTTAGCTCAAGGCCAATCTTCCTCAGCAAAAAGAGGAGGATTGGCAGTGGGTGTTAGCTCAGAGCCAATCTTTCTGAAAAAAACAAAACAAAACAAAAAAAGAATGAAACAACTTGAAAAAGTCCCTCGGGCTTGGTCAGGGATCCCTGGTGTGAGTGAGGGGGGTCATGTGAGGAATACCGTCCCTGGGGGTATCTGTGCCCGCTGTGTGTCGTGTCCACACCTCATGTTCACAGCCCCTGCCTGGCAGCCACACCTCTGGCCTGTGACTGGGACATAGGCTGAAGGGCAGGGGCCCAGTGGCTGCCTCTTCCTGCTCCCTGCCCACCATTTGCCCCAGCCCCTGGCACCCCATGGCCCTGCAGGGACCACCCCCCAGCGACAGGGCAGAGGCCCCAGGCCCACGGCCCCATCTGGGCTGCAGGGTCTAGGCTGCCACCTCCTCTGCCCTGCCTGAGAGCTGGACCCTGGGGGCTCGCAGATTCCCCAAGGCTCTGGGCACCTGGGAGCTGAGGCCCAGCCTTGAGGTGGAACCGGGAGGAGGACGTGGCCTGGGCCTGGTGGCAGTGAGGTGCGCTGGTGGTCACAGCTCTGTGTCTGTCATCAGCAGAGTCCCCGGGCCCCTTTTGCCGAGCTGGCTGACGATGAGAAGATCTTTAACGGGGGTGACAGCGTGTGGCAGGGCCAGGAGCAGGCCCTGCTTCCTGAGATCACTGAGGAGGACCTGGAGGCCATCCGGCTGCGTGAGGAGGCCATCCTGCAGATCGAGGTGAGGACCCGGCATATGCGTGTGCACATGTGCGTGTGTGCGAGTGAGCTTGCAGGTAACTGTCTCTGAGTGCTGGAAGTGCATTTACAATGCGGCAGTTGGGTGGCTTGGCAGGGACACGCTGGCTCTGTGGGTGGTGGTGGTCTGGGCCCCTGTGCGTGGTGGGGTCTGAGTCCCTGAGTGTGTGTAGCTGTGGGCACTGGGGTCCAAGTCCCCACCTATCGCCATGGCGCGCCCCCTCCTCCCTCTGGGTCTCCATGTCTCCAGGAGGAGGAGGAGCAGCTGCTCTCCCAGGGTCTGCCAGTCCTGAGCTCCCAGGGACCAGATTTCTGGAATGAAGGTTCCCTACAGGCAGCTTTGTCTAGATAAATAGTGACTTGGGCAAGCTGGTAAACTGAGTCACTACTTAGGACCTGTTGCTCTGTCTACAACAAGTAGATCTTACGTCCTAGAAGGAGGTGGATGACCCATGGCAGGCAGGGTTCGGCCCCTGTATTTCTGGGGCCCCTCCTGCTTTGGCCTGGTGGAGGGGGGCTTGTTTCTCACGCCCTCAGTCAGTGCCCCCACCCTGCCCACGCCCCACGCTCACTGCTCAGAGAAGAAGGCGCTGTTCCAGGCGGCCCTGGCAGGAGGCGGCGCAGAGCTGCTAGTAGAAGATGGGCCTCCCTCTTGCTGAGACCATCCAAATGGACCAAACACACACAGACACTCACACGCACACACACACTTTTGTCCCTCTCTGTGGCAGCAAAACCTGCTTTTCCCGGAGAAGCTGAGGAACAGATCCAGGAGCTGTCACCTCTGGTGACTTGGGGTACTGGGAGGCCCAAGAGGTGGGGGGACTGCTTCTTCCTTTAGCTCAAGAACTGAAAGCCTCTTAGGAAGAGCCCCCAGCAGCCCCTGGGGCACACCGTGGGCTGCTGGACCGCCTGTGCGTGGTGGGATGAAGGGGGCCGAGGAGGGGGCTACTCTCAATTGACTTAGCGTTGTCCTGGCATCCAGGGAGTGGAAGAGCAGGTGCCTCCTTGGGCCCCAGGCATGAGGATGTGGGCAGGGAGAGGGCTGTCCCCAGGAAAGGCTGGGGGCTCCTGCATAGGCGGGGGGCTCACCCTGACAGCAGCGCTGCAGGGTAGGCCGTGGGGTTCCCAGGTGGCATCGCGGTTGGGGCTGGCCGGGGCCTTGGACAGCCTCCTGGTGGCTGACGGGCTGAGGGGGCAGACGGGCAGTCAGCAGCCCTGGGGTGGGGTTCCGAGGAGGGGAGCTTGGGCCCCGTGTGAGCGGGTTTCTCAGCCATCAGGCAGCCAGGCCCTGGCTGGCTCTGGTTCTCTAGGTGGTGAATACAGGCAGAGGGGCGGGCTTTACGGGGGCAGGGGGACCCATGGGGAGGCCCCTGCAGCGCTTCAGCTGAGATGAGGGGCTGGGCCCAGTGGGGGAGGGCCCGGGGCTCTGGGCCCACTTAGGACCATGTTAACATGAGGCTGGCCTGAGTCTGTCAGTCTTGTCTGTGGCCCTAAGAGCCAAGCTGGGAGTGAGTGGGGGACCGTGGCAGTGGCCAGCCTCGCCTCATAGCCTCGCTCTCCTCGTCTGCAGCACAGCAGCTGGAGAGCAGTGACATGGACGTCAGGGGCAGAGGTTTGGAAGGCAGCGAGCGCCACAGCTCCCTGCCTCCCTCCCTCCTTCTCTCCCTGTGGTCTTTGGAAATGGGAAAAATAAACACAAATTGTCACTAGCCTTTAGAAAGCCCTCCTCCAGCACATCTTAAACGTATGTAGCGAGGTGGGTGGGCTGAAGGCCACAGAGGCCCGGCTGGGGTTTGAAGGGCAGGCCGGTGTCCCCAGGCCCCTCCAGGATGACCTAGAGGCCAACTGCTCAGGGCTCTGGGGAGTTGTCTGTGCAGAGCCACAGCGGCCTGCGGGGGTCGGGCTGCGGGGCCTGGCGGGTGTTTTGGGGCCGGGGCTGTGGGAACAGCCTCGGGAAGACATGTGACGGTTCACGCCTTGGCTGGTTGCAGACTTTCCATGTGGAACTGAGCCGGCTCCTGACCACCCCCCGCTGTGTCCCCCGACTCCATCCTCTCACCAGCCCCCTACCCTTCCCCCGACACTGTCCCCTACTCCATCCCCCCACATCTCCGGGGCTTCTGGATTTGCACAGTTGTGTGCATTCACAAAGTCACGGAGGTGACACTTTGGGTCCAGTACTGTTTGGGGCTCTGGTCTGCTGTCAAGGACTTACTCTTATTGGGTGGGTGGTGGGGAGTGTGGATAGACGGGAAAACTGAGGCCCAGAAAATGGAATAAAGTCACAGTAGCGGGTTAACATCACATCTGATTCCTTCCTGCTTCATGGCCTCCGGCAGGCATTTATAGGGTGAACGCTGGGTCCCATGTAGGACTGGCGCTGAGGGTGCAGCTGGCACTGAGGGAGGTGGTGGCTCCACTTGCTGTCCCTTTCCCTCTCGCTCCCTGTCCCCAAGTCGTCCTGTGGGAGAAGACAGAGTGCCAGGTGAGAAGGCCATGTCCTGCTTTAGGCCCAAGGCTCCCCTAACTAGCCGGTGACCTGGAACTCACCACTTGCCTTGGTGGTTTCATCTGTGAAATGGGCGGCTCAAGGGATGGTCTCTTTCTCCCAGCCCCTGCCATCTCAGACCACCCGTGTGTCATGGCAGAGTGCGGCGGGCCCTCTGGGGGGCTGAGAGGGGAGCTCATGGGCGCTTTGGCTGGCTAGCAAGGGACCACCCGTGTGTCATGGCAGAGTGCGGCGGGCCCTCTGGGGGCTGTCAGGGGAGCTCATGGGCGCTTTGGCTGGCTAGCAAGGGACCAGGTGGTGAATGGGTAGGAGACTGAAGAGCAGGCGCGCCAGGCCTCCGTCAGGGGTTCTGGGCCCTTCCTCAGCTCAGGGGGCCCACTGGGACCTGGCCTGTTGGCTTCTGAGTGAGGGTGTCCTGCCCCCAGGGGATCTGTAAAGACCTCCACCTGACCTTCCTGGACAGCCAGCCCTCTGTCAGCACAGTGTCCTTCGAGACCCTTTGGGGGCTCCCCATATGTAGGCACAACATCCTGTGTCCCTTCCCTGTCCCGGACCCCCCTGAGACGGCCCCACCTCTCTCCTCCCCACCTCTGCCCCCTGGCTCCTGGGAAACCCAGCGAACCTCACCTGCTGCTCAGGGGCTTCGCGCCGCAGCTCCGGCCTGGAACCCCCTCCCCAGACCTCGCTGTTGCTGGCTGCCACCCCGCCCTGCTCTGCTCTCCACCCGCCTCAGCACGCCCTGAGGCTCTCGTCAGTCTGGTTGCTGGCCTAGTTACTGCCTGCCTGTCCACCAGAATAGAGACCCTTCTGTCTGTTACTGGGGCCAGTCCCCAGGTCCTGCAGTAGCTGGCTTGACAGATGCTTGTTGAATGAACCTGTAAAACTGGCCAGTCTCCCATGATGATAGAGGCCTGTCCTGCACCCCTGCCCAGGGCTGCCCGCCTCCAGGCTGGGTTAGGACCCCACGAGCAGCCTCTCGCCCTCCTGCAGTCCCATTTGGGGAGTTGCTCCCGTCCGCCATGGTCCTCACCTGTCCTCCCTCGGCTCACCGTCCAGGCGGGTCTCTGCCTGCTGGCGGGGTCCTGGGCCCACTTTTCGGCATTGTCACTGTCCAGGGGTGTGTGGGGGCCTGGAGCCTGTGGACACAGTGGGTACCCTGCTCCTGCCCCTCTCTGGCCACTGTGTGGGGTGCCTGCACCGTGCCGGCACCTGGTGCCCCTGTGCTTTCCCTGTTCTGTCCACACACTAGTCCCTGTGCCTGTGGCCAGATGCCTGGCCCAGAAGGCTCCGTGCACTGCCCCCACCCCTTGCCTCTGTCCAGCCCTTCTCATTGCACTCGCCCTGCAGAACTGCTTGGCCCTGGCGACGGGGGTGCCCCAGCCCAGCGCAACCCCACAGGCCTGGCCACTCACAGATGGCCTTTCCTGGCCTGGGCGCACGTGTCCTGGGGCCTGGTCTCAGCTGTCCTCTGTCCTGACCCCTGGCCTCCCGGGCCTGGACCATGCATGCTTTCCCAGCCTGGGCTCCATCCTGGTGTGCTGCCTGCCAGCCTGTGGCCAGGCCAGTTCCAGGCCTCTCTGGCCTCAGTTTCCCTCCTGGGAGAAGTACTGGGCCCTCTCTCAGAGGAGCTGCCGATGTGCGTGGAGTGCTAGGGAGAGTCGCGGGTCTGTGCCGTGGGGCTGTGCCGGGGTTGGAGGCCCAGCGAGACGGGCACTGGCCACACCCCCTCCCCCACCCCCTCCCCGCAGACCGCAGGCTAGGGTGGGTGGCCTCGTGAGTCCTGCGTTTCTCCATGCCATGTACCTTGGGCTTCTCTCCTTTCGTTTCCTCTAGGAGAGCAGAGTAGAGAAAGCGAAACCAGCCTTGGGCAGGGGGAGCCTGAAAGGCATCTGGGCGGTCGAGAGCTGTGTCCCTGGGTGCTTCAGGAGCCGGCTCGCTGCACTGAGAGCAGCCGTGTGTGGCCTGTAGGCTCCCGTGGTGCAGAAGACCTCTCTGGAAAGCCCCTGCCGGCTAGAGAAGCAAGATGGGAAGGCTGTGGCAGAGGGGGGCCCCTGGAGCACTGCCAGCTGGGGCACACGCGTCCCAGGCACATGCTCCCATTACGGCAGGACATCACTATGTGCTTCCTCTTGGTGGGGGCCACATGGCTGCAGCCCACATGGTCTGACCCCTGCCCTGGGCACCGCTGGCTGCTAACGTGGGACCCTGTGTCGCCGGGCCCCTCCTGGGCACACCAGGCTGAGGGGAGCTCCGCCTGTGCAGGAGCCAGGTCTTGGGGCCCCACCCACCTCGTGCCAGGCACCTGGCCTTCTGTCTGGGGCTCCTCCCCCTGCCCCTGAATCTGAGCTGGCTGGTCTCTGGGCTCCCAGCCTAGGCCATCTGTCTGACACTGGTTCCAGGTGGGCAGGCCCTTGTGAGGCTCCCAACCTCCCAGGACCCGGCGTGTCAGGGTGTCGGTGCTGCTGGGGCCGGTGCTGGTGGCTCGCAGCCTCCTGGCTGGCGCACTGTCTGGGGTGGAGAGGAGAGGGAAAGGCTGTTTCATCTCATTATTGAGAGCACGAGCTGTAATTGGGTTTGAGCGGCGCGAGGCTGGGTGCGCGCGGGAGGAAGCAGGACTGATGGGGTGTGCCAGGAGGTGTCTGAGCACCCAATTAAGTCCCATCCAGGAGCTGCTGCCCCTCCCCACCATGGGCCAGCGGGCGACCAAGCGGCCAGCAGCTCTGTCCGCGGGCTTGTCTGCTGCCCCTCGGCCCTCTGTCCGTCCACTGCAGCTGTGCCAGAGCTGGTGCAGACACTGCCAACCAGCCCCACCTCCTCTGCAGCTTGGCCCTCCCCTCCCTGGGGTCTGGCCTACAGGGCTGAGTCCCCATGCCCATTCCTGGGGGCCGTGTGCCCTCCATTCCGTGCCTCTGAACTGAGCATGTGGGGACCCTGAGAGGAGAGCTGGGGCCCTGCGGCCACACAGCAAGGCAGAGCCAGCACCCCTCTCATCCCTTCTGGCCTCAGGTCCCCTCTCTGAGCCCGTGTCCTAGTCCTATGGGGCAGTCAGAAATGGGGGGCCCTTATAATGGGCTGGGGTGCTTTGTAGACTGGAAAGTGGGGCACCCTGGGTGGCACTGTGGTGACACCTGGGCCGCAGGCGGAGTTGAGGCCAGGTGATGGAGCTGCCTCTCTAGAGGGGTAGGGGGGTTGCCCGGGGGTCCACATGAGACCCTGCACATTCTGAGCCCCCCACTGTGTCCCTTTCCAGGGAGCACCCCTCCTCCCAGAGGAGCAGAGGAAAGGGCTCCAGGGCCATGGGTGAGAGTCCCCCGGCTTCCTTCTCCTCCTGGGAACAAGGCTGCCCTTGGACCCATGTTCTCCCTTTGGCCTGTCTGTCCCCCAAGGCCGCCCCAGATGTCCCCACCACTGTGGCTGGCTCCCTCCGTGTGGCACTCGGGGCCCTCGCTGTTGCCCAAGATATTAATGGGGACCCCTGCTCCATCCTGGCGAGGCTGCCCCACAGTTCTGCCCATGGCTCGCGCACCCCAGATGCCAGTGGTGACTCCTGCTCCATCCTGGTGAGGCCACCCTGCAGCTCTGCCCCTGGTGCCCACACCCCGGATATTAACTGGGACCAGTGCTCCATCCTGGCGAGGCTGCCCCGCAGCTCTGCCCATGGCTCGCGCACCCCAGATGCCAGTGGTGACTCCTGCTCCATCCTGGTGAGGCCACCCTGCAGCTCTGCCCCTGGTGCCCACACCCCGGATATTAACTGGGACCAGTGCTCCATCCTGGCGAGGCTGCCCCGCAGCTCTGCCTGTGGTGCCTGTACCCCACATACTAATGGAGACCCCTGCTCTATCCCGGAAAGGCTGCCCCGCAGCTCTGCCCGCAGTGGCTGCACCCCAGATACTAACAGGGACCCCTGCTCCATCCTGGTGAGGCCACCCCGCAGCTCTGCCCGCGGCACCTGCACCCCAGATATTAACGGGGACCCCTGCTCCATCCCATGAGGCCTCCCTGCCGCTCTGCCTGGGGCACCCGCTGTGTTCCTGCTGCCCTCGGCTCTGCTGCCCTCAGGCGGGCTCTGATCCACGTCCTCCTCCGCAGCCCCCGGGACAGCTCAGTCCCGCCTCCCAGCCCCAGACTTCCTTGTTCCCCTCTGGCGGGGTAAGTCCTCGTTGTCCTCTGGGTGGGCTGCCCCTGTCCCTTCTCCCCCAGTGGGACCAAGGTCACCAGTGCCAGGACTGGGCCAGGGTGCCCTCTTCTCCTGCCCCTAGCTGACTCCCTGCCTTCCAGGTCCCTGTGGACACACGGCCAGTACCCATTGACAGGACCCAGTCAGCCGAGGTCACCCGTGGTCCGATGTGGCCTGTCACCACCAGAGCAGCTGGTTCTGGCGGGAAGAGTGGTCCCACTGCAGACAGTGGGCAGGGGGCCTGGAGGGGTGACGGAGGAGGGAGAGGCCGCTCCTGGACATGCAGGGCAGCTTCCTGGTCCCCTCATGGGGAGGGGGCTGGCTGGCCTCCGGCACCTCCTGGCCACAGGGGAAAGTGAGAGTTTGGCCCTGGGTCTCAGGCTCAGCCATCCCCCTGCCTGGCCACAGGACCCTGAGGGGGTCTCTTCTGGAAGCCTCAGGTTGTTTATCTGTAAAATGGGCACAGTGACACCAGTCTCTCAGCCTATTGGGAGGGTTAAGTGGACATGAAAGACCTTTGTTGGCGGGAAGGTGAAAATGCTGCTGCAGAGTTTAACTGCCTGGCGAGGCGCTCACCTGAGAAGGGCCCGGGAGGCTGGGGCTGGGGCTAGGGGTACAACAGGCTCCTTTGGCTCCTGCCCGTCCGGTCCCTCCCCCATGGGGCCCTGCAGCCCCCCCTAACTGAGGGTTAGCCCCCAGGGCAGGTGCTGTGGTGACGGGTGCTGAGGTTGCACCGAACCTGGTGCTGACGCCATCATGGCCCAGATCCTTCGGGAAGGGTTTGCGTCTTCCTGGGGAAGGAAGGCTCTCTGGTCTCCGTGGGCTGGGCTCTTCCCGGCTTCTTGGAGAATCCGGGTTTTTAATTTTATGTGGTCCAGCCTTGGAAGTCATGCAACCAAAGCTCTGCCGCATGCTGTTGGCTAAGGCAGATACGAAGGCCTGCCCCGGCCCAAGGGAGGGACCACTGTCCCCACCTCTTGAGGGACACATGCCAGGTCACTTTGTAGGAGGAGCGTGAGGGAGGGGAGGTGTATGGTGTGGCCATGTGCCAGTGGGGCAGCTGCACACCCCATGACCGTGAGGGACACGTGCTCCGCAGCCCCCCTGCGCCCCAGCCCTCGCGGCTCTGCAGATGCGCTGGCTGCTCCTGCCCCTTTTGCACTTGCCGTCCCGAGCCTGGAACCTCGTTCCCCAGGTGCTGGAGCACCTGGCTGCCTTCTACCTTCAGGTTTTGACTCAAATGTTATCCCTCTAAAGTACCCCCTCTGCTTTGTCTAACATACTGTTTAATTATCTTATTATTTATCTCCCTCCACAAGAATGTAAGCCCCGTGGAGGCAGGGATTTTTGTCTGTTTCAGTCGTCCCTAAGGATGCAGGACACTCTGGGCACTCAGTGACTATTTCTTGAACAAACAAATGGATGGTGGATGGATGGATAGTTGAGGGATGCGGGGTGTGTGGTGGGGGATGGATGGATGGGGGTGGGGGTGTCAATGGATAGGGCCTGGATGCGTGGCAGGTGAATGGATGAATAAGTCGTATGCATTGGGACTCCATGGAGATCTGTGTCTTAATGAAAGGGCACTGCTGCCTTTGTTCACATGCGTCTTCTCATCAGCCCACACAGCAGCCCTGGAGAGCGAGCACGCCTGTGTTACAGTTTTATCAGAGATGAAGCAGAGGCTTAGAGAAGTCACATCGCTTGGCCCAGGCCACGCAGCCTGTGTGGCAGAGCTGGGACTGGAGCCCAGGCTGCCTGACTCCAGAGCAGGGCTGTCCTACCCGTGATGTTCTGATGCCTACCTCTGGGTCAACCTCTTTCCCAGATGGGAGGGATGCAGGAGGTCACCGAGGCTGCCCCATGAGGTGGTGGCAGAGCCCAGGAGCCAGGAGTGAAAGGAGCCCGTGAGGCCCAGCTCCACTGCCCCCGTGTTACCTAACCCTGGTTGAGGTTGACCCTTCCTGTCTGGAGGGCCAGGCAGTGCCCAGTCTCTCTAGGGCAGGGGAGGTCGAAGGACATAGGCACGTGCCCCTAGCCATTGCCAGCATGGGCAGGCTTGCCAGGCACTGGTCCAACCTATTGAGCTGGAACCAGCGTCACCCGTCTGCCCACAGCCAGGTCACTGCCAGCACTGCTGTGTCTGCGCCAGCCTCCCCTGCTGGGTCTGTCTCATCTGATCTCACCTGTGGGGCTGGCGATCCCTGCTCCGCTCCAGAGTGGCTGTGTCACCTGACCCAGGTGCAGCACTCAGAGCCCACCAGCTGCTCTGTTGCCATGGCTACCTGGCAGGCCTAGGACGGAGGAGGCTGGGGATGAGGAGGGGGCCAGGAAAGGCCTCCAGGCTGGGCAGAGCCTCCGGGACCCAGCTCCCACCCTGTATTTGGCACTGTGCAGCTGGAATGCAGGGGGTGGTTGGTCTGGCTGATATCTGACTATAAATACGTGAATAAATCAAATAAAGTTTGGCTGTTCCATTAACTGGAACAGTTGTCTTCGTAGGTGGATGGTTGCCAAGATCCTAATTATAAGAAGAGATTGTGTGATAGAGAAAATGCAGTGGTATTTTCTTTCTTTTCGTTCTTGAAAATGAAGGGAACACACATGCGCACACGCACACACACACGGTCACACACGCACACTAAGGTTTTATTATGTCCCATGCAAGGTTGTTATTCTGCAGTGCCAGTAAAAGAAGAGAAAGAAGATTCCGTGAGAGCTTTTAATGAGTTCTAGTTTTAGAAGCAATCAGGAAAATAATTGCATGATTTAAACATTTACTAATTTAAGGTGTTTTTTTAGTCTCTCCCTTGCTCTCCTGCTCCCTGGTTCCCTGGTGCCCGCGGCCGGCACACGATTCGGTGTCTGCCACCCTCGTGCGTCACAACTGGGCTGTTCCACGCCCCCGGGGGCTCCATCCTGGGGCAGCTGTGCAGGGGCTTCTGGGCCCCCAGGGCAGGCCCCCTTCCTCAAGCCGCGACCAGCCTGGCCTTGAGCTCGAACTCCAAGACTGGGGACTGAACTTCTGCTTGGAACTGGGTTCCCGTTTCGCCTCCTGGTGGCTCCACCTGCCCTGGCATCCTCCGTCAGGAGCTGAGCCCTGCCTGGTGCCCAGGCACCCAGCACAGTGACTGAGGGGACACCATCCGTGCCAGCTGCCTGCGCCCAGACACTCCCTCTCTGTATGTGCTGCTCCCTGCTGCTGAGGCTGCCCATCTGCACCCCCTTTCATGGACCCCTCCTTCTCCTGGCCCGTCATCAGGTCTGCCCCCCGTCAGTGACAGGCCCGGCTCCAGAGCCCAGCCGCCTGCACCTGCCCTGTTCTGCTGCAGGTACGGGGGCATGGCCAGCTCCCCATCACCCCGTCCGTTCTGCAGACAAGCATTGGGTGCTGGGGTGAGTGAGATACAGCCCCTGTCCGTTCTCCATGGGAAGCCCCGGTGCCCGAGAGTGCTCTTGGAGGAGGAGGCACAACCTCCCTGCTCTGCCATGCGCAGAGGGCGGGGACCGCACTGCCCTGCATCCAGGGCCTTCCTGCTCTCCACGACTAGGACAGTCAGCAGGGCGCAGGCTCCAGCCCCAGATCCTTCTGGCAGGAGGGAGACTGAGCCCATAGGCTGATCTGGCCAGGAGCTGGGGTTCTGGGGTCCCCGTGCCCTGAGCAGCCCCTCGGAGCCAGCCTGAGATCATGTAGGAGGCTGCTGCCTGGGGATCCAGGAGGAGTCTGCGGGTCCAAGCTTGCCACCCCCTTCTGGCAGTCTTGTCTGCTCTGGGTGGAGAGCACATCTTGCTGACCCCTTCAGGGTGGCCCAAGGCCAAGGTCAGGCTCCAGCGTGCCTACTGGTCATCCTGGTCCCTGCACAGTGTCCCCTTCACCCTGCCCTCGCTCCCGCGGCCTCAGACCAGCTGAAGTGCGTGGCCCTGGGGCACCCTCACACTCATCCCCCAACGTGTTTGCTGATGTGTTTGAACAGGGAGAGTCTTTGTTCGGAAGTAATGCTGCGGGGGCGGTGGGGGGCTCTCGCCATAAGGAGAAGCTGTGGCTGTAAGGTAGGCGAGCATCTCTAGACTTAGGAAGAGGGGTTCTCTCCTGCTGGCAGGAGTGAGCACAGCCGGAAGGAGCTGGGTGTAGGGGGGTGAAGGGGTGGCTGGACCAGGGTGTGTCCGAGCCCCAGGGCAGCTGGCTCTCTGAGGGACCCAAGGCCGGGCCTTGTGGGAGGGAAGCTGGGCTCACAGTTGGTTGTCAGGCCTTTTGTCCCACGGGTCAGGGGACAAGCTGTTGAGCCCCTCGTGTACAAGGCACAGATTGAGAACCCGGGGGTCTGTGCCTGGCCGTGTCCTGGGTGAACAGAAGGGGTCCTTGAATCGTGTCTGAGTCATGGGGGAGGGCCCTCTGCAGAAGGCGTTTCCTGGAGTGCACAGGTGGGGCTTCTTAGCGTTGCTGTTCCTGGAGCCCAGCCTGAGCTTCTGTTCAAGATGAATGAAATTTGTCAGAGGGGCCACGGATCTGAGGGGGGGCTGTCTGCTGAGGACGTGGGGCTGGCCTTGCTCCTGCAAGGTCTGCTGAACCGTCTGCTGAGGGGTGGGCGCAGGTCAGCAGTCTGGGCCTCAGGCTTTTTGAAGAGGGAGAGTGCAAATGAAAAAGGGCCGTCCATGTGGAAGGTCCTGTTGATTTCCAAGAGGGCAGTGAATGCACAACACTGATGGTGAGTTCTGGACGCTGAGATGCTGGTGCTGTTGGTGGCACTGTCCAGTGTGGGTCACCCCAAGTAAGGCCCCACCTCCCCTGTGGCTCCACCGCCCCCAGAGTGCCCTGGGCATTGGAGCACGAGCAAACACCTTGTGTCTCAGCTCACGCCAGTGGACCGCATTATTGCCACTCCCAGGCATCTCTGCTTGGCTAGCCAGGAATGGATGGGAGCCCCTGGCAGCAGCCCACCTGGCTCTGTCTGTCCCACTCTGGACATGGTCCTGTGCGTGGTCCTGGCAGGTGTTGCTGGTGTGGTTGAGGGGATGGCAGGGGCCTGGGCGGGGCACCCCAGCCTGAGAGGGCCAGCCGGTGCCGGCTCCTGGCAGCCATCCTCGGCCTCATCCAAACAGCACTGACTGTTCGGAGGGCTGCTTGCTACAGAAACCTCCTGCCCGGAAGGGGCCACGCCCTGGTCAGCGGCCATGGCGCCAGTGATTTTACAGCGAGTTGGGCAGTCACTTTGGCCACTGCATCTCCAAAGGGGGCCTCCCCTGCTGGACTGCGGACCCCCCATTCCCTCATGGGCTGTCCCAGGTTATTGGGGTTGATGCTGCTCCAGACAGGAAGCACCCAGTGCAGTAGCTGTGTTCACACCAAGGCCAGGCCACAGTGATTTACAGCCACTCTGGCTTCCACCCCCACCCTAGCAGGCAGCCTGAGGGTCCTGGGCCCCCAGGGGCACCGGGCTCATGTCCCTGCTCAGAGACACCCCTCCCTCTCCTCTCCATTGCCAAGGCTGTGTCCCTGTAGGCTGGGAAGGGCCACAGGCAGCTCTGACCAGCTGAGGCCCTCAGCTGCCACGCTCGCGTGAAGGGATACAGCCTGCACACGTTAACCCTGCACGTGCAGGCAGCTGCACCACCTGACCTTCCCGCGAGCAAAGCCCGGAGCCCCTGGGTGCTGACCACGTGTTATAACTGCCAGGGGTGCCCTGCTACCAGCAGTGACCCAGCGTGGTGGGGTCCAGGTGGTAGTGACCTGGATCAGGTCAGCCCAAACTTGGGAGTAATGCTGGCTCCAACCACTACCAGCCATGTGTCCTTGGGAGAGTCCCCTAACCCCTTGGTGACTCAGTTTCCTCATCTGCCCTCTGAAGTGGGACACTAGCAGGTGTGTTCATACAATGTGGGGAGACTGAGTTCCCTTAGAAAGGCCCCCACAAGTCCCTGAGTCCAAGGACACCCAAAGCCAGGCTCATGTGAGAGAGACCTCTGTTGACGGCAGGCCCAGGCACACTCAGGGGCCAAGGTCAAGCCTGGTGTGTGATCAGTCAGTAGCCAGCCTATGATGGGGTTGGGGCCGGGACCTGTAAGTCTGTGGAGGTGGGGCCGGTCTGTCCAAGGCCTAGCTCAGCCTGCATCCTTCGTCTTGTGACCTTGACTTCTCAACCTTAGCGTGGAACCTAAGTTTGGCCTTCCCAGCCAGCGGCCTCACCCAGGGAAGCTGTAGTGGGATTTGACGGATCCCAGAAATGGGCCCAGGCCTGGGACCTCCCAGAACCCACCCATCTGCTGCCACCCCTCAGAGTGAAGACCTGCAGGCCCCAAACTGGCCACCCCCTTCCCGGCCGTGGGCCCTGTTCCCCAGCGTAGCCGCCCTCCCTGCCCCATGTTCAAGCCCGCTCATTGAATTGCAATTGATAGCACGTGTCAGTTTAAGATCATGCTAATTGCTTCATTTCCCAGAACACTCCTAAAAAGAAAATTAATTTCCCTGTAATACTTTGCAGTGGGGTCAAATGACCTTTGCAGAAATCAATCTAGGCTCCGAAATGAGCTGCAGAGTGGGTGGGCTTGGGCAGCGTCCCCCTATACCCACTCCCGGTCTCACAGGCGTGCAGGAGCCTTCCCTGGCCTGGCTCAACCCTGGCCACGTGCCAGGCTCCAAGGAGCGAAGGGTTGCTTTTACCCAGGTGATCAGTGAGGAAACCTGGCTCCAAGGTGAACGGCTTTGCTGAGGGTCATGTGGCTGGGCAGTGGAGGAGCTGTCCCCTGCAGGGCGGCAGTCAGAAAAGGAGTAGGCTTTGTGTCAGTGGGCACAGGTGCCAGTCCCAGCTCTCCCCTTTCTGAGAGGCCCCTGAGGTCATGGACCCTCTCAAGCCCCCCCAACTTCCACTATCAGATGGGTGCTGTGACCTCCCCTCACGGGTGCTGCCAGGTATAAAGGTGGTGGTATGTGTGTACCCCCAGCACAGCTCCAGGCGTGTGGTCTGTGCGGGGTGTGACCGTGTCCCTCGCGAGCATCATTGCTACTTTGCTGGGCAAATGGAGTTAGGATGGAGTTGAGCAGCATGAAGGATGCAAGAGGCCAGCATGCCATGCCAGGGGAGGAGATATCCCAAAGTTCTCCTGGTCTAAGTTTTTGCTCCTTACCCTGTTCACCAGCTTCATAAAGCCACTCAGTCTTTAGACAGCAGTGGGGCTATCATCCTCCCATTTACCCATCCACCCATCCATCCATCCATCCATCCATCCAACCAATGATCCAACCATCCATTCATCCACCTATCCATCCATTTGTCTACCTACCCGCCCATTCATCCACCTACCCATCTGTTTATCCACCCATCCACCATCCATCCATCCACTATCTATCCACTCACCCACTCACCCATCCACCCATCCAGCTATCTGTCCATCCGTCCATCCACCTACCTATTCATCCATCCAACCATCCATTCATCGACCCATCTACCCACCTGCCCATTTAGCTATTCACTCATCCATTTATCTACCTGTCTACCATCCATCCATCCACCCATCCATCCATCCATCCATCTGTCTAGCCATCTGTCCATCCATCCAGCCACCCACCCACCCACTCATCCATCCATCTTTCCATTCACCCACCATCCATTCATCCACCAACCCATTCATTTCTCCAACCATACATTCATCCACCTATCCATCCATCTACTCATCCATCCATCCATCCGTCCCACTCCTTCAGGATTTACTGAGCAGCGCCTGTGTGCTGGCCCATGCTGGGTGCCGTTATCCAGAGAGGGAAAGGCAGGACCCTTCTGTCAGGGAGTTCCCGAGTGAGTATGAGAGTGAAGTGTCTATAGGACTCGTGGGCCTGTAGGCAGTGTAGACAGAGTGCTCTGCTTGGGACAGCCTCTTCGCCCCCCGGCCAGGCCTGCAGCACAGTGTTGGGCACTGCCCTGCACTAGACTGCAGCCCTCCAGGAGCTGTCCCTGGGTCTGTGCCTAGTGAGGAACTCTCGGCCCTGGGATGCTCGGAGAGCTTGAGGTGTGACCTTGGAGTCAGGAGAGAGTATTCAGATCCCAGCCTGGACTCTGACTTGTAAGGTGACTCTGGGCTCATTCCTGGTTCTTGACTCTCCCTTAGCGCTCTCTGATGGCCATGCGCTTGACCTCTGCACCTGCAGCCCCCAGGCGCCTCATGGCTGTCATCTTGTTTTCCACAGAGTGACTTGTTGGATGTGAACCAGATCATCAAGGACTTGGCCACTGTGGTGTCAGAGCAAGGAGATGCTGTCGGTAGGTAATCAGCCACCTGCCCGTTCCCCCAGGTGTGGGCAGAGCTGCCTCCCGATGACTGAGGCCCAGGGCAGGTAGTGGAGTCTGAACCTCTGCTGCCCTCTCTCCCTACCTCCCCGGGTCTCCCCCAACCCCTGACGAAGGCCCGGGCAGGGGAGGCTCATGTAAGAGGGTGGCCCATCCATTCTGCTTATTTAGAGTCCTGGCCTCCATGCCCCCCACCCTGGGTCTTCTTCCCCACCCAAGGACTCCCCAGAGTGAGGACAGGCTGTCCTGGCTGGGGCACGGGTTGTGGCTGCAGTGAATACCTCAGTGGAGAGTGCTGGAGATGTGGGGCCCATGATGTGAGCGAGCTTGGAGTCCTGGTTCTGCTGCTGATGGTCCCCGTCCACGTCTCAGGACGAGTGTGTGGTGGGGGCAGGGCATTGCTGGGAGGGGGCCAATGTCCCTGCTATTTCCGTGTTTCCTCCGCACGAAGGCCTCAGCCCCACCGGTCTGGCCCGTCCGCATCAGGTAGCCATGTGGTTTTTCCTGTGGCTACCTGAGAGCCTGGTGCCCTGAGCAGGAGGGGTGGGAACTCTTATTCCTCTGCCGGAAGAGTGAAGCCGGCACCCAGTGCCCAGAGCCACTTGGCAGACGATCAGCCCCCAGCCTGGCCCTGGGGGCTCACCTGCCCACCCTCCACCCTGTCCCTGGCCCGACTGTTGCCTCACTTGGGCCCCTCCTGTGCCTGAGACTCTCTCTCAGGCTGGGAACAGGAACATGGAGGTACTGAGTTCCCGCGTGTCCTCCTCCCGATGCTGTGCAGCTGCTGCGCTCGGGGATGGAACCCCTGACAGGGTGAGCCATGCCACCCCCTGGGCTGCTGCCCGGCAGGCTTGCCCTTGCTCTTCCTCAGAGCCCGGGCTTCCCGCCGTGCCCTGCTCCGCGGCCTGGACAGCTCTCGGCCGGGCTGCCCTCCTCACGGCGCCCTCTCCGCAGGACCCCACCTGCTCCCGTTCACCCCTGGTGGCCTCAGCATGGCGGCTGCAGCCATTTCCGCCTCTGGCTGGCTGAGGGTAGGGTGTGCAGGATGGTTTATCCACTCCAGATGTCACCCAGATGTGACTCAGTCTCAGTGATGGGCTGATCGGGGGGACCACCTCCCAGGTGGGGAGGGGAGAGGCACAGATGAAGGCTGACCTGTAGCAGCCATGGTCAGGGTCTGAGGAGGGTGGGGCACCTGGGGACCAGAATAGCCATGGCCCCCGCAGCCCACTGCGTGTTGACATGGGTGTTCCTGCACTGACGGATGACGGACTGCTGTACCCTTCTACAGGGGCATTGAGGGTTCTGGGCCACAAGCCTGGTGGTGCTCTGTTCTCCATGGCCCTGTCCCCTTGCTCCCAAGCCAGCCATTGGCCCTGCTCGTCCCCTCAGCCTCTGGTGCCTTTCCAGGGTCCAGCAGCAGCAAGGCCACATGCCGGCAGAGCTCCAGCCCCAAGCTGGCCATGGCTGCCCTGCTGCCCGGGCCAGGCTCCGTGCCCTTGCGACTGGGCCCCCACTCCCGCACCAAGACACGCAAGCCGAACTTCAGCCCCCAGGAGACGGAGGTGCTGGTACAGAGGGTGACGCGCCACTACCCGCTGCTGTTTGGGGCGCTGCGGGGCACGCCTGCCCGGAAGCACCGCGTGTGGAACAAGATCCTGCAGGCCGTGAACGCGCTGGGCTACTGCCGGAGGGACCTAGGCGATCTCAAGCACAAGTGGCGGGACCTGCGCGGAGTGGTGCGCAAGAAACTGGCAGAGTGCCCGCGGGCCCCTGCTGAGGGCAGCCCAGCCCCTGGCCTCATCCTCACGCCCGTCGAGCGCATGGTGGCCGAGACCTTCTCAGCCCCAGCCCCCCCAGGCGAGAGCCAGGCCACTGAGCCCCTGCCAAGTAAGTGGGCCCCTCCCACAGCCCATGCCCAGGGCTGCCAGTGTGAGACCACCAAGAGCAAGACCCTCAGGGAGCGCTAGGGACCGTGGAAATGGTCATCTCCCACTTGGCCCATCTGCTTCTAGATGGGGAAACTGAGGCTCAGGGCCGGGAAGGGGCCTGTCCACCTTGGGAGTGAAGGAACAGGGCTCAGGTTCATCCCAGGCCTGAGCTCGGGGTCCTTCTGAGGTTGCCCCCAGATGATGTAGTGTAGCCAAGGGCCTCCAGAGACATCAGGGACCCTCGTTCATCACGGAGCTAAAGTCGAGGGGACTCGCCCGAGCGCTCCTAGCCTCCCACGGCCTGGAGGCCAGGGCCATTCTGCCGTCAGCGGCCCAGTTCAGCTCCTCTCCCTGCCGCCTGGCGCCTCTGTCCTGGGTGTGGGACAGGGTGGCCTCACCCACTCTCTGACCCCTCCTGCGCTCTCATCATGTGGGCCTTTCTCCTGGGGTCACTCAGCCCCCAGGCCAGGGCGGTGTCTGGTGGCTCTCAGCCTCCCAGGGCACGCTGACCCCTCCCTGAGCCCATGAGCCCACCCCAGGGCCCCTCTTTGCTGGAAGTTTCTGTGGTTGGTGAGGGCGGCATGAGGTGTTGGCTGGGCCTTCCTGCCTCACAGACACCTGCCCCAGGGGCCATGCCGGCTCCCTCCTGCCTCCACCTCCTTCTGCGCCTGCTCCTGCTGCTCCTCCTCCTCGAGACGCCGCTGCACATCTCCGCTCTCTGCGCATCGTCTCCACCCCTCCTCGAAGCCGAGCCCCGCGGGACCCTTCCTTCTTTGGGAGCTGCTTGAAGAACTTTGAGGACACAGCTGGGAGCAGGACCAGCTCCCTCTGAGGGCCACCAAGTGGACCGCAAGACTCAATTTCCTGGGCATAAGCAGGGGCCACAAACACCCACACAGATGGCCGCAGCAGGACTTCCAGTGGGCGGGGCAGCACAGGGCGAGCCCGCACCGCGCCGATGGGCAGATGTGTGGGCCCCGGATGCGCCGTCTGGGCTGGCCTCGGCAGGGGGGGCGATGGCTGGGGCGGGGCCACCTCTGAGGCTTGGCGGAGGCCAGCCCGCTTTCCTACAGCCAGAGCCACGCCAGGTTGTGGGTACTGCAGGGCAGAGTGTGCACACTGTGGGTGCCAAGAAGGGGCTGGCGGTGGTGGCACTGGTATGGCCCTTGGTGCTCAGACCCGTCCCACGAGTCCCCAGCCTGGGAGTGTGGCAGGAACTTGATGTCTGTGTTTGTCCTAGCTATTGCCTGTGCTGGCTCAGCAAACCCCCTGTGGTGAGGCCCAGACAGGCCAGATGTCCCTGCCCACCCTGGCCCCATGGCCCTGGGCTCTCCTCTGACAGGGCAGCTGGCTGACTGGTTCCTTAGTGCTGTGCGTTCCTCCTGGGAGTGGCCTGGCACAGTGCTGACAGTCACTGACGTTTGTTGAATGACTGAGTGAGAGTGGAATGGGGGCAGGACTTCCCCTGGTGGCACTGAGATAAGGGGCAGGAAAGTGGCTGCAAAGCCTGATTTGCCAGGGGTAGAGACCACCCCTGGAGGCCCAGGCCCGCCAGCTCCTCCCTCTGGGTCAGCACTGGCCTGTGGCTTGAGCAGAGTAAGGGCTGCAGGGGCATAGCATGGCTGCTGAGGGTGGGGACACCCAGTGGACAGAGTGCAGGGGCTTCTGCCGGGGCCATCTCCCCTGAGGCCCCATGGTGGCTGTGCCTTGGGGTACATCCACCTGCTTCCTACACATGTTGGGGGGAGCGGTGCTGAAGGGGGTTCTCTTTGGCCCCTGGAGGCCTGGCCCAGAGTCTAGGTGCCCCGTAGACCCCCGGAGTAGAGGCCGTTTGGGGCAGCTCTCTCTGAGCGCCTCCTGTGCCGAGACTAAAGTTAGCTGGGGGCCTGTGGCCCTGCAGAGCTGCCCCCGGCCGGCCTGGGATCTTCGAGACGAGGCGAAGGCTGGCTGGCCATGAGCTGTGGGTGCTGCAGGTCACTGGTGGGGGCTGCGGGAGGAGGAGCCAGCGGGGAGCTGGGGTCTCTTGTGCGATGGAGCTCCCAGGGTAGAGCTGAGTCTGACCTGGGAAGTGCTGTGCAGGCTAGGAGCGCCCATGGTGCAGCCCTGGGCCTGTAGCCTGTGCCCGGAGCCCTGGGCCTCCAAGACATTATTCTCTGGTCCGTGGGGGCCTCGGCTGTGGCCTCACTCGCGCCGCTGGGTGGTGTGTTACTGGCAGAGTCAGGCTCACAGTGTCCCCAGGGCCCAGGCTTGGTGCATACCAGGATCAGGCTTTGTCCAAGTCTGAGGGCAGGTCCCGGTGCAGCCCAGGCTGTGTGTGGTTGCAGTACAAAGACCCAACTGGGAGTGTGGCCCCCAGTGCTGGCCCAGACACTGCTGCCTTCTGTTCCCAGTGGCAGCTCTTCTCGCTCTCTGCTTCCACCTCTTCCCGTGACGGGAGCGAGACCAGGCTTCTGCTGCCGGGTCTGGGGGTGCACGGTGGCTCGTTGGCACGTGAGTGGGCAGGGGCAGAGGCAGGGCCCTGGGTGGACGCCTCCTGCCTGCAGGGCTGGTCCTGCCACAGTGGCGGCCATGGACGGAGTAACCAAACTTCTGGTTCTGCCTTCCCTACGCTCTCTTCCGGGCTGGCTGCAGAGGGCAGTGCCCCTCGATGGGGCAGGACCATGGAGAGTTCTGTTCTTCTAGGGGGCCAGCGCTGCCCATGTGAGAGAAGTGGGGGTGCCCTGGCCCTCCCCACCGCACCCAAGCTGGGGCTGGAGGGGCCCCAGGTGGACTGCCCCTTGGAGCACACCCACTGGGCCGAGGAGGCGCTGTGTGGGCCATGCCTACATGTAGGGGGACCTTCTCTGCCCCGAGCCTCCAGCCCCTGTGCCGCACTCCACTTGGGTGGTGCCCAGGTGCTCAGCGCCCCATGGGAGGTGTATGATTTGAATTAAACCATTTCTGCCTCCAAAGTCTCACCGAAATGCGTGAATTTGGAGGCCTGTCTCTCCTCCTTGAGGCATTAATGTACTTAATGTGTGTTTGCGTCTGACGCATCTGCCAGCAGCCACAGCGCTGGTCTCCACTGAGTGCAGGCCCTGTGCTGGCTCCCAGCCCTGTGTCTGGGTGCACTGGGCACCTTCCCGTGGGTAGAAGAGGGAACAGCATAGAGAGTTGCTCAGAGCCCTCACCTGAATTCAAACCTAGTTCCTACTGTGGCCGCGTGTGCAGTCTCAATGCCCCACTGCCCCCATGCCCCTGGCCTGGCCCTACGCTCACAGTGCGCCTTGAAGGGGCGTGGCGCATTTTACCTGATGCTGAGTGGGATCCTCTGGTTTCCTGGGGCTGCCCTGGGCCTCATCAGGGCGGCTCAGGTGTGCTGCTGGTATGACATCTTGGGGGCTTGTTGACGCCCTCTCCAGGCCCCCGCCCGAACTCCCTGGACCCCACTCAGCCCCCCGCCGTAGTTGGAACCGGCTGGTCCGTGCCTGATGCTGCAGGCCAACAGGTGCTAACGCCCAGCGCCCTGTGTCTAGAGAAAGGTGTGCACAGACCCGGTCCCGGCTGTCCTCACAGGAGCTCTGTGAGATGCACGGAGGCCAAGCTCAGCCTCTCAGAGGCCGTGGCCAGGGTGGGGGCCGAGCCACCCAGGGGTGCAGAGGTGGCGCAGAGCCCAGCCTCTGTCCTTCTCTGAGTGAGCGGCCCCTGCCACGAAGGGTGCTGCCTGGCCCTCTGTCTTGGTGGCTCTGGCCAGCCAGTGCCCATGCCAGGCAGGTCACCTGTACCCATTCCTGCAGCCTCTGCTTCTCAGGAGGCCCTGTGACCACTGGGGGACAGATGCTACTCCCCGCAGCCCCTGGGCCTGGGCTCCCTGGGCTTGTCCTCAGGGTGTGCTCAGGGTCTCCACTCTGTAATTGCTTCTGTTGTCTTGATTTGCAGAGAGTATTGAAGCCAGCCTTGAGGCTGCGTCCTCGCACACAGAGGCAGCCAGCGAGCTCCTGGCTGGAGCCAGCCGGCACCAAGTAAGTCAGTGTGAGGGGACAGCCCGCGACCCACGGCCCCTTCCATCCTGTCCCCCTGAGGCCAGCCCCTGCCGCCCTTGGGAGGGCCTCACCCACCGGGTCTTCTCGGAGCAAGTGGACTGGTGGGGGGAGAGGTGGGGCAGTGGGGTCTGTGCCCAGGTGGTCGGAACCGCCTCCTCTCTTGTCTGCACCCCCACTGAGGGGGGGCAGGGCCTCTGCCTGCCTGGCCGGCCCAGCGGGAGCATGAGGGCAGGAGCGAGTGAAGAGCATGAGCAGGGCTGGCATGGTGGGTCTCAGTGCCACGGACGCTGAGGTGGCCCTGGTTCCCCAGGAGCATGCCACACGCTTGCAGAGCTGCCCCACAGAAAGCTCTGCGGCTCCTCCCTTCTCCTCCGGAGGGCGAGCAGCAGCTGCAGGCGTCTGCCTCCTGCCTCCTTCCTGGAGGGGGCTGGCCGCAGGGGAGGGCTGACTCTCCCCCTCCTCTGCCTGCCGCATCCAGCCTTGCCTGGCTGGAGGCTGGGATGGGTCGTCCCTGCTTGGAGGGAACAGAACCTGGCTTGGGACACGTGGGCTGGCTCAGAGGGATTGGGGGACAGATTTCAGACTTTTATTTGCTTGAGATGGGCTTAGAGCCACCTTGGGGACCAGCTGCTGGGCCTCCTTGCTGACCCATGGCTGCCACGTGAGCACACGACTGGGCCACGCAGTCTCAGGCTTTGTCCGTCAGAGCAAGAGGGCCTGGCAGCCATCCTCCGCCCACTCCCTCAGCCACTCTGGCTCTCTGCTCCATGCTAGGCCCTGACATGCAGAAGTGGCCCCTGCCGAGCCTGTCCCGAAGAGCAGGCATCCTCGGGCAGGTGCAGGGGGTCTGGGCCAGCACCGGGAGGGCCCTGGGCCAGCAGGCAGTGAGGGCTTCCCAAGAGAGTGCCCGCTCCGTCTTAAAGGCAAGCAGGAGTTGTCCTGGCGGAGGGGACGGTGTGTGCAGAGGCTAAAGGACGGGCCGCCCAGGCAAGTTCAGGACACTGCAGGCCGGAGTGTGGACAGCCGTGTGGGGGCCGTGCCGGTGGGAGCGGGGAGGGGCGCTGGGGACAGATGGATGGACGATGCCCTCATTCCCTGGGGGCTCTGGGAAGCCAAAGCTGTGCTTGGAAAGGGGACTCTGGTCACCTTAGAGGGGAAGAGAGAGTAGGAGGGGGCAGTGGTGTGGACCACAGCAGGAATGTGGGCAGGGTGAAGAGGTGGAGGTGGGGCAGAGTGTCCCTTCCCAGTGTCCCTCCCCTGCCTGGAAAGCCCAGATGGGGCAGGCCACACACAGGATGGGTGGCCGGCCGGCTGGCCGCAAGAGCCCAGGCCTGCGCTCTGCCAGAGTGCAGTGAGCGTGCACTGTGGGTGTGAGGGTAGAGGCTGGGCCACTGCTGGCCCCCCTTTTCTCTGTCAGTGGCCATCAGACTCAGAAGTCAGGATGTCCAAGGGTGGCCACATGACACTGGTGATGCTGCAGCAAGTTAGGAAATGGGCTGTGCCAGGGTCTCCCTGCAGGGTGGAGGCGGAGGAAGGACTGGAGGTTGTGTCTGCTGATGCCAGCTTGGGGCTCTGTCTCAGCTCATGTCCTGCCACCTTCCAGCATGTGGAGGGCAGCCAGGCCCTCCACCTGGGACCTCTCTGCCAGGCTTGGTCCTTTCAGGCCTCCTGGAGTAGAAAGCGCAGGCTGTGACTGACAAGCACGGTGCACTTGTCGGAAGCCCAGGGCCAGCCTCTCTGTAATAAGAACTCTGCGAGCGGGGATGCCTGCCAGGGGCCCTCACCACCAGAAAGCCTCATCTCAAGAGGGAAGCAACAAACCAGCAGCGTGGCTCCCTCCATGGGCACCGAGGGGCCGCCAGGTCAGAAGGATCGGCAGATGCCTGGACCTTGGAAGGAAGATGTGACAGTGAGGAGGAGGAGGAGGAAGAAGAAGAAGAGAAGCAAGAGGAGGAACAAGAGGAAGAGCAGGAGGAGGAGGACCTGGAGGAGGCGCAGGAGGAGGAGCAGGAGGAGGCGCAGGAGGAGGAGGAGCAGGAGGAGGTGCAGGAGGAGGAGGAGCAGGAGGCGGCGCAGGAGGAGGAGCAGGAGGAGGAGGCGCAGGAGGAGGAGGTGCAGGAGGAGGCACAGGAGGAGGAGGCACAGGAGGAGGAGGTGCAGGAGGAGGAGGCGCAGGAGGAGGAGGTGCAGGAGGAGGAGGCGCAGGAGTAAGAGGCGCAGGAGGAGGAGCAGGAGGAGGCGGTGGCACGGGCAGCCCCTGTGTCCATGGACACCTCATCAGGCTCAGACCCCCGTCCCACCCCTTCCCAGCTCGCTTGTGGGCCTGGCCCCCTGGTGTGCTGCTGTTGTCGCCCTGTTTCCATTGCAGATCAGGAACTCCTGTCCCATAGATGAGGTGAGTGGGGCTCAGGACTGGAGGTACAGCCACAGTTTCCGCCACACAGGGATGTCCTCCCGCTCCCACCTGCCTCTGCAGTGTGTCGGGAAGTGTCCGTCAGGACAGGACATCACCACGCCCCGTGTTTCAGGCCCAGTTAGTTTTCCCTGCAATATTATTGACTTATCTTCCACACTCAGCCAGTTGTCAGGGTTAGGAGCCCTACAGTCAGACCTTTCATTTGCAGATCAGGAATTTGAGGCCCAAAAAGAGAAAAGAGGGGTTTTCTAAAGGTCACCTAGCTCTCAGGAGGCAGAGCTGGTTTTGGAGCTCAGTCTGCAGGATTCCATGTCCAGGGCTTTTCCTGCTGCCCTGGGGAGGTGGTGCTTTCATGTCCACCCTTCGTCCTTCTACATGGTGGATGGGTGCGTGTGTAGACAAACGGATGGACAGATGGATGGGTGGATAGATGGGCAGAGGGACTGAGGGATTGAGAGGGTAGCACAGGTATTAGAGGTGAATGAATGGGTGAGTGGATGGCTGGATGGATGAACAGAGGTGTGAGCAAATAGGTGGGTGAATGGATCAAGGATGGATAGGTGATGGATGGATGGATGGAAGGAAAAAAGAACAAATATATACCTGGGCGGGTGGATGGGTGAGTGGATGGCTGGATGGATGAACAGAGGTGTGAGCAAATAGGTGGGTGAATGGATCAAGGATGGATAGGTGATGGATGGATGGATGGAAGGAAAAAAGAACAAATATATACCTGGGCGGGTGGATGGGTGAGTGGATGGCTGGATGGATGGACAGAGGCTGAGATGGACAGAGGATCGAGGATGGATGGCTGAGAGATGAACAGATGGGTGGATGGATGGATGGATGAATGTGAGGAAGGAGGGTGCAAGGAAGGGAGGAGATGGACAGAGGGAGGGTGGAGAGATGATTGATGAACAGTGGATGGGCAGATAGACAAGTGCATGAGTCTGTGGGTATGTATAGGTAGACAGATGGATAGACAAGATGGTGGATAGATAATGGCCAGCTTGGGTGGATGGGTGGGTGGAGATATGCGTGAATGGTGGGTGGATGGGTAGAGATGGCAGCATGGTGGTGAACCCCTAGGCTTTGGAGTCACCAGGCTGAGGTTTCAGCTTCAGCATTACTAGAACACGTCTTCCAGGCTCACTCCTGCTTTCTTAGTTAGGGTACTGCTGCCCGCTGCAGCAGGCACTGTGATGCCAGAGCTACGAGTGCAGGGGGCCTCACGCAGCTTACTCTCCTGGCACCTCCCGTCCCTCCCGGTGATGCTCCCATCCTGGCTGGCAAAGGCTCACATTTCCTGTCTCCCTCTGCTAGCCGACGAGGAGGACGAGGCCCCCAGCTGCCTGTGGCTACCCCTGCGGACTCTGGATGGGCCAAGCCTGCCTGAGCCCGACCCCCTGGACCTCCGAGGAGCCTTCCCTGCGCCAGCCTCCCCGCCCTCCCCACCCGCTTCCCCGGCCTCAGCACCCCCAGCAGCTGCGTTCCCAGGGCCCTTCCGGCCCTCCCCTCCCTCCTCTGCACCACCCCAGCCCTCTGGGAGGCCGGCAGTGGCTGAGGCCTCTGAGTTTGAGCGGCGGCTGCTGGACGTCCATCAGCGGCAGGGCACCCTACTCTCCTCCTGGTCCCAGCAGCAGAGTGCACTGATGGCTCAGCAGAACCTGCTGCTGCAGCAACTGGCCGAGCAGAGCCAGCGGCTGGCCGACGGCGTGGAGGCCCTCAACCGGACCCTTGAGAGGCTGGTGGAGGCCCACCCCTCCCGAGGAGCCTCGCCCGCAGCCCCAGACGGCACCCCTGCTGGTAGAGAGGCCCATGGGCCCTCCAGAGGCTCCCAGGGCAGCCCCCAGGGCACCCACCCAGGCCCGGAGGTCTTCTCAGGGATGATCTTGAAGGTGGAGGAGGAGCCCTAGAGTCTGGGCCCTGGAGGCCACAGGCATAGCAGGGACTCTAGTCCTTCTAAGAGGGACTGAGGGAGAGGTGGGCAGAGACGGGGCCTCGGTGGAGCCAGAGAGGACGCCAGTGCCATCCATCTGTGCTTGCCCCTTCTGTCGCTGCCATTGTCTGTGCGGCTCCGTGACGTGTGAGGAAGGGCTTCCGGGAGCCGGCCCCCCAGGGGCCTGGACAGAAGTCTACTCAGGGACCACGCAGCTGAGGAACAGAGGGACGCCAGCAGAGAGTCAGGCCTCTGCTCCGCTTCCTGCGCTCCAACCAGCCCGGTGAGCATCGTGGAGGATGAGCCAGCACCTCTGCGGCGGCCGGCGGGCAGAGCGGCAGGAAGAGGCGTGGGGGCCCAGCTTCCCCGACGGGCACCTTGGGCGTTGGGACCCTGGAATGTGGCTTAGCTGGGTGCCAAGAAGGCCCCCAGAGTGTGCCCTGGCATGACTCCTGGAAGCCCCTCCTTCGTGGGCGTGTGGACTCGGAGGGCTGGCTCCTGTGGTCCTCTTGATTCTGGGAGAGGGAGCCATGTCTGGTTGGCCTGGAGTCATTCCTCCCCAGCTTTGTCCCTGTTGTACGGTATCTGTGTGCGTGTTTGTTACTGGGTCCTGTACGCGATCGGGTGTCGTTTTGTACCTGTTGATTTCTCTTCCAAAAATATATTTTTCTTATATAAGCATAAAATAACAACAAAAAAACGCATTCATGATGCTGCTGCTGCTGCCAAGTCAATGAGACAGAACCCGCCCGTTCTCCGCAACGGGCTGTGCCCCTGCTTCACCCCCGGTGGCCCTGAGTGCTTCCTGGTCTCAGATCCTCCTCCGTCCACCACCTCCTTTGGCTCTTGGTCCCTTGGGGCCCAGCACCCACTCCTGGGCCTGTTAGGCAGGGCACAAGCCACACCCAGACAGCTTGGGTGGCCGTCAGGGACAGCAGGAGAGGGCGGGTGGCCCCAGCCCCCGGGGCCCCACTGGTCTGGACTTCCCTCCCTCCTCCAGCTCCTCCACGGCTTCCTCCTGACCCTTGTGGGTAAAAGCCTTTTCCAGAAGCAAGATACTGAAGTAGTGGCATGACCTGGACGGCATGCTGCTCCCAGCGCTCCCAGGGAAGCCCAGCACCGTGGAGAGCCGACACCTTTGTCACTGGCACAATGGGTGGGAGTTTTCCTGGTTTTCAGGTTTTACCGTGGGGCCAGCAGTGTGTCAGGAACTTCTGTCTGCAGAAGATGCCCAGGCTCTTGAGCCACGGAGCCGCTGCCCTCTGCGGTCTAGCCTAGTGCCCTGCCACCCTCTTCCTCCATGGGTGCAAAGGGCATCATTTGCTTTGCATGGCAGACTTTACTCAGATGTCCCCTCCTTGGAACCCTTCCTTCTACCCTACAAATCCTGGGTCTATCTCAATGCCACCTCCGAGAAGTCTTCGTAAATGTTCATTCCAGATGGAAGGAATGGACCCTTCTTGTCCACTAAAAGATGCCCACCGTGGTTGACATTCACCTCCCTATTGGCAATGAACGCTACTTTCTTGTGTTATAGGCTATCACTGGTCAACCCGTAATGTAGTCCCAACTGAGCCCTGACCCTGGTCACACACTGAGCCCTGATCCTGATCATACTCTGAGCCCTGACCCTGGTCACATGCTGTGCCCTGAGCGTGGTCACACACTGAGTCCTGACCCTGGTCACACTCTGAGCCCTTACCCTGGTCACATACTGAGCCCTGACCCTGGTCACACACTGAGCCCTGATCCTGATCATACTCTGAGCCCTGACCCTGGTCACACGCTGTGCCCTGAGCCTGGTCACACACTGAGTCCTGACCCTGGTCGCATACTGAGTCCTGACCCTGGTCACACTCTGAGCCCTGATCCTGGTCACACACTGAGTCCTCACCCTGGTCACACTCTAAGCCCTGATCCTGGTCACACACCGAGTCCTCACCCTGGTCACATACTGAGTCCTCACCCTGGTCACACTCTAAGCCCTGATCCTGGTCACATACTGAGTCCTGACCCTGGTCTCACACTGAGTCCTCACCCTGGTCACACTCTAAGCCCTGATCCTGGTCACATACTGAGTCCTCACCTTGGTCACACTCTGAGCCCTGATCCTGGTCATACACTGAGTCCTGATCCTGATCCCTGACCCTGGTTGGTCCCATGATACCTCTTGGGAGCTTTCTCTGGGGTGGCCCCTGTAGTAAGTGCTGAGGATACAGAAGTGACCAAGGCAGACAAGAGGCCTCTTCTCTCAGAGCTCATGGTCTGCTGCAGAAATCAATACTAAGCAAGTAAATACACATTTGGTGAATGTTATTGCATATATCAGTTAAAACTAGTTAGATGTATTTGACAGAAAACCCAGAATGGCGTGTTTTAAAGAAGATAGGCATTGTGGCTCTTACATATAGAAACCTGGAGGTTGGTGATCCAGAGCTAGCCAGGTGGCTCCACAGTCCGCAGAGACCCAGGCGGCTTTCAGTGCCCTCCTCCATCATGGTTATCCTGGTCCACGATGACTGCGAGACTCCCACCATTGCACTCAGGTTCCAGGTAGCAGCATGGAGGGAAGGGATTAGGAAGGGCACACCCCTTCCCTTTAAGGGCACCTGTTCCTGGATCTCATCCCAGTGGCTGGAAGTTACTCAGGTGCTCATACTGAGTTGCAGTAGAAGCTGGGAAATATCTTTATGGCTTTAGCCCCAGACGGAGGTTCTGTTGCTGGAGGGAGGGTGGGAGGTTCCGAGCAGGCAGCCTGCAGTCCCACTGTGGAGCTGACCGCTGGGACGGTGGTGCTGTGGGCTGCGGTGCCCTCCCTGAAGAAGGCTCTGGGGCAGAAGCCTTAGAGCCGAGTTGGCAGACGTGGGTGAGGCTGGCAGAGCAGGCTGGTGGAGAGGAGGGCTGACAGGGTCTTCTGAGGAATCAGGGCAAGCTTGGGGATAGACGGCCCCACTCCTGCTTTGGAGCTGAGGAGCCGGGGCCTGAGAGGGGGCGTGGCTGCTGAGGGGCAGAGTGACCCTCTTGGTCTGTCTCCCTCCACTGCCCAGTGCCCTTTGCCCCCTGAGTCCTGAGCCCCTTGCTGCCACATGCAGAGAGCCTGTAGGGGCATGGCTGGGACAGGGGCCTATCTGCTGGGCCATGGGTCTGGGCTGCGCAGAGGAGCACAGGCTGCACGTGGGGAGAACAGAGGCCCTGCCTGGCCTCGAGGGCGGGGTCTTCATGCACGGAAGGGCCACCAAAGTCGAGCCAGGAGTGCTACCCTATGACCTGGGGCTCTGGGCGCTCCTTCTCTTGGGAACGGGGTAGGGCAGCCAGAAGATCCGTTAGGAAGGAGGCTGTGGTCTTGGTTTAAGCAGGAGCCTGTCAGAGCTGTTGAGGATGAAACGTTCTTAGTGAGCATGTGAGGTGGAGGCAGCTGGAGAGACAGTGGCCAGTGTCAGGTGGGATTCTAGCTGAGGGAAGCCTGCGGCTGCCAACCTCAGGTCTGCACATCCTCTTCTTTCCCGGGCAGCCCCGGTTCTGAGCCGGAGTGGCCGGGGGATGGTGGAGCTGGGAAGAGGGGCGGAGGGGGAGCAGGGCTGCCGGGAGGGTGGCGAGGTCAGGGCTGGTGTCCTGGCGAGGCCGTGGGCCCAGCGGTGGGGAGCCTGGAGCCAGCTGGGGCCGGGGGCCATGCATGCTCAGCTGCCCTGGGCAGGGGCACAGGTCAGCACTAGGAGAGAGAAGGAGCAGTTGGCATGGAGAGCCTGTGAAGGCTGTGGGGACAGACGCCAGGGGAGGGGTCGCGGAGAGGGAAGGCAGCATGCTGGGGACGCTGAGAGGGGCCTGATGGGGACATCTCTTAGGTGGCAGTGGCCAGGGCAGGAGACGTTTCTACGGCATTCTCTGGCTTGACTGCTAGGCCTTCCACAGCATGTTCCAGAAGAGAACCTTTCCCCGAGCTGGAGAAGCACTGGGGTAGCTTCCACCAGACCCGGAGGAGGGCTCAGGTCGGCTCTCCACGCCCTTCGTATGAGCAGGAAGCCTGAGAGCCAAGCAGCACTGGGGGCGCAGGGGCGAAGTCCAGGGTCATGGAGAGAGCGAGGGGCAGCCTTGAGCCCGGTTCAGAGTTCCGTGTTCATGCCCTTCCCCTCCTTGGCTGCCTGACCAGGTGAGTGAGCCTCCCCTGCTGTGAAATGAGAAGGGCCCATCCTGCCCTGGAGGAGCCGCAGGAAAGGAGGGCAGTGGGGCAGACCTGCTCCTGGGGGATTGTGGCTAGACCGCCCAGATGGTCTCCCGCTACGAAACGATTTAACATGAGAAACCCTGGTTTTAAATGCTTTGCTGGCTCCCAGAGAACAATCAATATGAGCAGTCTTGTCTCCACACCACCACCCCTGCCACCCCAAATGAGAGCGCTCTGGTGGGAAGCAGAGGAAAGGCTGCCCCACGGCCCTGGATCCTGGCAGAAGGTCCTTTCCAGAGAAGAGGGTCCAGGCAGGCCTTTGGGGCACCCGCAGACTGAGAAGCACCGTGTGAACCCACAGTCAGAGGCTGTGGGTCTATAATGGGGCAGGCCACTCAGTGGGATAAGTAACAAAAGAGAAATAAGGGGAGAACAGGACAACAGCCTTAGGCCCTGTTATGGGCTGAACTGCATCCCCTAAAATTCCCATGTTGGAGTCCTAACCCCCGGCATGTCAGGATGCGACTGTGTGGAGGCGGGGTCTTCACAGAGGTGATGAAGGTAAGTGAGGTCACAGGGCGGCCCTGACCCAGTCTGACTGGTGTCCTTATAAGAGGAGGAGATCAGGACACAGACACTCTCAGAGGGACGACCGTGCGAAGACATGGGGAGGAGACGCCGTCTACACACCAGAGAGAGAGGCCTCAGGGGGACCCAGCCCTGCCGATGCCTTGGGCTCGGACTGCTGGCCTCTTGAACGAGAGAAAATGAATTCCTGTGGTTTAAGCTGCCCAGTCTTTGTTACGGCAGCCTTGGCAGACTCCTACAGACCCCAGTGGACTCCTGCTGTGGGAATTCATCAGATACGTAACATAAGATCATTTCTAAGAACCATTTTTAAAGCAAGATGAGATCATACAAATGAGCAATAATAAGAGATTAACCGAAAGTGACCAAGAGCCAGCCCTGGTGGCCTAGTGGTTAAAGTTTGGTGCACTCCACGTTGGCGGCCCGAGTTCAGTTTCCAGGTGCGGAACCACACCGCTCATCTGTCAGTAGCCATGCTGAGGTGGCATCTCGCATAGAAGAACCAGCAGGACATACAACCAGAATATACAACTACGTACTGGGGCTTTGGGAAGAGAAAAAAAAATGGAGGAAGATTGGCAACAGATGTTAGCTCAGAACAAATCTTTCCCAGAAAAAAAAAAGAGTGACCAAGTGTGTCTGGAAAAGATCAATTATAACTCTGAGAAATGAGCTCAACGGATGGGTCAAGCAACATATTTGGACGCAGATGAAGTGAGAAATAGCAACTGAAAGATAAATCTGAAGAAATTACGGTATTACAGAGAGAGATGAGAAGACAGAAACTGTGACAGAGATTAAGAGATAGGGAGAAGAGAGTCAGACATTCGACCCACATGTAGTTGGAGTCCCGGAGGAGAGAAGCTGGGATGTGGGCACGCAGTGTGTGAGGGGCCGAGGTCCCACTGACACCAGGCCGCTGGACCGAGGGAAGCGCATTCCTGGACGTGACATGGGGGATCCCTGGACACCGCGTGGAAGGGCAGCTCCAGGGAGCAGCTGGAAAGGAAGGAAAGACCCACAGCCTTGCTCACCGCTCAGCCCCATCAGCAGCAGGAGAAGCTGGAAAACGGTGAGGTAACATCTACCCGGTGTTGAGAGCAAATGACTGTCCACCTGGAAATACGCGCCAACAAACCCTCTTTCGAGAAGAAAGACAAAATGCAGGCATTTCCGTACACGTGAAAACTCTGAGGTTCACCAGCAGGAGACTTTCACCAAAGGACCCCTGAGGACGGGCGTCAGGTGGAGGGGAACTGTCCGAGGAGGGAGGTCTGGAGCGCAAGGACAGCGGGCCAGGAGACGGTCGGGGTGAGGGAACCCCGCAAATGGCTGTGTGAAGTAATAAACTCGTAACTGACTGTGACGTCCAGTCTGTGGGGTTAAAAGCGGAGAAAGCCGAGGACAACGGCTGCACAGTGGCGAGGTGTCATGGGGGAGAGCGGACAAAGCGTGCTGAGCACGTGATATTTGCAGGGAAGGTAAGTGTCCATGAATTTTAGCCTCTGTTAATAAACTCAAGGGCTCCTTCATCACAATTGAAAACGTAGGCTCTGCAAAGGACCCCGCTGGGAGGATGAAAGGCAAGCTACTTATGGGAGGAAATGTCTGTGAATCACTATCTGACAGAGGACTGGTATCCTGAATTTGTAAAGAGCTCTCTAAATTCAACAATCAGAAAACAGTTCAATTAGAAAATGGGCGGGCTGGCCTGGTGGCGCAGTGGTCGAGTTCGCAGGTTCCACTTCTCAGCGGCCCGGGGTTCGCTGGTTCAGATCCTGGGTGCAGACATGGCGCCGCTTGGCATGCCATGCTATTGCAGGCGTCCTACATATAAAGTAGAGGAAGATGGGCATGGGTGTTGGCTCAGGGCCAGTCTTCCTCAGCAAAAAGAGGAAGATCTCAGGGCTAATATTCCTGAAAAAAAAAAAGTAGACAAAAGATTTGAGCAGACCCTTCACCAGAGAAGATCCGTGGCTGGCAAATATGCACCTGAAAAAATATTCAACATCACTAACCATTAGAGAAATGCAAATTAAGCCCATCGTGAGATGCCACTACGTGCCTCCTGGGATGATAGGGTACGGAGAAACGACGACTCTTCCAGTGCTGGCAGGACAGTAACAAGGTACAGCCACTCAAGACAATTGTTGGGCAGTTCTTTAAAAGTCAAATGGCCAGTTACCATACTGCCCAACAGTTGCACTTGGGCATCTATCCTGGAGAAGTCAACTCACCTTCACACGAAAACCTGGACACAGTGTTCATGGCAGCTCGTTTATAACAGTCCCCCACTGGAAGCAACCCACAGGTCCCTCGGTGGGTAACGGGCTGGGTGTGGTGCCGCCATGCCGTGGAATCCTCTGCAGGAGGGACGGACGAGCTCCAAGGCTCCAAGGGCCTTTCGCTGAGCGGAGAAGCCAGTCCCAAAGGTCACGTGCTGTGTGGTTCCCTGTGTGTGACATTCACACAGTGAGGAAAGTATGGAGATTGAGGACAGACTGGCGGTTGCAGGCATTTGGGAGGTAGGAGAGGGTGCGACTCGGAAGGGGCAGCGTGGGGGAACCCCTCGGATGTCGGGGCAGCTCTGTTCCGATCACGGCGTGGTCACAGGATCTCTGTGTGATGAGATTCCACACACACACACACACACACACACACACGAAACCAGTAAAAAAATACAATGACATTTAAGGCAGCAGGTCCTCCCTAGAAGAGCGGCGTTGGAGGAATGGCTTTCATCCAGTGGGACTGGAGTGGAATACAGTCAAGCAGACGTCCTTACTGAAGAAAAAGGAGAATCATATGAAAATAAAAGTAAAATACAGAATCATATAGAAGAAAGAATAGGACCCATAGAAGAACGAGGCAGGCTTTTGGACTCATGTCCAGTAAACAATTAATGCCAGTAGATGCAAAGAGCCCATTAAATGTCCAGGATCGTCACATCGGAGGAAAAAGTCTCTGTTGTGTACGAGAGACTCACAGAAACATGAGGCCGTGGGAAAGGTGGGAGTAAAGGCATAAAGAAGGAAGCCCAGTCAGAAACCGCGTGGAAGAAGGTGGCAGTGTCAATTTCAGGCAGAATGGACATTAAGACAAATGTATGTATAAATAATATGAATAAACACATTAAATATGGTAAAGAGAATTACTCCATAACATGCTCAGTGCATCAGGAAGACGAACCTCTGAACTTGTATATGCCTAATAAAATAGCTCAAAATAAAATAAATAAAGCAAAATTTCTCACCTAAAGAGAGACTGCAGCATTAATAGGAGAAGCTTTCAACATGGGGCACAGAGATGGGAAATTAGTAAAGAGAGAGCAGGTTTGAATATACTGAACACCGGGCTCGCTGGACACTTACGGACCACACGCTGAACAAAGGGAGAATGCTCTGTCTCCTCAAGGACGCCGGGGTGTTTGCAAGTTTCGACCAGGAATTAGATCATAAAGCAAATGTCAACAAGCTTCAGGGATTCAGTAATGCACAAGACACCGCACTTGTTAGAAATGCAGTTGGAAAGATGCAATCATCAGATATTAATAGAAAAAAGGTAAAGTAAAAGTTCCTTGTCTGTTTGGAACTTTAAAAACAGTTCTAAATAACTCCAAGATCAAAAAAGAAATCATTAATGGATATGTAAAAAAGACATAATTGCATAATAATGAAAATACAGCGTATTGAAATCTGTAGGGTACTTCGAAGGAAATTAATAGTCTTAAATGCTTATACAACAAAAGAAGAAAGGCTGAAAATTAATGTATTCAGATATTAAAAAGACATTAAATAAAAGTAAAAGGACTATAGAATAAACTCAGAGAAATTAGAAGACCGTAGAGACAAGAGCAGAGTCTAAGAAGTTATAATAGGTCTCCACAAAGCCGGAAGATGGTTCCTTGGAAAGACCACGAAAACAGAGAAACTGCTATTAAGATCGATCCAGAAGGAAAAGAGCAGAAATTCCAAAATAATAAGAGTTCCATGAACAATTTTATGCCAAAGCATTTGGAAACTTGGGAAAAAAAATGGACCGAATTTCTAGAAAAGTGTAACTCGCCACCATTGACTGGAGACGGAATAGATGCCTCGATGGTTCTTCAGCCATTAAAGAAATCGAATCGGTGGGAAAACTCCTTCCACGGGGCAAGCACTAAACCAGATGGTCTGTGCAGGGCGTTCCACCCTACTCGCAAGGAAGGGAGCTGGTCATATACAAACTTTTCTAGAAGACAGAAGAAGCGGGGAGATTCCTACGTGCATGCATGGTACGGGGTCACATCAGAGACGACGCTCTGCGAAGGGGCCTTAGGGGCCGTCAGTCTCGGGAACGAGACGTGGTAACCCTACAACAGCCCTAGCAAACCGCGCCGTGTCGTGTCGTCTGCCTTTGGAGGCCGCGAGTTAGCAGAAAGGCCAGAAAACCATCCTGTAGGGGGATGATGCCCCGTGTGGGAGGGATGCCATTGAGCCCCGAACTCCGGCTGCGCCAGCTCTGTCCCAAGCACCCCCGTGTGCTAATGCGTTCCGGCACCCCGGGGCCCTGCGGCTTCAAGGGCAGCAGAAAGCCGTGGGGCCCATCCTGGCCCTCTTTCATCCCCTCCCATCCTTTCCTACCCGCTTTCCTGTGTCCTGTCTGCTGCTCCTGCATGTCTTTCTTCAAACACACGCTCATCAGAGAGGACTCCCCTGACCCTTCTCCCCACCCATCGCCCTGGAAGCAGTTGTCTTCCCTGCAACATGCTGGTGCCACGAGTCAGGCTCTGGCTGCAGCCCTGGCACCTAGGACAGTGCTCGGCATGCAGTTGGCGCTCAGTAAATGCATATTGCAGAGCACCAGGCACGTCCCAGGATTCTGCCCAGGAATCAGTGAGGCTGGGAGGCTAGAGGCGCCCTGGGGGGCAAGGCTGGAGCTAGGGTGACTGGGTGGGTGAGATCAGGAGATGCAGAAAGAATATCTCCTGTGGGGCCGGGCCTGGGGTGGGATGGAGGCTGGGGTCTGATGGTGGCCTGAGGACCCTAGGCCTCTGAGCTGACCTCAGTCCAGCAAAGAGCAAAACATGCTAAGAACCCCGCTGGCCGACCAGCCCCCGGCTGGTGTGTGCCTCCAGGGGACAAGGCAGACAGGGGATGAATTCTAGCCGGAAGCCCCTCCTCACGTTCTTAGTGACAGGATCTTTTAACCACGAGAGCCCCAAGGGACATGTCCCAGGAGTTGGGGCTGGGGGCCTGCTGCTCCGGCCAGGCTGGGAGCCACGGTGGGAACCTGCTTGTTGGGGGTGGGTGAGTATGTATTGGGGGCGGGGGAGGAGGCTGCCTTTTAATTGGGAGGCCAAGCAGATAAATAAGCAGCAATTGGATTTGCTGAGGCCCGAGCGTGCGTGGTGTGCCTGTGTACAAAGAACACGGGAGAATCTCATTTTCGTGATCAGATTGTTATAGATTCTCCCCCTTCTGCTGAGAAATGTGAATGTGAATTGTGTTCCAGGCGTCGTGGGGACAGCTGGTGCGGTCGCGGGGGCAGGAGGGGGGACCCCATGTGCTCTCAGGCCAGACCCTGGATGCTGTGCCCTTTCTGTCTACACTGGCTCTTGGGCTGCTCAACCAGTCCTGCTCTGAGTGGATGCCGAGCAGGAACATAACCCTAGGCGAAGATTTAAGTCAGTCTACGTGGCATTTAATAAATACCAGGCTCGCAACGCCCTGAGCAGGAACGGTGGGCCTCTCCGCCCCGGGTGGGCTGCGCAGACCCACAGAGCTCGTGGCCCTGGGAGCAGGTGGGGGATGCTTTGGCAGTTGGAGCCTCTGTCCGTCCTCTGCCCGGGGCCCCATCATCTGACAAGGCCCTATTGCCCCACCGTGTCACTGGCTACTCTGAGCAGCTTCAGATCAGGATGGCCTGGGTTGGAGGCCACTGCTGCCACGGCCCGGCCTCAGCGTGGCTTGAGGGTCACATCCCCCTTGTCTGAGCCTGCTGGACCGTGCCCGGGACATGCGGGATGTTGGGTGACGTGCATGCTCTCCTGGGAGAGTGGGTCAGAGCATGCCGAGACTGCAGGCGCGTTGGGAGGACAATGCAGGTCTTGGGGCTGCTCTGGGCGCTGGGCCGGTGGGCACTGGTTGGAGGTGAACGACAAAAGGCCGTGCACCTGCGGCTGGTGCCCAAGGCTGGGTGAAGAAAGGTGTAGATAACCACGTGGCCTTGGCCCCTCCCAGGCAGAGGCCCGTCACCCTTTCTTTACGCAGGAAGACGGCTCTGCTGGGACAGGGAGCAGAGCTTGCCCTTGGGCGCGGTGTGGAGCCCTGTCTACTGACCCCTCGCCCCTGCTCTTCTTGCTGTGGCCTTCAGGCAAATGGCCGCTCACCTGGGTGCCGGGACGGCAGCTGGGCGCTGGCGGCCAGGCAGCGGGAGGGGTGCGTCAGGGTAGGCAGCCAGCCTGGCCACAACGTTCCTGTTGTATAGACCAGGGTCAGGGGGCGTCCTGCCACAGAGTGTGGCTAATGAAGCGCCAGCACTGCGGGCCAGACCCCGATAGAGGGGAGATGCACACGGCCTCGGCTGATGTGGAAAGGCCCCGGAGGAGGGGGTGGCATTGACTATGAAAGAGCAACAGGATCGTCTTAGAGCCAGACGTGCCTGCCCTCCGCGGACAGGGGTGACCCAATGCGGCCCTCACAGCAGCCCGCGAAGGAAGAAGTGCGTCTCCCATGGAGAGGCCAGGGGTGAAGAGGCTTGTCCAAGATGCTATTCCAGGCAGCCAGCACCATTCACAGCCGGGGGGGCAGGTGTGCACATGCACTTGGGCAGTGAACATGCGTGTGCATACATGTGCACGTGTGTGTGTGTGCGTGTGTTTGTGCAGGCATGTGGAATGTGCTGTGCACCTGTGCCTATGTGCGCGTGTGTGTTGTATCCATGTGCACCCGTGTACGTGTGTGTGCGTGTGTGGACCTGAGCGCCTGCTCCCCTCCTGGGCCAGTGTTGGGAGCCCAAAGTGGGTGAGGTGTACTTTCTGGCTGTGGGTCAAAACGGGCAGAAGGGCTTTTCCGGGAGGTGGCGGGGTCTGTAGGAAGCAGCTAAGCAGCTGGAAGGGGGCGCGGGGCCGGGCATGGGGGCAGAGGAAGAGCAACATGTCCGGGGCCAGGCCTCCAGCCCCTGAGCTCCATCCCACCACAGGCAGAGGAAGGGATGTCTGGCCGCACCTCACAATCCCCAGGCTGCTCATCAGACAGGCCCCTCTCCGCGGTGGATCTTCCGCGAGGCCCAGGCCCTGTTCGTGAGTCCCCTGGATTCTCACCTGAGGGGCAGCCTCCAGGCACCCCTTCCTAACCAAGCTTCCTCCTGTCCTGATAGCTTCCCCCTAGATGGAGCTTTGCAGTGCTGGACCAGCAGGGGAGCGGCCCAGCAGTCCTCAGCCCAGGACATAGGGCAGGCACCTGGGAGGGGTGCGGCTGGGGGGTCCTGCTCGAAGATGGTGGCCTGGAAGAGGGGAGGAGCCTCCCAGAGGCTGTTCTCGCTGGCGAGGCAGCTGCCAGCCAGCTCCAGGGGGCATCTCCTAGCATCCTTCCCAGACAAGTGTTTAAACTCACCAGGTCAGCTGGCCAGGATGCCGTTGGCTCACAAACAGCTCCTGCCCGTGTGGTGTGGCCTCTTCAACATTACCGCTTCAGGAGACCTCATCCTCCTGCCCTGCCCCAGTGCAGCTTTGCATGCTGCCGCTGAGAGGGCCCTGGGAATTCCTGGCCACTCCAGTCGGGGAGGCTGCAGCCCAGAGAGAGGAGGCGCGCTATGGTCACTCCCAGTGGGGACTGGTCTGGGAATGGGAATTGCCTCCTCAGGGAGGTGACAAGGGGACATCACCCCACGGCGGGGTGATTGGGGGTGTGTGTGCGCGTGGGAAGGTCCCTTTCAAGGCAGAAACAATGCAGTTTTAAAGTGGTGGGGAATCTGGGCTTATTTTCAGCAGCTGTATGCAAATTGAATGCAAATGAACCTGTTTTATTTCCAGTACCTGTGGCCCAGAGCACCCGTGTTCTAGAGGACCAGAGTCAGTCCAGCATCTTGTCCTCATTCACAGCAAGAGTCCCCTTCTTCAGGTGTGCTGAGTAGGGACGAGCACTGCTGCTTATTTAACAGATGAGGACGGTCCCTGAAGTCAGACAGACTGGGTTCTATTCCAGCTCTGCCAGTGACTTGTATGTGACTCTGAGCACACTGCTTAATCTCTGTGTACCTCATTGCCTCTTCTATAAAATACGTATCAGTAATGCCTCAGAGGGCAGCGTGTGAGGCTCTTAGCATGGTGACTGGTTCCAGTGATGATGATGGTGATAGTCCTGGTGATGGTGGTGATGGTGGTGATGATGGTGGTGGTGGTGGTGATGGAGATGGTGGTGGTGGTGGTGGTGATTGTGGTGGCAATAGTGGTGGTGATGGAGATGGTGGTGGTGGTGATGGAGATGGTGGTGGTGATGATGGTGATGGTGGTGGTGGTGATGGTGGTGGTGGTGCTGCTGATGGTGGTGGTGATGGTGGTGATGGTGATGGTGGTGGTGGTGGTGATGGTGGTGGTGGTGATGGTGGTGGTGGTGGTGGTGGTGATGGTGGTGGTGGTGCTGCTGATGGTGGTGGTGATGGCGGTGATGGTGGAGATGGTGGTGATGGTGATGGTGGTGATGGTGGTGATGGTGGTGGTGGTGTTGCTGATGGTGGTGGTGATGGTGGTGATGGTGATGGTGGTGGTGGTGGTGATGGTGGTGGTGCTGCTGATGGTGGTGGTGATGGCGGTGATGGTGGAGATGGTGGTGATGGTGATGGTGGTGATGGTGGTGATGGTGGTGGTGGTGTTGCTGATGGTGGTGGTGATGGTGGTGATGGTGATGGTGGTGGTGGTGCTGCTGATGGTGGTGGTGATGGCGGTGATGGTGGAGATGGTGGTGATGGTGATGGTGGTGATGGTGGTGATGGTGGTGGTGGTGATGCTGATGGTGGTGGTGATGGCGGTGGTGGTGGTGGTGGTGGTGATGCTGATGGTGGTGGTGATGGTGGTGGTGGAAGTCATGATGGTGGTGGTTATTATGGTGATGATAGTGAGTCCTCCATCCCAGGCACTGTAGAAGGCACTGGGAGACTGAGGAAAAAAGATCTCTCTGTCTTTGAGATGCTCATGTCTTATTCAGAAACTCCCTGGGGTGGGACCAGTGTCCCAATCTGTGTTCTTACCCTCCAAGCCTGGAGGCCTCTGCCCCGAAGAGCTTGGCTATTTGCGATCCTGCCTGAGGGCAGCTGTGACGCTGCTCTATGGACCTTTCTTTCTGGAGCCCCTGCTGCATCAAGAGGGCCGTGCCAGGCAGGCGGGGGTCATAGGAAAAGATGACCATGGTCCTGGCTCTTGGGGAGCTGTCATTCTTCTCCTGTGGCCACGCGGCCCAAGACGCAGGACAACACCCTGTCCTCCACTTGGGCTGCAGCGCCTTCCTCTGTACAGCAGAGCCCGCACCCTGCTGTCTTCATTCTGTGGTAGGGGCCTGCCTCCCCACCTGGTCTCTGCTCCCCTGGGCAGGCGCAAGTCTGCCTTTCCCTGCCATCCTGGCAGTCGGCACAGGAATGAGCTCAGAGTGAGTGTTCAGCACCTGCCAGAGGGCCAGCTTCGCCTTCTGACAGTTTCCCATGGGGCCGTGCCTGGCAATGGAGGGTGTGGGGTGCCGAGTAACAGCACCAAGAGCCCCCAGTGTGGCCGGTCCTTGCCAGGGGCCCTCCCTTCTTATCTCTCTGCGGTGGGTCGCTGCGTGGATGTGGGAGTGAAACTTGAGAGAGGCTTGCGCTCGCCGACATCATGCACTGGCAGTGGTGGAGCCAGGATTTGAGTCCAGCTCTCTGAGGCCCAGGCTTCCCTGTGTACGTCCACACTTCTGACGGAGCCAGCGAGTCAGGAAAAGGCAGTGCTCCCTGGAGGGGCCGGTGGCAGGGATGAGAGAGAAATACGGTGCCGATGGTCCCATGAGGCAGTGCTCTCCCCGACATGCTGTGCACAGAGTTGGGTTCTGAGCTTTCTGGAAGCTCAGCGAGTGTTTTGGTCCATGTGTCACCTCGAGCTGCTGGAGGCGGTCTGGAGAGGGCTGGAGGCTTGGCTGGCAGCGCGCCTCCTCTGGGGCTCATGAGCATTGGCTCATCAGCATGGGCCGCAGGGAAAGGTCGGGCGATGGGGAGGCCTCCATGCCAGGATGCGCACACGGTGTGCCAGGCGCTGGCGAAGCCAGCTGCAGCCCTGAGGCTGGGACTCACTTGAATCCAGTTGGCCGAGCTGGGCCTTCTGCGGACAGATACAGATTGGCTTCATTGCCAGGCCTCAGCGCTGCCAGGCCCAGGGGCCAGGCCCATGGCCCTCCCGCGCTTTCTGCCAAGAAAGAAGCAGAAAGGGAGACGGGGATTTTGCTGCTCTCGCCAGGAATGTCTCTGCAGGAGATGCCTTCTGTCTTCTGGAAAAGGCTCGTCTCCTATCACAGCCCCACCGTCCCAGTCTAGCTCAGCTCTGAAGGGGTCTGGAGGTGACGGGAGTGAGGGTGGGTGGACAGCAGTGGTAGAGTGACCTGAGACCTCCCACCTCCCACGTCTCCTGTCTTGTCGCCAGCTCACTTAGTGTCACTGCAGCCATCCCTGCCATGTCACACAAGCAAGGCATACCCAGCAGTGGTTGGGCAGACATTCCTGCTGTCCAGCTTCAAAGCCTTTCTTGCCACTGGGCCCGTTCCTCCCCAGGTCGGCACTGCCAGCCCAGTCCAGCCTCCCGAACATGCCACTGTCCCAGAGGGCTGCGTCGTCTGGGGCCCCTTGTCCATGGGGGCCGTCAGACATTATCCTCCATCAGACACTATCCTCCATCAGACACTATCCTCCATCAGACACTATCCTCCGGGGTAGGAGGGGTGCAGGAGGGAGGGGGCTGTGCCCCTGCTCTGCACATCCGCGCCTGGGTAGGACCTGATGGAGGACAGGCCTGTCCATATCTCGCTCAGCCGAGACGCACATCTGTCCCACCAGGAAGCAACGTGCCCATTGTGCAGATGAAACAGCCGAGGGCGGGAGCTGAGGGCACCTGCCCAGTACCCACGGAGCCAGGACAGGGACTCAGTGCTGCGCTCAGCCCAGGCCTGCTTCCAACCCATTGCACATGGGCGTGATGACGGCAGTGGTGGCAGTGAGGGAACAGGGGTGACTCGAAGTGTCGTTACCTCATCCTAACGAGCTCCTAGCCTGACTGTCTCAAGGAGCAGAGCTTGAAAATGCCCGGACTATGTCCTGGCTGTATAAGTTACTTGCTGTGTGACTTTGATGAAACTACCTACCATCTCTGAGCTGTCCTCTCGTTGTCTGGAGATATCCCCTCTCCTGGGTTTTGGGGTGTTAAGTGAAACCGTGCCGGTACCTGCGTGTTGAGAGCCCAGCACACGCAGTACCCCTTCTTGCTCTGAGCACTGTCACTGCCAGCACCACCTCAAACCTCTGGGCGGGGCAGGGGCCCAGCCTCAGTCTACACATGAGCAGAGGAGGCCCAGAGAGGCTCAGTGACGTGGCCTGGGTCACACAACCGGTCAGTGGCACAGCCCGGATGAAGAGCCCGGTGCCCCGGTCAGTGCCGGCCTTCCTCCTCGCTCCTGCACCGACGCGTTATTAATCCAGCCCTCTTTAGGAAGCCAGAGCAGCGTGTCTGTTTACCTCTTGATGGCAGAAAGAGAAAACAACAAAATTAAACCACGCGAACCGCCCAGACATCAAACAAGCTCTTCCTCAAAACGCGTGCTCTGCAGACAGAAGACGGAGTGCGGAGCGTGGCCGTGCCCGCCCTCACAAGCCCCTGAAGGCTGGAGATGCTCCTCTAATGAGCCCCGAGCCTGTCTCCAGGGAGGGAGCGTTCCCGGGCCTAATTGACGCTTCCAGAAGGCGCAGCAGGGCAGCGGCACCTGGGCAGACAGGTGTGTGCCGTGCCCCAGCAGAAGAGCTGTGGCTGCCTTGAGCTGCTTGCGGGGCCAGCCCACGGGACCATGGGGACGCGCATGGCGGCACGTGGGCGGGAGCACACACATTTTGTGCCTCGTCCCTCAGAGGCAGGGGGGACCCGCTTTTCTTTCTTGATCGCAGTTTCCTGGAGTTTGGCTTCTTCCTTTCAGCCCCGACTGAAGGGACTCGAGGCTCTGAGGGAAGCCCTCAGGTGGGCGGTGGCATTGGAGGAGGTCCCCATGTGCCAGGGGGTCAGAATCTGGAGGATGGAGATCTGACCAAAGGTGGGGGGTGGGGAGTCTGGCTCTGATTCCAGATGACTTGGGCTTGACCCCATTGCTTGCCTTCTGTGGGGTCTTGGGCCTTGGCAGTCCCGTCCTGCAAGTGGGCGCTCTGGGCCTCAGAGGGTGTCAGGCGTTGAGTGTCAGCACCACGGACAGCCCTACGCATCGCTGTCCTCTGGGCGGTGGAGGCTGGCCGGCCGCCGAGTCCTTCAGGGTGCCCTGTGCCCTCCTGTGCCGGGCGCAGACCCCAGGCCTCGGAGAGCAGTGATTGACCCTCATCACTCTGCGAGGGGCACGGGAGGGCAAGGACAGTCACCAGAGATAGCCTCCTGTACAAGGCCCTGCACGTGTCCCCCCGGAGCCTCCCCTGCAACCCCAGGGCCGGAGCCCTGTGTACACATCACAGAGGTGGAGGTGGTGGGCAGTCAGGCTAGCTCCCCCTGCAGGCCCTCAGTGTCCGGTGGCCTGTCGGCCGCAGCATCGCCCCCTCACACATGGAAGTGCCTGGGCCACACCGCCTCCGTGTTCTCCAACCCCCGAGACTTCGCTGCTGCCTTGGGAAGTCAGGCAAGGGCTCGTTAACCATGCTGTCAACAAGGCAGATGGAAGGGCTCTGGAGGAAACCAGAGCAAAGGGGACGTCTGTGATCCGGGATTGTGAAGCCATCCCAGATGCCTTCGTGGGGAGCGAGGCTTCCGCCACGCTGGCGAGGCCCGTGCCTTTGACGGCTGCTCCCCTTCCGCTGCGCCGGCCTCTGCTGCTGTCTGCTTGGAAGGGGGTCTGGGGATGCTGCCTCAGCAGGGGTCCTTGGCACCCACTGCTTGAAACCTTAGCACGCAATGAGCTTTCCCTTACTTCCACTTAGGGGAGGGAGGCCTCGTTACAGCACCATTTATAGCCTGCCTAAGAGCTCCCCCATGCCCCCCAAATTTGCATTTTTCGCTCAAAATGCTCTTGCTTCTGGCAGGAGAATGGATGAGAAAATCAGAGAGGAGCGTGTGGCTGTGAGCGCGAGCGGTTGCCGTGTGGGTTTTGTTAACGCAGGGCCTGGCTGCATTAAGCACCAGCACGCACACCCCGCCCAGCTGCCAGCCTCCACGCCGGCGGTCCCCACGTGGTAATGACCGTCAGAGCCTTGCTGTCCACTTTGCAGAAGGGAGTGAGGCCAGAGAGGCCTCAGGGGCTGCGGAGGATCACGCGGAGGTTAGCGGCAGAGTCGAGCATCCCTTCTTTAAGCGGAACCCCTGCTCCTCCCGGTACCCATCAGCTCAGGCTGTTGGCCACATAATAAATGAGCCCAGGTCTCAGGTTTGGGTTTTGCTTGTGTCGCACGTCCGCAGCTGGTTGGAGGCTTTACTCTGAGTGCCTTTGCTCTGTGCTTGTGACTCTGGGACCCACACTGATGGGCAGCCCACTCCTGGACGTGGCCAGGCTCCTGGCAGAGAGACCAGAGCACAGAAGAGTCCGAGAAGAGCTTTGAAAGTGTCGGCTTGGAAGCAGCAAGCGACGCTGCCCCACTGCACTGACCAGAGCCTTTCCCAAGCCAGTCCTGGGGCTGCGGGCTGCCGAGCACTGTCCTGCAGGGAGGGAGGGATACCGCGAGAAGTGCGGGGGAGCACTGTGCACAACAGTACCAGTCACCACAGCCTCAGAGCAGCTCCCCGTCTCCAGCATGCCCCCTCCCCCCACTTCCATCGTCCCCTCCTCTCGTGGCCTCTGCCCAGGCCCTGCCCTCCTTGGGGTCTGGGAAATCGCCACGTTGCCCCTCTGTTTCCCGGACTCAGCTCTGTGTGGGGGAGCTTGGTTCCCCTTCCTGGGAGCAGCCTGCTCCTGAGTCGGGGGGCGGGGGACTTGGGGACCCCAACACACGCTGACCTTGGCGACCTTCACTCTCCTCCCTAGAGGAGGCAGCCTGGCCTGGGGCTTCAGGCCAGTGCCCCTGAGGCCAGCAGTCCAGGAGGCTCTTTCCCTGGGATTTGGAGAGCACAGGGAGGCCCCTTCTCCCCGTCTGTCTCCCTGGGGCTTTGTGGTCACGGCAGGCGGTGTGTCTGCATCCTCATCCTCAGAAGCCCCCTCCCGAATGCTGGCAAGTCTCAGCTTCCGCCTTTGATCCAGGTGGGGCCCCTGGGCTCTGGGAGAGTCCCTCGCTCCAGCCCCTCCCTCCAGCCCCCAGGCTTGGGGCTTTTCGGATGCATTTGGCCCAAGAGTAGCGTCCCTGATGTCGGGGAGGAGAGAGCTGCACGTGTGGGCGCTGTCTGGCCTCAGCTGCTTCCAGCACTCGGGGCTCAGATGCAAGACTGTTGGGTGAGTGAAGGCTTGGGGGGGCGGGTGCAGCATTGCAGGGCACGGCCGCTTTGGGCAGCAGCCTTTGTGGCCTCTTCCTTGTCCTGCGCAGACGTCCGGGGCGTGCAGGCCCGCGGCAGGTGCCCTCCCACCTTGGCAGAAGTGCTTGGGCAGAGGAGCGTGTCGAGCCTCCTCGAAAGCGGACGGACTGCATGCTTTTGGATTCAGAATCAACCAACTTCCGCCACGTGCAGACGTCATCTCCCTTCTTGCATCTTCTGCGAGCCCCAGGGATAGCCTGTTGCCATGTGGAAGGCAGGGCCAAGGCTCGGCGGGGCTAAGGGGCTTCCCCAAGGTCATGCTTGATTGGAACCCCGTCTGCTTGACCCTGGGCTGGGGGCCTGGTCTGGCTGCCTTCCTCCTCTGAGGACGAGTGAAGAAGTCAGGGCTGTGCCCAGAGACGGCTGGGGAGAGACGGAGAGGAGGAGGCGATGGGCAGAGGTTTGGAAGCTGCCTGCTCTGGGGACAGCAGCTGGAGTGTCTTTGTCCCGAGAGGTGGAGCCTGACAACTTGGAAAGGGGACCGTGGACCAGCGGCACAGCTCACAGCTTGTGAGGGCCTCTGGGGGGAAGCCCAGCCCTGCCGTCTTCAAGGGGCCGCATTCACGGGGTGTGTGAGCTGTGGGTGAGCGAGGTCTGTCTCTGTCCTCAGTGCCAGCCTGGCCAGCAAGGACGGGCTCCAGGTGGCCTTGGCAAGGGACATACCATTCTGGGACCTTTAAGGGATGGGATCTCTGGAACCCCGCAGCACGGGAGCTCATGTTGGGATGTCAGAACCTTAGCCCCGGACTCCTGCAGCGTCGCTGGATGCTGAGCATTGTGGAGGCCGCACGTTGGACCTCAGAGCAGTGGAATGTCAGAAGCCTGTTCACAGACGGGTGGTTGCTGTGATGGTTGAAGGTAATATGTCTATAGAGCCCTGGCTAGTCTCAATGCTGTCGCTTCTATGATCTTTTTTCTAGTATATTATTTGATACTTACACAAGGTTGCATATACCGTATATTTACGACATAAAGTGTCATGATATGGTGAATTTCCGTTAGCCGCCTCCAGCCCGACAACGAGACTGTCCCCATGCGTCTGTGGGAGCTCAGCATCCCCTCTCTGTCCTCACCCAGCGTCACCTCTTCCTAAATTTCGTGTCCATGATTCCCTTGCTTGTATATAGTTTAAAATAGTTTTGTATTATTTTGACAGCCAATGTTGGTAAAACGTCTTGATTGCTAAGCAATATATTGTTTTGTGTTGCTTATTTTTTGGCTCCATAAAAATCAAGCCATACTGTTTGTATTCTTCTGAGACTGGCTCTTTTCATTTGACTTCGTTTCTAAGACTCATCCATGTGCTTGTGCAGAGCTGCGGTTCATATTTTTCACTGATGCATAAAATTACATCGCGTGAATGTATCATAATTTATTTATCCACCCTTCTCTCAACAGGGCTGTCCAGCGATTCCAGCTTTCCGGTAACACAGACAGTGCTGTGTGCCTCACGGCAGGAGTAGGGGTTTCTCTGGGTCTACACTTAGCAGCGGGATTCCTACCATCCTTGGGAGTGGGGTCGTAGGTGTCTGACTGGTTCGACCTTGTCGGATGGGACTGGATCAGTTTCTGGGGTGGCGGTAGCCGGGGGGGCGCGCTCTGCCTGTCTGTGTTGTTGGGTCGACTCTTCACTTTGCAGGCTGGCGGGTGTGAGATAGCATCTAATTGTGGTTCCTTTGCATCTCCTTGGTTACTAATGAGGTTGGAATTTCTCATATGTTTATGTTTGTGTTTCCTTTGCTGTGAAAGTCTGTTCATGCCTTTTGCCCATTTTTAAAACTGGATTGTTTGTTTCTTCTTCTCAGTGATTGTGGAATGTACACACACACACACACACACGTGTGGGCATGTTCTGTAATCCAGATGCCAGTACATTGCGGGTTTGTTCGTGTCGCAAATACCATCTCCTGGCCGTGCGCCCTCACCCCTGTTGTGGGGTCTTGATGATTCCCGGGTTCCTGGTGAACTCCCTGAGTCAAGTCTGGAAGATGCTTGCCTCTTCTTCTCCGAAGGGCTTTGCAATCTGCCCTTTGCATTTCTCCGCGGGATGATCAGTTGCCCTGACCATGGACGAACCCCTCCTCCGCCCAGCTGCCCCGCCACCTCCCATGTCAGGTTCCACACGAGGCTCTCCTTGTGGTCTCTGCCGCTCCCTCCCTCCGTCATGACTCACTGTCTCCGTGTCTCCGCCTCTGTGCTGAGTGGCGCTGTCTGCATCTTCCCAGCCCCTGGCTCTGCCGCAGAGAGCGCAGAACCACCTGTCAGGTTCCACTGACGACCCTCTTAGCATCTTTGTTGGAATCGCGTTCCTCTGCGGATCGATTTCGTAGGAACTGGCGTCTTCACGATATTGAGGCCTCTATCTGTGAACATCTCTCAGTTTACTTGTCTTCTTCAACGTTGTTAAACACATTTAAACAATGATTTTCTCCATATCTTTCGTATCTTTTTTTAGATTTGTTCCTAAACATGCATTGTTTTTGTTTCTATAAATGGCATATATACCAGCATGTTGTATGATTTTTGTAAATTGAGTGCGTAGTCAGCCAAATGTTAATTTCTCATTATTTCTAATACTTGGCCTGAGAAGCCTTTTAGGTTTCCTCTGAAGATAATCCTGTTATTACCCATAAGAACAGTTTTATTTCTTCCATCCCGAGGTTCACGCCTTTAATTTCTCTTCCTGGTCCCTGTTGGTGGGAGCCCTGGTGCACCCTGACCTGGGAGTGACAACGGGCGTCCTTGTTTCGCTCCCAGCTTTGAAAGGAATGCTTCCCACCTCTCTCCGTGAAGAATGCCAATTTCAGATTTATTGTGGATACTCTGTCAGAATAAGGAAGTTTGCTAAGGGGTTGAGAAGAGTTTTGTTTTTTTTAATCCTGGGTGGGGGTTGAGTGTCATCAAATGTTTTTCTGCTTCTGTCGAGCTGGTTGTCTCGTTTTCTCCTACAATCTGTTAACGTGGTGGACGCCGCGTGTAGATTTTCTGACATTAGATCTCTCTCCTGTCTCTGGGATACGCTCCATTGGCCGGAGTTGATAACAGTGATGATAAGGGTGACTCACCTTCACGGAGGGTCTGCTGGGAGATACTTGTTCAGGATTTCGGCGTCTCTGTCGGCCCCCATGGTTCCTCACTCTTCCTCCTCTTGTCTGACTTTGATGTCAAGTTTCCATCAAGCTCACAGAATACGTCAGGGACTGCTCTCTTTTTCTCTCTCTGTTACATGCTATGTATCCTACTGTTAAAGCAGAGTCCACAGCATCTTTCTTATTCTGGAGTCAGCGTTGGTAAATTATTATTTTTCCCGACATTTGTCCATTTTGTCTGGGTTTTCTGGTGCTGGGGCAGAGGGTGTCCAGAACATTCCCTTGTTGCTGTGCAGCCTCCGCTCTGGCTGGAGTCCGCACCTCTCTGCTCCTGACCACCCCTGTCGGGCCCGTTCCTTCATCAGCCTGTCCAGGGTTTGTCTCATTCATCCGTGTCTTTGACTTTGTGGTCCTACTTGATGCCGGTTCGATTTTCGATTGGTTTCTACTTTTTCTTCTCTCTCCCCTTCTCTGTGAGCGTCCTCTGTAGCTGTCTCCTGACCTCCGCAGCTGGATGCTGAGCCCGTGAGCCCTCCGCCCCGTCCTCTCCCGGCAGCAGTGAGCGCCTGTGAGGTTCCCTCCACTCCACGCATTCTCACGCATCGTGTTTCCATCACTGTTCAATTAAAACATTACATCTATCACCATTTTCTCTTTGACCCACGAGTGATTAAGAAGTGAACTGCAGAATTTCTAAATGTGTGGGGATTTTAAAGTCGCTCTTTTTCACTGTCTTCTAACAGTTGCGTTTTGTCCAGAGAATTTCTCTCATGTGCCACTGAGTCTTTGAAACTCGTTGGGACCTGCTCTCTGGCTGGAGCTCTCCATCCCTGTAGAGACTCCATGCGTCCCGGAAAGGATGTGTGTTCTTTGAATACACGTGCTGGGGAGGTCGTATTCGTGTCCATCAAATCCGGCTTGCTCACCCGGCCGTCAGGTCCCCTGCGCCTGTGCCGTTTGCGGTCTGCCTCACCTACCGTGAGTTGGGAGAAACGCGGACGTCTTGTCCTGCGCTGCTGGGTTTGGGGGTTTCTCCCTGGAGCTCCACAATGTCGGCTGGATTCCACGGTCCGAGGTGGCCCTTTGGTCGCACACACGTTAGAAGGGATGGATCCTCTCGGTAAACGGAATGCTTAGCGTTACAAAGTGACCTTTCCCATCCACAGGATGCTCTTCATCTGAAAACCCCGCCGTCCACTGTCCGTGCGTCTGCACCAGCTTTGTTTTCATTAACGTTTTCACAATATGTTTCCTATTCTTTCATGTTCAATATTTCCGTGCCTCATGCTTCTGACGTGTCTCTCATAAATAGCATGTAGCTGGATTTTTAAAATCCCGTGTGACCGTCCGTGTCTTTTCTCTGGCCCGTTTAACCCATTGTTGATGTATGTATCAGCACAGGTTTCTCCCATCTTACTTTTTGATTTCTATTTATCTTTGTTTTTGAAAGCTTGTTTATTTTTAAGTACAGAGGTTTTAACTGTTATTTTGCAAAAAATTGCAAACTTACTTAAAAGTTGCAGAAATCGGATGCGCAGTTCCCATGTACCCTTCGCCGTGGTCCCCATTGTTGAGAACCAGTTACAGCCGGGACGCCCCCTTACTGCCTGATGCTTCAGCGTGCAGTTAATGGGTGCCGGGACGCCCCCTTACTGCCTGATGCTTCAGCGTGCAGTTAATGGGCGCCGGGACGCTCCCCTGCGGAACGGTCAGAACCAGCAGGTCAGCACTAAGCAAACGCCGCTGTTGGACGCAGAGCCGCTCAGTGTCGCGGTGGCCCCGGGGAGGCCCTCCAAAGCCTGGGCTCTAAGCCACTTTCACTTGCTGCATTTAGATGTTATGTCTTTGTAATCGATTGAGTTTTTAAAAATCAGTTCATTTTTTTCTTAATTTATTTTTTTAAAATTTACTTATACACTTTATTTCAATCTTCCACTTGTTCCCTTATAATTTTTCCGGTGTCTATGTTGCCGTATCTACAGCAGCAAAGGCTGGTTAGACATTATTGCAGCCCCTGCCGGGCGAGACCTGAGCCTTCAAACACTCAGCTCAGCGCCCTCCCCTCCGCGTCTGTGCTCTGTCACCCGTCGCTGTCACTCCTCCTTCGTCACTGGCCCCGCACGTGGGATGTTGTTGCCTCCTGCAGCCGGTGCTCCCTGGGAGGCCCAGAGCCACGCTGCCTGTGTCTGTCACCGTTCTTTCCTGTGTCTCAAGTCTCCTTCTGGGATCTTCTTCCCTCCTGGAGCACATCCTGCAGTACAGTCTCTCAGTGGTAATTTCGACAGTTTTTGTTTATCTTTTGTGCCGTTTTGCCCACGTCTTTCACATTGAGTGTTTGGTGTGATTTTCACCCAGTGCCCTTGGGTTCCACTGTTGCTGTAGGAGTTTGCCATCCGCCATTCTGCCTTTATTTTTGTCGCAATCTGTCTTCTTCCTCTGGTCAGTTTTAGACCTCGCGCTCGGAGAGAGAGTTCTGGAGTTGCCCGGGCGCGCCTTGGGATGGATTTTTCTCTTACTTCCGCTTCGTGTGCTTTGGGATCAGTGGGTTCCTGTTCGTATGGGTGCCGGATGTGGCCGCCGGCCCTTAACTGCTCCTCTCTGTCATCTCCGGCACCCCCTCCCGGAACGCTGGATGCACATGCCCAGACCGCCCCTCCGTCCCCACAGCTTCTAACGTCCCTTTCTCGTCTCCCAGCCTCTTTCCGTCATGGGGAGTAACGGGTAATTTATTCTGTTGTATCTTTCCGTTTACAGCTGGCTCAAATCTTCTGTTTAACTTGTCAGCTAAGTCTTTCACTTCCAAAAAATACGGTTTCATGTCTAAAAGTTCATTTCTTTTCCGAATCTGTCTGTTCGTTCCTGATAGCCCCTTGTTGCCTCTTCATGGTCACATCCTTCATTCTTTAGACTTTTATCCCTTTTTACATTTCTTGATGCGTCTGCTTTCTTCCTCGTTTAGTGATTGGTTCCGAGTCCATGGCTTGGCTTTAGTCGGGATAATGGGAGTTTGGGAAGTTCTCAGCCGGCGAGCTTTTACTTCTGCCCTTCCTGTTGCTGGGGCCGCTGCCATGCTGTAGCCACGTCACCCGAGCTGGGGAGCCTGGCCTCCATGCCTGCAGCAGATGGACCCTCACTCTAGGTAGCCGTGGGCCCTCAGCGTCCTCTCCTGCTGGCCGCTTGACCGTTCAGCTCAGGCCCAGCCCTGCTGCCTTGAAGCGCGGCCTGGCTCTCAGGCGTTGCTCTCTGGGTGGGAGTTCCCTGGAGACCTCCCCGACCTTGAATGGGACCAACTGTGTCTCTGGGGTCCTGCAGTGGGGTGTGTTGGGGAGAACCTGGTCAGCCACAGTGCTGGAAGCTTCCACACTGGACGTGGGTTGGCAAGAGCCAACCTGCTCTGGAAAATTAGCCCTCGCTGCACCCACGCCAGGGTGGGGTGGCGTGGCCCCTGCCCAGGCCGGGGTTAGGTGGGACAGAAGCAGCTGTGGAATAGGTGTAGGGACCCCTCCCGGGAGGGTGGGAAGAAAGGGGTGACGTTGTGCTCGGGGACATTAGATGTGTCCACGTCACCCCTCCCCAGCACACTCTAGTAGCCAACTTGGTTCTAGGTCCTTTTTACCTGAACCCAAAGGAAATAATCCCAAATAGTGTACTTGTAGTTTTCAAGAGCAGCTGGGCCTGGGGGATTGGCACCCTCTGGGGTAGGGTCTTCCTATCGGCCGCTGCCTTGCCCGCTGGACTGCAGGGTGGAGGGTCTGAGCGTTGGCATCTACAGTGACCCCTCTGCGTCTCCTGCTTCTCTGCTATCCTGCGGGGCATGTGTGGACCGTGGCCTCTTGTCTGTGACAGTAATGAGGATGGGAGCCACAGCATTCAAGCACCTTTCGTTTACTGGGTGGTTGTCCAGTCCCGGGCTGTAAGGTGGGGGTGCCCGGCCCGTTACAGAAGAGGAAACTGAGGCACAGAGTGTTTAATGACTTGCCAAGGTCACAGAGCAGTAAGTGGTAAGGCTGGGGCTCAGAGTCAGGGCTGTCGGACCCCAGCCCCCATGCCTTCACCAGCCGACCTGTCCCGACACAGGAGAGGGGACTCCAGGGGCACAGCCTCCCCGCCCGCCATGCAGCTTCCTGGCCTCTCTCCCTCTGCTCACAGCTTCCAGTCTTCCGGCGGGCTTCCCGAGGGCAGGGGCCAGGCCATGGGGCCTTTGAGAACTCAGCCCCTAGCATGGGGGCTGGCCAGAGACGGGCCATGGCGGGCTCCTCGCAGTGCCTTGCCCACACCAGCATGCTGCTGCCTCAGGGCCTTTTCTCTGGCTGTTCTGTCTGCCTAGATGGCTTCCCCATGGCCCCCACTTGGCTCACATATCCCCCAGGTGAGCCCCACCCCAAAGCCTTTTAAATCTCTCTACCGGCCTGCCCCTCCCCATGCATGGTCTCCATCCCATGGTGGTCGGTCACCACCTGCCCAGGTGCGTCTGCTGTGACTGCGTGTTGCGTTGTTGCTCACATCAATCCCGGCCCCTCCGCTCCTCAGGCAGGTGGCGCTGCCTCTGGTGGTCGCCCAGGCCCCCCAGTGCCTGCGCCAGCCCTGCTGTAGATGCTCGATGCTGGCGGGATTGGCTCGGTCTTAGCAGGACCAGCGCTCAGCAGCGTCTCTGTATGTGGAGGTGTCCACCCGGCCGGGGGCAGAGGAGGGGCCTCCCACGGCGCAGTGAATTAGTGCCCCCTGAAGGGGCAGGGACAGGTGGGTGCCCCGGGGAGAGGGGCGGGGCCCCCACACAGCCTCGTCCCATCCTAAGGGCAGGTGGCCCAGGAGGATGCAGGGCTGGGGACTCACGGTTCGCAGAGCGAGACAGGATGACCCTTGGGCTCACGGTGGGAAACAAGCACAAACGAGGCAAATGAGGAAGAGAGCCGAGGAGGGTAGGTCCCTGCTGCACCTGGGGCTGCGGCTCCTCCCAGGAAGGGCGTGGCTGCCGACGGGGCCCCAAGGCTCTGCGGGACCTTGAATTCAAGTTCTGGCCATCCCTTCCTGCCCGGCCCTCACACCCCAGCATCTCCTCTGGGGAGCCCTTTCCCCACCCCGTGCCTCCCGTCCCTGCCCCAGGCCTGCCCGGAGCCCGGTGAATCCGTGCCCTCACTCACTGACTTCCCTGGGGGTCTTCGGGGCCTGGGTGAGTGGGACACGCCCTGCCCAGTGGGATTCTTCGGAAGCACAGGCAGGCCGATGCCTTCCCTAGCCAGTGATCAGGGGTCTGCGAAGGCTTCCTGGAGGAGGTGCCACTGGAGCAGGGTTTGGGAAGGTGAGATGGAGTGAGATGGAGATGAAGCAGGACAGAGAGGGCAGTCTGGCAGAGAGGCCGGGACGAGCAAGTTCCAGGAGTCTGCAGGGGCATCGGGGGCGGGGGAGTGGGCCTGCTCCTGGGATGGGGGCAACCACTGGGTCCCGCGGGCAGGGGACAGCTGTGGTCACACTGAGGGTTCTGCTGGAGGAGGGGGCGGCGGGAGGGATGGTGATGCAGGTGGTACAGTGGCGGCCGGCGGGCCGAGCTGCAGTACAGGACCCCTCTCTGTCCTCTGCGTCTCAGCGTCTGTCTGTGCAGGGCCCCCCAGCGGGATGGTGAGCTGCTGGTGTGTCAGCGACTCCTGACCCAGTGCCCAGGCTCAGCTAACGGGGGAGAGAGGAGGCGGGAGGCAGTGGGAATGAAATTGCCGGATGCGGCCGTGATGGGCGGTGGCCGAGGGGCTGTGGGGGAGTTTGTGCACGTCCTGTGCAGCCAGAAGGGCGTAGGGGTAACAGAGCCTGGAGTCCTGGTGCCCAAAAAGGGCAAATGGGCTCCTTCTCCCAGAGAAGAGGCTGGCAGCGGGGGGGGGCTGCGAATGCAATGAGAGATGCTCGATAATCACATTGTTAGATGAAAGGGATGGGCTCCCGCAGACAGGGGTACGGCCGCCCTGAGTGGGACGCGTGGGAACCCAGGCAGATGACGCTGGGCAGGAGGGCATGGAAAGGCAGACAGGATTGTCCCCGACAGACCTGCCTCTGCCCAGCTCGGATTCTGCTGTGAGACGCGCTAAAAATCTGCCCGTTACAGCGTGAGAGGCTGCAGCCCCGCAGGGACGTGCACAAGTGTGGCCTCGTCCCCGCACAACCGGGGGGCCAAGTCTCCTCCTCTGCCCTACCCGCGGTCGACGCGGGGTCCTGGGATGCCGCCACTGGGGCCACAGTATCCGGGTGCCATCCCCTAGAGTTTGGGCATAGTTTACCAGCAAGAATGAGGTCACCAAGGACCACTGGCGTCACCTCCTTCGATTCCATGAGGCTCATTTGTGACTGTGTTTTGTAGACAAGGAAACAGGCTCCGAGGGGCCCAGGTCAGAGCGCAGTGGCAGAGCCCGGAGACCTGCACGTCCTGTGCGAACCGCCTTCAACCGGGCCCTTTAGATGGAGCAGCTCATACAAGGCCTGTGGATTCCTTATGTGGTGATGCTCACCATGCAGCCACAAAAATGTGAGCCCTACTGTGTGCCAGTCACTGCTGTCCTGGCTCCATGAGTAAAACTCACTGAGACCCCTGCCTCGTGGAGCTGACGTTGTGGCCGAGGAGCCAGCCGTGAACAGCAGGAGATCAGTGACAGGTCTCCAGCGCCGCGCAGGGATGACTGACCATGGAGAGAGACCACGCAGCGGAGGGGGTGGCCAGGGTGCATGCAGAGGGAGGGGCCCTCTTAGGCAGGGTGGTCGGCAAGGGTCTTGCTGACCTGGCGACAAATGAGTGAAGACCTGCGGAGGTGGGGTGACCACGTGGGTGTCTGGGAATGAGCATTCCAGGCAAAGGGAACAGCCGTGCAGAGGTCCCAAGGCCCCGAGGCCTCCCTCCTGCTCTCCCTCACTCAGCCCTTGTTCTGGGGACACCCAGGCGCCCTCCGCCTGGACCACAGCCACACCTGTGCACACTCCCTCCCACCCTGCCTTCAGATCTGGGCCGACTGGAAGGTCACCTTCACAGCGGTGCCTTTGCTGACCAAGCCTGACTCCTGCCCTGCATGCTGGGTGGGGAGGTCGGGGTGAGCAGGGAGGAGCAGCGGGGGACACAGGGGACAGGTGAGCTAGCCAGTGGGGAGGCGGGGGCTGGGGGAGGCGGATGTCCTTGGGGGGCTTCATTTGTTCATTCATTTGTTCACGCAGCATCATCGAGCCTCCAGCACGAGGAGGTCTGGGGGTGTGGCGGGTGGGGAGCAGCTCAGGACCCAGTGATGGAGACGGGGGAGGGGTAATGGTGGATTTCTCATGCCCGACGTGTCCAGAAGGTTGCCTGGCACAGGGGACTGCCCAGGGGAGACAGTGCAGAAACGAGGGAAAGGGGGTTGGGACTGGGGTCCGGGTGTCCTTGCCCCGCGGCCTCAGGCGGGTGTCCCAGCCCTGGACAGCCCCGCCCTCTGGTCCTGCCTCTGCCTCCAGGGCTGCCAGAGGAGCAGGAGAGGCTCTTCCACGGCCCGTTTGGATGTTTGTCCTCATTACAGAAGCTCATTGTGGCCAAATCACAGAAGCAAAAACCAGACAGAAAGGAAGTCCCCCCAAACCCCCTCCAGACATGAGCACTGTGGCCACGCAGCAACCGTGATGTTCCCATGAGTCGACGGTCACGCACAGGCGTGTGCAGCCGTGTACACGGACGGGGGGCCCAGGGCACTGTCTGCAGGCCTTCTCAAGTGCCCCCGGGTGACCTCTCCTGCTATGGCTGCGCCCTGACTCCGTGGCCCACGCTGTGTGGACCTGGCACCTTCGGGTGTAGCCCTGGGTGTGACCGCTGCCGGAAGCCTGTTTGGAGCCTTCTGGCTATTGTCCTGCGCCCTTGGACCCCCGAGGGGCCAGTGGACCCTCCCCTGAGGATGTGCCAGAGAGCCTGGGCCCGGCTGCTTGCCCGGTTCAGCAGACTTTCTCCTCAGCCCGGCTGGCGGCAGTTGTCGCCAGGGGTGAAAAATCACAGGCGGGGTTTAGTTCCCCAGCAGGACCTCTGTCTGAGGCACTAACCCCAGCAGGGCGCCCAGCTTGGACAAGAGGCAGCCCCCCCCGCCCCCCGGCCCCTTAGCACTGCCAGGAGTGAGGACTGCATAGTGTGGGGTCCACCTCTGCCCCACCGGCCACACCGCCCAGGGTGGGGGTGCCAAGTGACCACACCCCACCCGCCAGTGGTCATGGTCCTGAAGGGGAGATCACACAAGCTCGCCTGTCCCAAACAAAGAGAGGGGATCCACCCATCCCCGAGGTGCCAGGCCCGGCCTCCAGGCTGGGACCTGAGCCAGGTGGAGAGGGGCTGGGGCAGTTCAGACAGCCCCCTGCGGCAGGGCCCTGGCACAGTGCGGAGGGGCACACAGGGCACCCAGGGGCCCTTGACTTCCTGGTGGAGCAGCTGCCAAGGCCGAGAGCTCTCGCCACCCCGGGCCCGTCGACCGGATGGGTGTCCAGAGTCCCTGTCCTCAGGGCACAGCATCCCTACATCAAGTCAGGATTCTGCAAATTCTCCAGCAGAACATGACCGTTTCAATAATGACAGCATTGGTAATCCACTTAGAAAACGTGGTATTTTTGATGCGAATACTTAAGAAACAATCCGTTCCACACCCATCCATCCAAATGGCTCCGATTTTGAATAATTCTTTTGAAATGGAGTCTAAATATATACAAATAGATGTTTCTGAACTGTCATGCATTCTGAGTACATTTGCATGGGAAGCGGCTTCTGAGCAATGGGGTGGGGCCGGGCGGCCTCTGAGGGGGGCGAGGGTGTGGGTGGGTCAGAGGGAAAAGAGGGGCCCAGCACCCCGGCTGAGACAGGACACAGGGGCCACGTGGCCCTGAGGAGTCCAGCACCCAGTGCCCCCCCTGCGCCCTCCTGGGAGCCCCAGGGTAAGTCACTGCCCCAAGGCTTGCTTCCAGCCAGTTCCAAGCTGGCGTCCGATGCCCAAATGCCCCTCGTCCCCCCTCTTTGCCCCTAACCCCTCCCTCCCTTCTCTCTCCTCCATGAGTCTCCCCCCTACTGGAGATGGGACTCCAGGGCCCCCCAAGCCCTTCTGGTTACTGTGACCCGAGACAGGTCCCGGGAGGGCCAGGGCTGGCCTGAGGTCACAGCACCCGAAAGAGGTGATGCTGGGACCCTCGCTCGGCCGCCTGCTCCAGCTGCCCCCAGAAGAGGCTCAGGATTCAGTGAGCTCCCACCCCCTTCGCCCATGGGCCCCGCCGGCCTGGGACACTCGCCGCCTGGCCCTGAGCTCGAGGCTGAGGGGATGATGTGGAGAGAAACGAGCTGCAGGGTCCAGGCGGGGCATCCACCTGCAGAGAAGCTGCGAGGGGTGCCATCACCCCCAATGTCACATGAGGAAACTGAGTCTCAGAGAGGGAAGTGACTGCCCTGGACGCTCAGAGTGGCAGACATGCAGTGAGGAGCCAGGAACACTGGTGCTGCCGGGGCCGTTCCCCTGGAGGGAGCAAGAAGACAGGGCGTGTGGGGCAGAGTGTGGGGAGGAGGGAGCTGCCAGGATGGGCGGTGGGCCCCCCTTGCCGTCCTCCAGGAGGGGGCTCTGGGCCCTGCCCTCGGGCTCGAGCTGACACCACCGCTTAGTGGCCACTCCCTGGGTGAGTCCTTCTCCTCAGTCCCTCGGCTGTGCTGGGGCGGGCGGGAGGGCGTGTGCAGCCTGGCCTGTGCGGCCGTAGTTGTCACCAGGTCACCGCCTGCCCCTGCCAGCCGTGGGCAGGACCTCTCGGTGGCTGAGGAGCCAGACCAACTGGCCAGGGGGCATTCCAGGCCTTTCTGGCCCCCAGCCCCTGGTGCTGGTCAGGCAACGGGGGAGCAGTGGGCGAAGCAGCGGGCTCGTCCCACCCTGGTGCTGCTCCAGCCTTCACACCCATGCTCCCACCAGGCGCATCCCGGGCTGAGGGTGTGCTCCGGGCCTGGGGACCGTTCCTCTGCAGCAGAACTCGGCCAACACCCCGGCAGCGCCCACCATCTCTGCGGCTGCCTCCCTCTGCGCAGCAGGCGGGTGGAGAGGGTGGGGCCCGGGGCTCCCAGGACCACCGCCTGCAAGGCACCCCTCCGTGCGTCCTGAGGGGAGCGTTGTCTGTGGTCTCTCTGAGGAAGGTGTGAGTTGTGGGAAGTTCCTGCTGTTATTGCATCAACTCTTCTTTGAGTTTCTTCCCGTTTGTTTGGTCTCCCGTCCTCTGGGAGGAAGGTGTGCTCCCCCGTCTGGGTCCCTCCATGGCTGCTTATATTTAAGGCTGGCGCGTAGATGCAGGTTGGAAGGCGTGTGCCCGTTGGGGCTTCGCTGAGTGTGAGGCCCCGTGAGCTTCACTGGAACTTGTTGTCCTCCCTGGGCCTGTTGCCTTTCAAGAAAGCTTTCCCGCCGCCTCCCTCTGGGCCTCGGACTGGGCGCAGTGAGCAGGGCGGGGCTGGGCAGGCCAAGTCTCACCACCCTGGCTGTTGACTCTCCCCAGCCCTTGCTCTGACCCTCAGCTTCAGCTCCCACCTGGGCCTGGAGTCCAGAGCCCGGGAGACCAGCCTGGGGAACAGCCCTGGCCCCCAGGGGAGTGGACGGCCTGCGGGTCTCAGCTCTTTTGGTCGACGCCCTCCTCCCGCCCTCCCTGCCTCCCAGGCCCTGTGAGGGGCTGTGTGGAGTGAGAGCCTTCCTTCTCAGTGCAGTGGCCGTGCCCCTCGGCAGACCCCGGCAGTTGCCCTTCTGCTCTGCTCAGCCAGGCCCACCCCACCAGCCTCCAGCCCCGCTGCCTCGCACTTGCTGTGTCCACCCTTTCCACTCATCTTAGTGGAAGGGGTGGAGGCGGAGGGCGGCACCTGTGCCCACTGAACTGACAGCCCAGTGTCCATCCGTCCTCGCCCTGGACATGGGGCCCATGGAGGCTTGAGGGCAGCATCCTCGGAGCCCTTCCCTGGGCCCCATGGTTGGGAAGGCTGATTCACACCTCTTGGTCATCTTTTCCCACTAAGCCCCACCAAGTTCAGGGCAGCCGGCGTGACATCACCGCCACCTTCAAGAGTCCTAGTGGGAAGGAGGCAAGGAGCTGAGCTGGGAGTGACAGCGGCAAGTTCTGTGCAGAGGGGGCTCTAATGCAGCCAGGGAGCATCTGGGAGGGCATCCTGGAGGCAGTGGTGCTGGACTGGGTTTTGGAGAGGGAGCAGGAGTTCTCTAAGTGGAGAGCTGCCAAAGGCAGAGGGAGGATCATATGGAAAGGCCCTGTGGGCTGGGACGTGCTGAGCGAGCCCCTTCACCAGCTGCGGGGAGCAAGGCTGACCAGGCTGGGGGGGGGTCCGCAGCCTCTGCAGAGTGGCAGGAGGCGAGCACCATCCTGGGAGGGTGGAGCCCTTCCACAGCCCGAGAGTTAGTTCAACGGTTCCTGCACCGAGGCCGCTTCTGACCCCGCACAGCTACACTAATTGGGCCCCAATCAAGAGTGTAATTCGGGTTAATTGGCTCCATGCTGGCCCCCGTCAGCCTCCTTCAACGTGGGGCTGTCACTGGAGAGCAATTCATCACAGCAGCTCTTTGGAGCCACTCATGGCGGACGGCCGGGGTACCGGGAGCACGGGGAGCGAGGCTGGGGGCAGGCAGGAGACCCCCTCCTGGGTGGGGAGGCTGAGGTGCCCTCAGCCAGCCTGGGCCGTCCCCATGGAGTCATCTCCCTGCTCATCCCTCCCGCCTCGTCCCTGGGCACCTCTGTCCCAACGCCACAGCTGAAGGGCTGTGGGTGTGTGACACTTTCTGGGCCTCAGGGTTTGCATCTCTGAAATGAGCATGTCCGGGCCCCTCGCAGAGCTGTCCTGAGGGCTGTGGTCAGTGTGTAGGGCACACACCATCCCCAGGAGGACTGAGGCGGGCAGCCACCAGGACAGTGCTGCTCTGTGTCTCAGGAGCCCCTGCATGTAGCACGGTCCCTGGGGGCCTTGTGACAGCCCTGTGGGAATGGGATCCAAGCAGAGGGCTGGGGACTCTGGGCTGTCCACCCAGCCTTGCTCTCAGAGAGTGACCTAGGGCCCCGTGCTGCCTGGACATACCCAGCATGGGGCCTCACCACCTCTGGAGGCGTCTGCAGGCCCGGACAGCCCCCTGCTCTGGTCCTGCATCATGAGGCCGTGGATGCGACAGCCGTGATCAGCCAGCGCCCCCACTGGTCTGCAGCCACTAGCCTTTGGGCCCTCGCTGTCTTGTGCCGGGCTCCCAGGAGAGCAGGCACAGGGCCTGCAGGTGTGCAGGGCAGCAAGGATGTTGGGGCGAGGTGGGTGGAGGTGGGACGAGCATCTCTGCTCTTGCGGGGGTTCCTGGGCCTAGGCTAGATGAGGCTTGAGGCTCCGCTGGACCCACGAGCTCTTCGTCAGGAGGCCCTGGGCACCGGGGGCGTCGCCACTCCCGAGGGTCAGTGGAGGAGAGGACCTGGGGCCTGGGTCTGTTAGTCACCTCAGGCTGGTGTCAGCCACACCACAGACGGGGCGGCTGGGACGGCCGACATCTCTTCTCTCACGGTGCTGGAGGCCGGAAGTCCGAGACCAAGGTCGGCAGGGTCGGCTCCTCCTGAGCCGAGAGGGAGAATCTGCTCCAGGCCTCTCTCCTCAGTTTATAGACGGCCGTCCCCACGTTCACACGGCCTTCTCCCAAATTTCCCCGTCTTGTAAGGACGCCAGTCAGACGGGAGGAGGGTCACCCTAAGACCTCAGTTACCTGGAGCACCTTGGAAAGGCCCCGTCTCCAAGTAAGCTCCTGTTCTCAGGTCCTGGGGGTTAAGACTCCAACATATCTTTTTTGAGGGACACAATTCAACCTATAAGACGGGATCTCCCGGGTCAGCATTACGGTGTCCCCCACACTCTCTCCCTCTGACCACTGGGACAGGGCAGTGCCCGCCTTGTAGGGTCAGGAGAGCTTCATGTGGATGAGGGCGCTTCCCCGGCACGGAGGGGGGGGCCCTTGGGGGGCTATTCTGAGGCTCTGACCATCCAGCATCCCCTTCCTGGGTCCTGGGCCCTCCTGCCTTTAGAAGTGTCTTGAACTCCGTGACAATGAGCTGTGCCAGCTCCCAGCACATGGCATGGCCTTTCCAGGCCCCTCTCCCTGGTCAGATGCAGTGATATTTATAGGGAAACTCACCCCACCTCCTTAAGGAAGTCTCCTCCATACTTTGCCAGAAGGTCACGGATGTGGTCAATACATTTTCACCAGGGAGATGGAAAGGTCAGCACATCTGTCTACGCTGTGTCCAGGGGTGGCTGCCTGCTCCCCGGGGCTCAGGCAAGGGGCTCCCCTCTCACTGGGGGCTCCTGGTGGGGCGAGCGTCATCTCTGCTGCTGGGGGCTGAACTAGGATGAGGTCTGCAGGTCCCCGACTGTGCAGCCCCCAGCAGGAGCCGGTCCTCTGCACACAGCTCCCTCCCTGGGGGGGAGGCTGCAGGTGCTGGGGGCTGGAGAGAGGTGGCTGGGGGTGGGGCTCTGCCTCGTGCCAGGGGGGAGCCCAGGGCTGGAGCTGCAGAGCCCTCATCAAAGGGCTGCCTCGGCCTCCACCATCTGTCTCAGCCAGCATCCGGTGGCCCCTGGGCCCTGCCTGTCATCACCCCGACTGCTTCTTCCCCTTGAAGTCGGCGGAGAGGGGACTGGAAGGGGCTGGCGGAGGCTGGTGTGGAAGCCACTTACCTAGCTTTTATCTCCCGGTGATCTCTCCTGCTTCTCTTGGGATCTTTCTCCACTCTAACCCCATCCCTTCAGCTGCTCCTGTGGCTCCCAGCTTCACCGTTCCCCCTCCCCTCCTCTGTTCAGCCTGGGGGTGGGGGGATGGAGGGTGGACGTGGAGGGACCAGGGAGGGCCAGGCCTGAGTTCGGATCACAACCGAGCAGGTGCTCGGCCGCCGTCCAGCACGAGGCCAACTTCAGGAACGAGGATGGTTGGTCCGGGTCAGGCTGGGCAGGCGTGGGCACAACTCTGGCAGATGATGGGCACGAGGCCAGTGCAGGGTCCTGTCGGCTGGGCTCTGCCTGGGCTGCACCGATGGGAGAGCACAGACGGTGCGTCGGGGCTGGGTTTGCACCAGTCTTCCTTTAGGGATCCGGCGTGTGAGGAGGGCTGAGTCCACCTCAGGGCGCGGGGAGCTCTGTTTCATCAGCATCAGTGAGGGCTGAGAGGTTGAGAGCAGCCTCTGCCGTGGAGTTTGAGTCCTACAGTTCAGGAGCTGGTGGCTTCGGGCAGGTCACGTCCCCTCTCTGAGCCCTCATCTGCAGACCGGGGTGTCCACATGGCCCGCCTCTCGGTGCTGGGGTGAGGGCAATGTGAGTGAATGGGGCAGAGACCCCTGGCCCCAGCCCGCAGCACGGGGACGGTGGGCGCTGTCCCGGGTCCTGAAGCTCTCGGGGGCCCCTTTCTCGTGGTCTGACCCTGAACCCTCCGCCTGCCAGGAGGGCTGTGGGCTGCTGGCTGCCCTCCCACTCCAGCCGTGAGCTCCTTGATGGCTGCATCTGATTCGCTCTGGGCCTTTCGGCCCCTCCCTGCCCCCCTCCCACACGCAGCTCGAATGTCTGGACAACAGTGTGACTCATGACAACAGCTGGGGGGGGGGCAGGGAGACCTGAACCTGAGATCTGCCCCCCATGATCGTGGAGCCCTGGGCAGGTCACTTAACCACTCTGAGCCCAGTGTCCTGGCCTAGAACACAGGTAGCAATACCTGCTCCCAGGGCTTCCAATGGTGGTTGATCTTCAGACTGGTGTATGGGTCCCTCCCAAAGTGCAGTGACACTGAGGCAGCTGAAATGGGGCTGGTCATGCATCCAAAACCCAGCAGGTCTGAGACACCAGCCTAGAGCAGGACCTGGATCCTCACCCCAAAGCTCATTGTGGACACCACCCCCAAAACCTAAGTTCAGTCCCACCTACTGCAGGAAGCCCTCCTTGACTACTCCCCATCCCCACCCACCTCTTCCCTTCCACGACTGAGTTGCTGTGCTCCACTTCCAACCTCCAATCCATAGCCACCTTGAGAAAGTGGATGGATGGAAGGATGGATGGATGGGTGGGGGTGTGTGTGGATAGGGGCGTGGGGGGATGGATGGGTGGGTGGGACAAAGGATGGATGAATGAATGACCAGCCCCAACATCCACCTAATGACCCAGATGGGTAACCTGGGGACTCGTCCTTGACCTCCCTACTCCACTTCCCTCGCATATCTGGTCATGACCAGGTTCTGGGGATCCCCTGCTGGTGCGCCTCTGTCCCGTCTGACCCTCCCTGTTCTGCCCCAGGCCCTGCCCATCCATGGCCCTGTCTTCCTCCTGACCGTGTCCCTCTTTCTTCTCCCTTTCTGACCCGTCCTCCCCTTCATTTCCCCAGCAGCCTCTTCACTAACACTCTTGAACATGTCACTCCCCTGCTCAGAGTTCCTCACCGTCTTCCGTCTGTCTCAGGGGTGCTGCCCAGACCCCTCCACCCTCTTCTGGCCTGGCCACCCGTCTCCCTTCCCTGCCCTACACCCCGGTGGCCACTTGGTGACTTACCAGGTTATTTTAAGCTCCTGTTTTTACCCCGAGTTCTCGCCTGGTCCCTTGCCTACCTCTTTCTGGCCTGCTGGCGAGTCCTCGACACCCCCAGGCCTGGATGAGGCACCCCTTTTGTTATGAAGCCTTCCGACCTCCCATGAGTTTCCCAGCTCAGATCGGTGTGTCTTCTCCTCCATGACGCCTTTGATGGTGGGACCCAGAACTTGTTGAGTTAGTAACGGCCACAATGACACACAGGAGTGAGAAGAAGACCATCTGGTGAGGGCTACGTGTCTGGTATTTCCCAGACCTTAGGCTGCATACTTTCCATGCATCATCTTAATCAAGGCTTTCCAATGTCCCCCTGGTGTCCATGGCATTTCCTCTGCTTATAGAAGAATCCTAGGCCCCAAGAATGGATGTAGCTGAGATGCCCCAGCCTGAGGGGGCTACTGGGAGTCACACCCGGGCCTGGCTGCCTCTGCAGCTCCGCCACCTCAATGGCTCTCCTGCCTCCTTCCAGTGGGCCTGGGTCCGGGGCCAGCCTAGAGCAGTTCTTGAATGAACACAGGTGCTGGCTCAGGGCAGAGGCCCTGGCGAGGGACAGGTTCTGCCTGGGCCCTGCCCCAGGATGGGCCCAGCCCCTTGCATGCCACAGCCCAAAGCAGGCATGAGCCAATCCTCCCAGGATGGGAGGCTAGGGGGCCAGGACAACAGCCTCTGTCTCTCTCCCAGCTGCAGAGACGCAAGATCAAGTGCTACTTCCTGTCGGCAGGAGTCACCGTCCTGCTGGTCATCATTCTCATCATCGCCACCTCTATCCGAAAGTGAGGCCACCTGTGGTAAGTGCCCCACCTGCCCCCACGCCATCCACCCACTCGTCTGTCCAGCCATCCATCCTCCATCCATCCACTTGTCAGTCCATCCATGCTCCTTCCCCGCATCCATCCATCCATCTATCCATCCATCCTCTTCTGTGTCAGGCACAGGCCAGGCCCTGGTGACCCAGCCATGAACATGGCTGATGGAGACCCTCTTTTCCTGGAACTCCCAGCTGTAGAGGCAGGTGAACCTGAAGCTCCCTTTGTGTAAGCATTCACTTCTGGAAAGTCATGCCTGGAAATTCCCCTGGGGCAGTCAGTGAGCAGAACACACTGGATTGTGTAGTGGGCATGTGCTGGGAGCCCAGGGGAAGGGAGACAGGACCCTAGGGGACGGTTAGTCAGGGAGCCTCACTGGCTCCTGGAGATAAGGAAGAATGGGAGCTGAGACACGTCTGGGACTGGGGGGTTTGGGTGTTCCCAGGGCACGGGGCTCTGGGCAGGGGCTGGAGTGGGCCAGCCGCTTGGGACAGAATGTGTGAAGGGCCTTGACTGACAGTGGAGAGCCACCACAGAGTGTTAAGCAGGTGTCTAGTTACCTATTGCTGTGTAACAACTTAGCGTAAAACTTGGGGGCTGAAAACAGCAATAAGCGTTTATTATCTCACGGTTTCTGTGGGTCAGGAATTCAGAAGTGGCTGGACGGGCGGTTCTGCTCAGGCTCCCTCCGGAGGTGCAGTCAGATGTCGGCCAGGCTGCAGCATTGGACGACCCAGCTGGGGCAGGAAGAGCCAGGTCTAATCTTGCTCCTCCCGTGTGGGGCCAGAGCGGGAGACCCCTCGAGGCTGGCAGACCACACTCAGTCATTTCTGCAATATCCCATGCTAACTCGGGCCAACTCCGCTCACTGTGAGAGGCCACCCCACTGTGCAGGACCTAGGAGGGAGACCACTATGGCTCTTTCAGGAGCTGGCTTCTGCACCCAGGTGCCCTGGAAGTTAGAAGGCTCCCTCTGGCTTCAAGGAGAGGGTGGATGGTGCAGAGGGATGGGGAGGCCAGGGCTGCTGTGTCCCTGGGCAGAGATGGAGATGAGGCCAGAACCACGGCAGTGGCAGGAGAGCATGGTCAGGGGTCAGATGCCTCAGGGCGCTGCTGGGTTCCTGGATTCCAGATGTCTCCCTGGAAGTGCCCACTTTCACGGCAAGAGCCGCCCCAATAGGCTGAGATGCAAAGTGAGGGTGGGGAGCCCTGGCTGCCATGCCGTCCCGAGCCCTGTCCTTGGCGGCTGCCACTGACTGGATGACACTGTCCCCGAGGCTGGGACGCCACCAGGAGAACAAGGAGCCAGGATGGGGGTGGAGTTTGGGGAAAATGGACTCACATTTATTGTCAGCCTACTGTGTGCACTGCACGTGTATTGTCTAGACTGGTCCCCCCGCCTCCCGCGATGGGCAGGGCCCCCCGGCCCAGATTCAGAAGGGCTCCGACTTCCCTGAGGGCACACAGCATGAACCAGATGCTACGTGTCCCCTACCCCGTCTCCTAGTCAGCCCGTCCCTCCCTCTGCAGCAGGATGTCCCAAGGTCACCTTGAGCAGGACACTTGCAGACCCCAAGTGGCCTGGCTTCACTGGGGTCGGCTCAGGTTCTGCTGCTAACGTCTTGGACCTGGAGTTTGGAGCTTCTCCAGTGGGGACTGTGGGCAGGGCTGTGGTGAGCCTGCTTTCCGGGAGAGCTGCAGCACGGGACTGACCGTTATCCTGCCAGGCTCTCGGGGAGCTTCTGCCTGGGGGAGCCGGTGCTTCCTGCCCCAGCCCAGGCGTCCCCAGCTGAGGCTCCAGAGCAGGGAGCCTGTCCCCTGGCCCCTCCTGCTAGGGCTCCGAAGCTGGTGCTCTTTAGCGTGGGGAGTGAGCTGAGCAGAGAGGGCAGCCAGAGGGGGCTCTGGGTGTGGGGGCCTGGGCGGAACCCTGTCCCTGAGGGTGCCTCCAGGACCTCCCTCCCCACTCTGAGTCCTCTAAACAGATGGTTTCCCGGGAGAATCCACATGGGAACAAGCCACTGGAGCAGGTGTGAGCAGGACCAGGTGCTGGGCCGAGGCGGCAGGCATGGCTGGAGCGTGGAGCCGGCAGCCCCAAGAGGCCTCCGCCTCCAGGCTCAGCGCCGGCCTGAGTGGGGTGTGCAGACTCAGGAGCGCACACCCACCTCCTAGCCTCGCTGATGCGCCATGGAGCCAAGCCTAAAACCAGCTGTTGTGATAACGACAGTGACCGTGGCAATGGCAACCCCTGCACCGGGCTGACTTGTGTCCCCCAAAATGACGTGTCCAGGTCCTAGCCCCAGCACCTCAGAATGGAGCCTGATTTGGAAACAGGGTCTTTGAAGGTGTGGTGAGTTATGGTGGAGTCGTGCTGGAGTCGGGGGGTCCCCATCCAATGGCTGGTGTCCTTGCAAGAAGAGGAGGGACACAGAGACATGGGGAGAAGGCCATGTGCAGACGGAGGCAGAGACAGGAGGGATGCGGCTGCAAGCCAAGGAATGCCGGGAGCTCCAGAGCTGTGGGAAGATGCATTTGTGTTGTTTTAAGCTCCCGATGGGTGGTCCTTTGTGCCGGCAGCCCCAGGACACTGACACAGCTCCATTGCTGTGACGCCTGAAGCTGGTACACACGTTACGTGGGCCATCCTCACCACAGCCTGTGGGAAGGACGTCAGTAGCGTGGCTGCCCCGTTCTTCAGAGGAGGAGGCCGAGGCCCAGGGAGGCTCGGGGCTGGCTGAGGTCACGCAGGGCCTGGTGGTGACCCAGCCAGGTGCCCTCACCTGCTGAAGTCGGAATAAAGGGTGGAAGAGGCTGTCAGGGGCAGGCTGGGCACCCAGGGAGCCTCTTGCTGACTTGATGCTGTGGCCCATGTCTGCATGGGGAGCGTCCGGCGGGGCCCAGGGAGAGTGTGGGATGGGCCTGGAGAGGGCTGTTTGGGCCCAGCAGACCGGATTCCTGGTGGTCTGGATGAGGGTGACCGGCCCTCCCCTCACTCTGGGAACTGGGGTAGGAATAGCTCCCGCACAGCCCAGCTGGGCAGGGGTGTCCTGGGTCCTCCAGCCGGCTTCCCTCCTCCCTCCCCTTCCCCACAGCTATTAGGGGTCATCAAGGCCACCCAGCCCCTCCCCCTTCCCTGCTCGGCCTCACCCTCCACTGCACAGCCAGGTTGGAGCCCACCCCAGGGCCAGGCAGCCTGCACCCCCGAGCCCTTCCCCGTGCCAGAGGAAACCTGAGGATGGGGCCTCGAGCCAGTGGCCCCACAGCCAGCTCCTGCAGACACAGCAGGACAACTGGGCCCCTCCAGTGAGGCCCCTGGCTGCAGCTGCCTGGCCAAAAGCAGTGGCCCCTGTCCCCTCTGGTGTGGCTGAGACCAAGGCCAGGTGGCCAGCCAGTGGCCACTTATGTGACCTTTGGGCCCAGAGAAGGCAAGAGAGGCCTCTGGCTTCTAGTTGCTCACAGACCAATAGTGGGGAGAAAGTGGGGCTGGGGACAGCTCAGACGCCTGCAGGACAAGCCAGGAGGTGCTGCTCCCACCCAGGCCATGCGGGGGGTCTGTGAGTGTGGGTGTCATGGGCGCTGTGGCTGGTGGAGCCCTGAGCCCACGTAGGGACACGTCATCTGGTGTGTTAGCCAAGCTGGGAGAGACACCCCAGCCCCAGCACCCCTGGACGCTGTCTGTGACCAGCCGGGCACAGTTGCCGGGGTCTGACTGTGGGACCTGGGGCTCACCCCCTCTGGGATCAGTTTCCCGCAAGAGATGGGCTGAGGCATCTGCAATCCTCCCCTTGCTGCTGAGTTGCTCTGAGGACAGAGGCGGATGATGGCTAAATATAAACAGCGCTGTGAGGAAGGGAAGGCGCTATGCAAATGCAGGGGGTTATTATTTCTGTGGAGAAAGATGTCTCCGAGGGAGGAGCTCAGGCTCCCTGACTTGGAAAAAGCCCATGACACCAACAGCTGGGCACACGTGCCCGTTTCCGTGTGACAGTGAGGCCGTGTCATGTGGGGAGCTCTGAGGGGGCCATGCAGCCCCCATGCCACCCTGGCCATCTGGGTTCTCATGGCTGTGACCCCGCATGGGCTCAGCTCTTCCATGTTTACCAAGAGCTTGCAAGTCCCCTCCTGTCTGGTCCTCACGGGGGCCTGAGGAGAATCGGGATAAGTGCACACTCAGCTGGAGAAGCTGCTGCCACCAAGTGACCCCAAAGAGGGCAAGTCCCTTGAACTCCAGAGTGGGGAAGGACTGCGCCCAGCCAGCCTCACTCCCCTGCGAGTCCCTGGACTCGGTGTACAGCCAACATGAAGGCTAACATGGGACCAGGGTCAGGGCTCAGCTTGTGACCAGGACCAGGGCTCAGCTAGTGACCAGGACCGGGGCTCAGAGTGTGAGCAGGGTCAGGGCTCAGAGTGTGAGCAGGGTCAGGGCTCAGAGTGTGAGCAGGGTCAGGGCTCAGTGTGTGACCAGGGTCAGGGCTCAGCCAGTGACTAGGACCGGGGCTCAGAGTGTGAGCAGGGTCAGGGCTCAGCGTGTGCCCAGGAATAGGGCTCAGAGTGTGCCCAGGGTCAGGGCTCAGAGTGTGAGCAGGGTCAGGGCTCAGAGTGTGACCAGGGTCAGGGCTCAGTGTGTGACCAGGGTCAGGGTTCAGAGTGTGACCAGGGTCAGGGCTCAGTGTGTGAGCAGGGTCAGGGCTCAGAGTGTGAGCAGGGTCAGGGCTCAGAGTGTGACCAGGGTCAGGGCTCAGTGTGTGAGCAGGATCAATGCTCAGAGTGTGACTAGGGTCAGGGTTCAGAGTGTGACCAAAGTCAGGGCTCCAGGTGTGACCAATGTCTAGACTGAGTCCCTGGTCAGGGTTGGACATCCTCAGCTCTGGCAGGCCTCTGGGACAACACAGTAGGACAGTAGGACAGACCAGGAAACCTTTCTGTGTTAAGCCCCTCTTTCTCTCTGGTGGCCTGGCCTCGACCCTGCTCTGTCTCCACGGGCCCAGCCTCTCCCCCATTCTCTTTCCTGGGGCCCAGCCTCGCCCCTGCTCTCTCTCCTGGGGCCTGGCCTTGCCCCTGCTCTCTCTCCTGTGGCTCCCCGTTTCCCACTCAGGAAAGTGCTGCCATTTCCAGAGCCCCTCCTGGCGAGGTTGCATGTTGAGGAGGCCGTATCCAGGGGTGCACGGTCGGCTGCAGCGGGCCAGGGACTTGTCTCCAGCGCCAGGAAGAGGGAGTGACGGTGGTTGTGAGCCGGCACTGTGCCCGCAGCACCGTGTATCTGGAGGACGGAGCTCAGGCTGGGCCTGCTGTGGTTCTTTGGCAGTGCAGGGGCGGAGCGGCCGGGCTGCGGGAGACGCTGGGTCCCTGTGCCCGGGGTGCGGCTGGCCGCGGTAGCACGGATGCCCAGGTCTCAGCCGCGGCTCTCACGGGGAAGGGGCTGGCGAAGCTTGTGGAAGGAGGGGAGTCCCTGGGATCTGGAGGGACCCCCCCCCGTCCTCCTGGGCGCCCACACTCCAGCCCTGCGCCCGCGGACCTCTTTCCACATTGAACTGTGGTCGCCGTGGATGCGTCCATGAGCCCCGTGGGCCGTGAGCTCTCGGGTCCCCAGGCCCGGGGCAGGACGCAGAAAGTGAGGGTGCACGAGTGGAGGGGCCCGGGAAGGGGTGCCTGCGCAGCCTGCCTCCCTGCGGAGTCCAGGGCGGGGCTCCGATAAACAGAATTACAGCATCTGGGCCACAGCCGATGAAGTATTTTTCATGAACATAAAAAATTTAAGGGGCTAAATGGAGGCTCCTTCAAATCGTGTTTTTAATGTTTTCTGAAAGCCGTGAAATATCGACCTCAAAGCCGTTGATTTCCATTTGGGAAGCGTGCGGTGGGCATCTCCACGTCCGCGCTTCTGTGCCACACGTGCACTCGGGTGTCTTCACGTGCGTATCTGCTTGTGCACATGTGCGTGTGTGCACGTGTACGAGGTCTGGATGCACAGACCCCCTCTAACGGCCTGCTCGCCCTCCCAGGGGCTGCGGTGTCTGTAATCTGAATGAGGGCTGAGCGTGTCGTCCTGGACGGGCAGGAGACGGCTGTGGTCCACGTGTCCTGCGTTCCCAGAGCCCTCCCCCTGGCCTTGAAGGAGGAGCTGGCATGTCCCCATTTTTCAGCTGGGACACCTGACAGGCAGAGAGGTGAAAGGACTTCCTCAGAAGTGGGCCTCATGGAGACCATCCTTCTGGAGTTGGGACCGTTGGGGAAACCGCTGCCCGGAGGGTGAAGTGGCCGCCTGAGGTCACGCCAATAGGGCTGCCAGGGCTGGTTTATAAGCAGGTCTGTGTGACCCAGAGGGGGACAGTGCAGAGCTGGCCCGAGTGGGGCAGCGGGGCCGGTCCTCAGGCGTGGTCTTGGTGGTGACACCTTCCATCTCAGAAGTTTGGGAGATGAGTTATACGATGGCTCTCTGCTGAGCCAGTCAGAGGCCTGGGGACTTGTCCCTGGTCTCTGGGACCCTGGGCAGCCCTGCCCTCCTCGCACTGGCCCATGTGTGTGCTGCGGGGCCAGCCCAGCCCTGGGGGGCCAGGAGGCTCCAGAGGCGTCCTGTGGCTTGGGAGGGGTTTATACCTGGAACCACCGCCCCACCCCCACCAGGGCCAGGCGGCCTCCCAGAGCTCCGGGTCAGCAGGGCAGGCGGGACAGACAGGCGGACAAGGCGGCAGGCAGAGCTGAGGAGCAGAAGGACCTTGGGCTCCAGCAGGGCCCGGATCTGGGCCTCGGTGTCCTCATCTGTAAAATGGATGCATATAAGTGCTACCTTTCAGAGTCCCTGAGCGTTAGCGACGAAGGCCTGCGGGCGCCTGGCCCAGAGGAGGCCTGACCTCACTGACTGCGGCTCTTCATTGTCACTGTCCTCACTGTCACAATCGTGCACCCCCTCTGTTTATGGAGACGAGACACGGCTGGCCATTTTTCTCCTGTTCCCACATGGCCCTCCAGCCAGCAGGGCCTCGCCTTGTCCTCCCCGTCACCTAGGGCAGGGCACACGGGCACAACTCAGAGAAGCCCAGAGGGCGGTGACGCGTCTGTCTGACTCAGTAAAGCCCCAGCCCCTCCCGGGGGGCCGCAGGTGGAGCTCAGACCCGGTGCCGCCCTGAGCAGCTCACAGCCCCGAGGAGACGCAGGTTCTTGAGGTGCTGAACTGCCAGGGGGAGAGCAGGAGCCAGGAGAGGGCAGTTCTGCCAGGAGGGCTTCCTGGAGGAGGCGGCCCCTGAGAGCTGAGTATTGAAAGGCTGGTCTGGGCTCCTCTGTCAGACAAGGAGGAGGGCCCTCCAGGCCCAGGGCATGGCCCAGGCAGAGGCCCCGTGGGTGCAGCACCGAGCCAAGAGCCGGGCCGTGATGGACTGTGCAGGACGCATCCTGGAGAGGGGCCCAAAGGCTTCCTGGGGGCTCTTGTCAGGAGCAGCCTTCCCTCCTTGTGGGCCTGCAGGAGCCCTAACAGGGACTGACGCAGGCCCCTTCCCTTTGAGTGCGCTGGCCCAGCCCCTGGCACTCCCCCCACAGCTGGGCAGGTGGTCATGGGAGGAGGGCCAGGCCCAGCCAGCCTGTGGGAATGGCGTTCCGCGGGGAAAACGGTGGAAAAGATAAAAAGCAAAACAGGCTGGTGCCCGCACAGGAAGTGGCCTGTGTGTGTGAGGAGCGCCGGAGGAGCTGGTGGGCGTGACGGGGGCTCCAGCCCACACAGCAAGGGTGGGAGGGAGGGTGCTGAGTCCTCCTGGTCCCAGCCTGGGCTCTGCGGCCGGAACAGGGGCCCTGGGGTCACAGGCTGGGACTCTGTCCTCTGCAGCTGGGGTCAGCTGACCTGGGCGCCCCCCGCTTTGCGGCTCTCTGCCTGTGGTGTTGGATGGGCCGTGCATGGAGCCCCATGTCCTCCTGGGTGGGCCTGAGAGTCCACGACCTTGTTGGGGCGTTTGTCAGGCCCAAGTGAGGCCCTGGTGCCCTTGGTGTACACAGTTGGTACACAATAAACATGCGTTTCCTCCTTCCTCACCCCGTCTTGGCCTTCGTCCCGCTCCTCTGCACACTGACCCTGCTCCATCTCCCGGGAACTGTCCCCAGACTGGTCACGGACTGCCCCCACCACACACCCTGAAACAGGGATTCGAGTTGCCTGCTGACCCAGCCAGCCAGGCCCAGACGACACCCCCAGACCTGGACCTCCAGGCCTTTGTCCTTATCACGAGGAGGGACATGTGAGGCCTGAGGGCCCACCCCGTCCCAGCTCCTGGAGAGGTGGCCTTGGCACGTCTGTGTCCCTGGGGCAGCCCGGGCCTCGCTGTCCATCTCACTGCCTCGCTCCACCCCCAGCTGGCAGGGGCCTTGGATTTGGTGCTCTGGGTCCTGGCGCTGGGCCAGCACGTGTCCCGTGGGCCACACTGTCCCTGCAGTGACCACAGTCACACCGCAGCCTCTGGGCTGTACCAGGGTGCTGGGCCCTCAGAGACCGGAGGACGGGAGCCGGGGGCTTGAGGCCCCACCTGACGGATGTCGGCTGAGGCTCCGAGGCGGTGAGAAGGGCAGAGCCGGCCAACCTCGGCCTCAGGGCAGGGCTCAGGGTCAGCTGCCCAGCCGTCCAGTCCTGTGTCTGTGTGTCCCCCACTCACCAGGCGGCAGGAGGTGTTATCTTGGCCCCAAGGCCTTTGATCTTCCCCAGGAAACGGACGGCAGAAGAGCAGTGAGGGAGGAGCTTGGGGCTTTCCCAGGGGGTGTGAGCCCCCAGTAGCACAGCATGGATACCTCGTCCGAGGGCAACGTGCAGAGGAAGGACGTCGCTGTGTGTTGGGATGGCCCTGGGTTTGAGCTCCTGCCCTGCCGTTTCCCCTGGGTGGACAAGTCACCTAACTTCATGGAGCTCTGGTGTTGGCTCTGGCAGCTGGGACGGTCATCCCCCAGCGCAGGGCTATGAGGACAGTGGGCGGACTGCAGGGGCCTGGGCAGAGCCCACGCAGGGGCGAGGGGGGACACCCAGCCACGTGCCCCCGCCTGCTTCTCCAGGCTGCAGACCCCATAGAGATGCAGAAGGAGATGGAGTTCTGCCTTCAGGGACTCCCCTTAGAAGCGGGGTCTTGGCCCCCCTGAAGGGAGGATGCTGGGAAGGGGCGTTCTAAGCCTGTCCTGACGGAGAACAGAGGCGGTCGCTGCAGAAAGAGAGACATAGTGGCTGGGAGGGACCCCTGGGGCAAAGTCTGCCAGACAAGCAGGTTGAGAATGGAGGGGCACTTGGCAAGAGCGACCCCCCCCATCTCCCTACTCAAAGAAAGCAGTTTTGCTTCTGGGTGCTTCTCAGTAATTGCAATAATAAATTGAATAATTAGGCTAAATCCACAGAAGAGAATTAAATATTAATTTCTAATAAGCATTCAGAGAATGTCACCAGCGAGCAAGGACCAGCAGAATGTGTGTGCACCTGGCACTCCCCTGCCCAGCCCCGGGACTCTCCCTTCCAGGGCAGGACTGATGCACACTGAGCCTCTGGCCAGGAGGGCGATGGTCGGCGTGCCAGCCCTGGGGTACGTTGGCGGAGACAGGGCACACGAGGCTGATGAAAGGAGGAGGGTGCCCACAGGGTCTGGGCGTGGATCCTCATCGAGGGAAGGTGGCCAGTGCCTTTTCACGGAGTGGTGAGTGGATGAGAAAGTGACACATCTGTGGGACATGGACAGTGCCTGAGCGCCAGTGAGCCAACCCAGGCTCTATGTGTTGCCTGGGCCCCAACAAGGCCTGGTGAGCTCACAGGCTGGTCGGGCCCTGGTCAATCAAAAGGCAGTGCTCCAGGGTGAACACTGAGTATGACCCGGTCATGCTCTGAGCCCTGACCCTGGTCACACACGAGTCCTGGTCCTGGTCACACTCTGAGCCCTGATCCTGGCCACATGCTGAGCTATGATCCTGGTCAGACGGTAAGCCCTGACCCTGGTCACACGCTGACTACTTCGGCCTAATTCCTTCCCCACCTCCACTTCTCTCCCTACTGACCTCCTCTTCCCTCTGAGCCTCTGAGGGCAGGCCACACCTGGGGCCAGCCGAGTCCCAGCTCCCCTTACAGGCTGGGTCCCCACTGCCTGGAGCTGTTCAAGGGACAAATGAGAAAGTCCAGGTGGATCCCCTAGTGCGGGCAGGCGCCTGGTACATGTCTCATCCCTGTTTTCCGCTGTAATCACTGGACTCAGGGGCACTTATCGGGCCTGCTCAGGCCGAGCCCTGGCCTGCGGTGGGGCTGGGGCCTCGGGGATGAGCCAGGCCTTGCTGGCCTCCAGGAGGACACGTGCGGCCGGTGCTGTGAGGGTGGGCCTGCCCTGTGCGCTGCACGCCTGTGGGTTCCGTGCCCCAGCAAACACTGTGCCATAGAGCGTTAGTGCCTGTTTACAGAGCAGGTGCCTGGTGCCCAGAGGGGCTGTGGGGGCCGGGGCCACACGGCCGGGGAGCGTGGGCGAGTCAGGGCTGGGGCTGGGATCCCAGCCTGCTGCTTCCCCTGTGCTGGGAATATACAGGTTTTCCTTTCCTTGCAGATGTTCAGCGCCTCCCTGCTCCCACCCTCCTGAATGTCTGAGGCCGAGATGAGGGGCCTCCTCCTATCCTGGCCTCAGCTGTAGGACTGGAGCACAGGTGTGACGGCTGGGCCAGGAGTACCCTGCACAGGGTAGCTTTTGGGGGTGGGGGACACTCAGCTACCATGCCCAGGGGAAGAAGAGGAGGAGGGGCAGCCTGGGGGATAGTGCCAGCCCCTACCTTGCAGAGCAACCCGAGGCAAGCCCCCAAACCTCTCTGAGCCCCAGCTAGCTCAGGGCAGGGCGGGGGGTCTGGGCCAGATGACCCTCGGGCCCAATCCACTTGTCCGTTCATTTGTTCATTCATTCCACAGTCATGGGGATTGAGCCCTCCTAGGGCCAGAGGCTCGCCTGGGTACCAGGAAGAGTGGCCTCCCACTTACCAGGCCACCCGCTGCTGGGGAGGTGTGTGTGATCGCTCGCTGGCCAGGGCTGGGGAGAGGTCCGAGGGCCTGCAGGTCAGGGAGGGCCTTGGGGGGGTGGGGTGCTGGGCGGGGGGCTGCAGTGTGCAGAGGGCAGGGAAGGGGGCGAGCTGGGCTCAGGGCACGTGGGCAGAGGGGGAGGGAGGGTGCCTTCCTGCCACCACTCCCAGCAGTAGCCGGAAACCACATGGTTCCCAGAGGATTTGGAAGAGAGAAAGAGGACTGGACCTGCCCTGTGCCACCCACCGTCCTGGCCTTGGTCAGCCATCAGGGAGGACACACCTATGCTCCCCTGACTAGGGGGAAGTGAGGCTCAGAGCCTGGGCGTCTGGCTCCAGGGGTTTCAGGGTCCCCCATCATCGTGTATCGACTGTTTAGTTGTCTGTGGCTGGCGGCCTGTTTCCTCCTCCTTCGGCCCCCGAATCTGGTTGCCCGCCATTCCTGATGTCCCTGCCCGGCCCCGGGCCCTCGGCCACTGCTCCAGCTCCTGGGTGGTCCTTGAACTCTCAGCACCATGGACAGTAGCACAGCTGGTCAGTGGCACAGCTGGTCAGTGGTGCACCGGAGCCCTCCCTGGGCTGGGCCCCCGCAAGCAGGAACCACCCAGGCTGACCCTGTTACTCGCTGCCATTCTCTGAGCGGTTTCTTTGTGAGTGCTCATTGACCGCCTCCCTGCCATCTTCACCACCTGGCGTCTGCGGTGTCAGCCAGCGTGTGGCGTGTGGATGCTCATGCATATTTGTCCCCTGAGAGGAGAAGCAGCATCACCAGAAGGGTGGGTGCAAACATGGCCCATTTTAAAGCTGTGGGAGTGGTCAGAGGGTTAGTGCCCAGCCCAAGGATATGCAGCTGAAAATGGCTGCGTCAGGATTCGAACCCAGGCCACCTGACTCTGCTCCTCTGCTGACCCCTCCCCTCGGCGAGAGGGATGGGACGCGGGGAGGGAGGGAGGCAGAGCCCCATTGCCCTCAGCAGGGCCGTGCACTCTGGCCGAGGCTCTGTCCCAGGAGTGCAGGAGCCAGAGTGTGGACACAGGACTAGGAGGGTTTGTGCCAGAGGTGGCTACGGGAGGAGGTGGCCCTGTGTGAGGGTCCTCTGAAAGGTGATGGGCAACATGGGGCAGACACCAAAATGGGGTCTGGAGGCAGACCACGGGGGAGGGGCGGCCGTGGGGGCCCCAGCAAAGGCCAGAGGCATGCAGAGGCCGCTGACCGGCGGGAGGGGTGGGCATGGGCCAGGCTGAGCAGGACTGTGTAAAGCCGGGATGGACTGACACCCTCCTGCCCCATGGCCCTGGGAGACTGTCTCCAGGACACTGTGGTCCTGCTGATGTGTGGTTCCTAGAGGCCCATCTGGGACCCTCAGTTCAGGTGGCCCCCAGTGCCTGAAGCTCAGCCTTTCAGGAAGAGTGGGGGCCTCACCTTCTCCACCCCAGTCCCTTCCATATTCTGCCAGCATCTGCCCATCTGTTTGGATGCAAAAGTCTCCCCAGCAGCATCCACTGAAGTGCCATATGGCTGAGGCTCAGCCCGCAGAGGAGGGAGCCGCAGGCTGGGCGCCTGGGGGTTGAAGGGCATGCTGGCACGGTACTGGAGGGGCTGCTTCTGCCCCAAGCCCTGAGGATGAAGGGGCCGGGTCAGGAGGAACCCGGGGCCTGGGGGAGCTGGGGAGGGGGTGGGTCCTCCCCATTTCCCCTCCCCTGAGACAGCCACTCAGCTGCAGGTGCCCTCCATCCACAGAGGCAGGCAGAGGGCGAGGTGGTCCTGCACAGGACCCCAGGGCAGCCGGGGTCTTCACCACCCCATGTCCCAGCCGGTGCCTTGTGCCTGGGGAAGGGCCGAGTCGCACAGAGCCAACAGGGTCGGGGAGGCTGCCAGCTGAAAGCTGCCCCGTTTTACCAACGAGGAGACCGAGCTCTGGAGGGCGTGGCTCTGCCTGACCCCCAGCAGCTTTGGGGCCCCCTGTGTGGCCCTGGGGAGGCTGGGGCACAAGAATGGCAGATGGAGCAGTCAGTGGAGGGGCACCAGGTGGGGCCAGGAGCCGCCGGAGTAACCTGAGCGGGGACAGGGAGGGGTTCTCGGGGGTGGGGGGGCAGGGGAGGTGCAGCCTTGGAAGGCACCCCAGTGGGTGAGTGGTGGTCACTTTACAGGCATGTGTTTGGGGGGCTCAGGAGCGAGCCCCAGCCTCCCTCCCGAGGACCACTGTTCCCCTGGAGCACGCCTGCCCTTCTCCTCCCTGGGACCCGTGTCCCCCAGGTGTGTTGGGGGAAGAGTCCCCCAGCAGGTGAGAGAGTGGATGGAGGAGACGCCCCGGGAAGGGTCGGCATCCTCCCTGCGGCCTCATTTGCTGCCAGGCACTAGGGCCCTGGCCGGGGCAGAGGGGCTGGTGGGGAGGCCAGGGGAGTGAGTCTACAGGCTGCAGCCACCTCCACCTGCCCGGGTTGTGCCAGGTGGAGGTCCTGCTTCCTCGGGTCTCTGCAGGGGGCTGGCCAGTGACCACCACGGAGGGGCCATGGCCACCGCCCTCATGGCAGCCCCAGGGCGCATCAGCCCTTCACTGCAGCATCTGTGGACCCCTGCCAGCATCTGTGGGCGCCCCCCACCTTCATCCTGCAGCTGCTCCCTGGGCTGGGGAGCATCGGGGAAGCGGGGACACATGGTCCCCGATGCTGGGCCAGGGTGAGGCTGGGGTGATTTCCACAGGGTGCCTGGGGACCCTCATTAGAGGGAATTCTGAGGAAAAGCATTGTAGGCAGAGGGAGCAGCATGCCAATACCGTGAGGTGGGGATGAGACCAGCAGAGCCACAGCAGAGGCCCAGCGCCGGTTAGAGTGGGCAGGGGGCCGGAGGGCCTGGCTGTGATGGGGAGAGACCCTGCCCTGACCAGGTCTGCTGTTGGAGAGTGATGTGGGGGGCTGAGGAGACAGGGCCCAGGGGCAGGAAGGGGCTGTGCCAAGTCGGGGGGCCGCGAGGGGACTCTGGATGTGCTGAGAGTGGAGAGCGCTGGACTCGTGCCTGGACTCGGGTGAGGGACAGGGGGTCCAGGGTGACCCTGCAGCTCAGATGGGGAGATCAGATCTGCTTTGACTCATCTGTCTGTGCCTGGAGGCCCCGTCCAGCCCAGCACCAGGCCACTTGGGGAAGGGGCCACTGGGAAGGGGCCGGGAGCCTGAGTCACACTCAGCTGCTGCCAGTGTCCCCATCTTTCCTCCCAGGGCCTCTGTGTGGTCAGTCAGGCTGTCTGGAGTCCCGAAGTCTCTAGACGCTGGCCTTGTGTCCCAGCCCTGAGAGGCCTGCCCGGAGGTGGGGCTGACATGTTATGGGAGAATCCTGGAAAGGCCGCGCAGAGCCCGAGGGCTGAGCAGGACGGCGGGACCCAGGCGGGCAGCGGGCCTTTGTCCGCGTGGCTGTGCAGAAACCCACCTGCCTTTCATGCAGCCCACCCTCTGGGCAGCCTCCAGCATCACAGCTCAGCATCCTGAGTTCCTGCAGAGGGCCAGGCAACCTCCGGCCCCTCCCACCACGCCTGGCTGTCTCCAGGTGTCATCGGCAGGGACGGCCCGATTCCCAGGAGCTGGGTGTTGTCACCGAGTCCTTTGGGGTCTCCTCTCTCCTGCGAGAAGTCCCATCTGGCCTCATGACCCCGGGGACTCGGCAACCCTGTCTCCAGCTCCCTCTGCCTGTGGCGAGGCAGGGGGCATGACGTCCTCAGTCGGCTTTTATAGGGACCTTCAGTTTTTCTTTTGAAAGGACATTTATTGTTTGTGCAAAAGTGAGACACGCTCACTGTAAACAAATGTGGACAACGTGGAGAAGTACAGAGAGGAAAGCACAGCCACCTCGCCTGCTGCCACACAGCTACGGTGTGCTGCAGGGCGCCCCGGCCCCGGGCAGTCCCGGTGATTCCAAGGGGCCCATGTGATGAGGGGCTGCAGAGGCGCCCACAGGAGGGGCCTTCCGCTGAGCCCCCAGGTCTGCACAGTGTTCACCGGCAGCAAAGGACTGGGCAGGGGGCTGAGGGGTCAGCGAGGAGCCAAGGACATCTCCCAGGCGTGTGGCTCTGAGGGCAGGTGGAAGCCGTGACCACACTAAGAGTAGGACGAGTGGGCCAGGATGGCTGGGCAGGGATGGAGCACAGGGCAGGCGCGGATGTTTAGGGCGGGACGGTAGTGAGGCCTGGCAGAGCCTGCCCAGGGCCAGGAGAGTCCCCGCTGGCACCTGAGACCACGGCAGGGCTGTTTTCTTCTCCGTGAAATGGAGACTGGTCATCCGGGCCCCCTCCCCGGGGCAGGTGCATAGTTGGCAAGTGGAAAGGGCGGCGAGGACAGTCTTGCTGCCTATGACTCCATGACCGGCCCAGCCCCAGCGAGCAGGGAGGCGAGGCCCCCGCCCTGACAGCCCTGCCTTCCTGGAGCACTGGCCTCCTCCTCGGTCCTCGCCCTCGCTGCACGGAGCCTCTGCCTTCTCAGCTGGGAGCTGAAGGGTCCTCTTGTTTTGCAGGTCGTGCTGTCACGTGGCCTGCGTGGACCCTGGGGAGCTTCGCACCTGCCTGCCTCCCAGCTGTGTGCCGACCCCGCCGCCTCTGCACAGCCCCTGGCTGAGCCTGCCCCAATAAACCGCCACTGCTTGGCCAGCCCCGTGCCTGTCTGTCTCCATCTGTGGGCGGGGTGGGGGGGGGTACCTTTTGGCTCTGGGGCTGTGCTGCGGGGAGGGGAGGTGGCAGGGGTGTGTGAGCATGAGTGTGATTACGTGTGTGTGCACGCGAGAGTGCACACCTGTGTGAGTGTGTGTGTTGGGTGAGGTGGCCACGTGGGTGTGAAGCCAATGGAGGTGGCCCAGGGTGCCTCCCCTCTCCACCTGAGGGGCTGGCCCAGGAGAAGCCATGCCCTCCCCACGGGGCTGTGGCCTGGGTGGAGGCGGGGCCTGTGCCTTCCTCCCTGAGGGCCCAGCACAGCCCTTGCCTTCCCCGGGCCTCAGTTTCCCCACTCTGGCAATGGCGGCGGGGGTTGGACGCAGGTCTGAGGCCCCTGCTGCCCCCAGCTCCACAGCGCCTTTGCCTCCCGGTGCCCAGACGAGGGATGCGGCCGGGAGAAGGGTCCCAGGTGGGAAGAGCCTGGCCTGGGCTGCTCCCAGGCTCCCCATCTCCTGCAGGAGTGACGGAGGCACCCTAAGCAGGAGGGGCTACAGCCAGAGAGGCCCCTGGGGGCGGAGAGAGCAGGATGCAGCCCCTCTCGCCGTGGGGAGTGGGTGCCAGGCAGGCAGACGGAGGCCCCCATCGGTACAGCACTGGGTCAGCATCCTGCCTCCCAGGCCCGTAGAGCTGAGGACCGCACGGGGGTGGGGGCTGCACACCAGACCCCCAGGGAAGGTGGGGTCCAGGGACTCAGAGATAGTGAGCTCCCCTGGGAGGCACATTCTGGAAAGGCCTGCAGGAGGTTCAGATGCCCCCTTCCCTTCCCCTAGCCCCGATCCTGTGTGTGGAGGGTCTACAGCATTCAGGATCCAAGCTGTTTTGTCTCGAAGACTGCTGGGTGCTGGGGCTTTTAAAGATTCTGTGAAGCTCTGAGTTTCTCACTCTCCTTCCCCAGGGGCCTGAGAAGCACAGCACCGAGGTGTGGGCAGGCAGCAGGGACAGGTGGGGGTGGGCAGACCCCCGGGCTGCAGCTGTGGCCACCTCCTCAGCTTTGCCGAGTGGCCGCTGGCTGCCCGGCTCCGGGGTGTCCGGAGGAGGTGTAAATTGGATCTGACACCTCCTGGCTGCAGGTGTGAGGACAGACAAGGGGCAGGGGAGGACATAGCACCAGCCGCTCGGTGACCCAGCCCACAGGCTGGCAGCTGCTGGCCAAGCTCAGGACAGGCCTGGAGGGGGTGCCCTGGGGCAGAGAAAGCCCTGGTTTGGGGGGTGGGGGGCATGGCAATCACCTGTCCAGTTCCCTCCCCGCCCAGGGGGGGATCCTGAGTGGTGGAGGTCACTGGCTCGGGGTCCTGCAAGTTGAGGTCCCTGGGCTGGGCTGTGACCTACTTTACAGATGAGGAAGTTGAGCTCAGAGAGAAGGGCTTGCCTGCAGGGAGCTGAGGCTTGGGCTTGGCTGCAGGGAGGAGGGAGACGGGGGGTCTCTGGCCAGCACTCCCGTGGGATGCAAGGGGCCTGGGCACCACCACTGGCCCCGTCCTCAGCACTTCTCAGGGCGGCCCTGGAGGGAGCAGATGTCCTGGGGTGAAGAGTTCAGGGGGGCGGACGAGGGCAGCACGGGGCCAGGAGGGTGCCCAGCACAGTGCTGACGTCGGCAGCCGCTGCCACCACCTGGCAGGGCTCTGAACCTCCCACTCAGGAGCAAGGTGTCAGCATGACCTTCAGCTCCTGGCGTCTGGAGCAGCTGGGAGGCAGAGATCCGTGCCAGCTGTCCAGGCTGAGCTGGCCCCAGCCAGAGAGAGGCCTGCCCAGTGGGTGCCCATCTGGCATGGGCACAGGACCGGACAGGGGTTGATATGACCCATGGTAACCACGGAGCACCTCCCAGAACCAGCAGGGCCTTCCTTCTCCTGGGAGGCCCAGAGAGGGAACAGGCTCCCCCAAGTCACACAGCACATTGCAACAGAGCCGACAGTAGAGCCCGCCTCCTTGTTGCCCGGCCAGACAGGATTCTGGGAAACCCAGAGGGAGGTCGGAATGGTTGACCTTTCCTCTCGGGGAGCATGTGCTGTGGCTTCGGCACATGCCAGGCGCATGGGAAGTGTCTGTTGGATGGAGATTGAGTCTCAGGAGTCCACGTCCCTCCTCCCGCCCCTCGACGTCTCTCCCTCGCCTTCCTCTAAGCCACCTCGGTACAGCAGGACAGCCCGGGTGCCGGAACCCACAGCTCTCCTTCAGATCCCACCCACCCGCTCACAGCCCCCTCCTGCTCTGAGCCTCAGTTTCCTCATCTGTAAAGTGGGGCTTGTGAGGGGACATGGGACATGCCTGCCGAGTGCCGGGGCTCAGACTCTGACCCGCTCTGACTGGGCCTGGCAACCTGCTCTCTGCGGGAGCCCGTGAGGACCCTGCCATGGGGCCTCTGCCCAGGAGATGGCCCCGGGCACCTCAGGGACCCCCGGGCTATGAGCCAGGGGTCTGCTGCAGCCCCCGCTGAGCCAGCCTTGGATGGGGGCCACATACGAGGAGTCCCTGTGGCTCAGGGTGTGCACTGTACAACGTACAATGTCAGCAATGCCTCCACCTAACAAGAAACCACTGAGGCTAAAAACGGCGAAAACAGACAGAAGACACAAATTGCCTTTCCTCTCTAAGGGGACGGACCCCACTGTCAGCCATGTACCTCGCTCCTCATCCAGGGCCTCCAGGGCTGTCACCAGCCAGCACAGTATCCCGTAGGTGTGGACTAGGTGACAAATGTGAGCCTCTTACCTGGGCTCATGTTGTTGGGATGGAGTGTAGAGTAGAAAGCACGGAGTGGATGCACTAAATATGTGACAGAGAAGGACCCACAGCAGCAGGTTCCTGTTACAGATCGGGTGACTGGTCACAAACCATCCCTCACACGTGTGGGTACAGCAGTGAACCCGTGTGCACAGCCACGGCAGGGCCCGTGTGGGTACAGCAGTCACCCCGTGTCTGCAGCCATGGCAGGGCCCCACAGGGACTGGTCATCTCTGTGCCCGGCTGGAAGTGCCTGAAGGCTCGCTCAGTCACATGCCTGCTGGGCGATGCTGGCTGTTTGCCAGGACCCGCGTGGGGCTACAGGCCAGATGCCCCCACGTCCTCTTCTTGTGGCCCGGGCTTCCTCACCGCGTGGTGGCTGGTCCTGGGGAGGGTTCGTCCCAGGGAGAGGCAGGCCGAAGCTGCATCCTCTCAGGAGCCCCCGCTTAGCAGTCTCCTAGCTCTTGTGATTTCGAGGAGCGTCACGGGCCCGCCCAGGTTCAAGGGCAGAGGAAAGAGCCCTCACCTCTGTTGGGAGAGGGGCAAGACGGCCATCTGCGGAAAATATAATCTGCCCCGCTCCCCCAGCACCTCCACCTCAACTTGTTGGGTGTTCTTTACTGCGACGCGATTTCAGTCTTCATCCTCAGGGTCTCAGGGCGTGGGGGGCTGCCTGATGGGGCTGGGGCATCCTCGTCGGGACGGCATGTAACCCAAGCTGCATCCAGGACTTCCTCTGCGCTCCCTCCACTCCCTGCCCCACCCTCAGGCCTCCTGCCATCCCCTGGCCACTGTGTCCAGGGGCTCTTTGCCTGTTAACTCAGTGGCACTGGACAGGTGGTCGTCTCAGCCCCACTGCAGCAGAGCCAGGACTGTGACCCCAGTAGACATGCTTCTCCCTCGGGCAGTGACTCGGGCAGGCCCTGGGCTGGAAATGCCGTGACTTGGGGAAGGATGGAACTTGAGAGGCACAATCTCTGTCACTCTGGCTGAGGGAGAAGGAGCTCCAGCCCATGCCCATCCTGCAGGACGGTGGCCCTCCTTGAGGCGGGTGCTCCTGGTGGCATCTTCAGGAGCCCTCTTCACTGTGCTCAAGGCTCGCTGCTCCAGGTGACGGGCAGACCAGCAGATCCTGGGCATCAGGTGTTACTCCGCTTTTTTGGCTTTGAAAGATTTCTTGGTTGGAAGATAAGAAAGGCTGTGAGGTCTTAGGCATAAAAGTTCTTCAAGAGAAGTGGCCGCTGTCCCCAAGAGCTCAGAAAACACCCATTAGTCTTTTCAGTATGTTTAAGCATGTCTCCAGCCACCCACACCCACCCATCCATCCATCCACTCATCCATCCATCCATCCACCCACCCACCTATCCATCCATCCCCCATCCTCTCATCTATCCACACGTCCATCCATCCATCCATCCACCCAGCCATCCATCCATCCCCCTACCAACTACCCATCCATCCACCTACCCATCCATGCCCCATTTATCCATCTATCCATCCACCCACCCAACCATCAACCCAACCATCCATCCATCCCTCTATCCCCTACCGTCCACCCATCCATCCATCTACCCATCTGCTCATTCGCCCAACCGTCGCCCCACTATCTATCCATCCATCCATGCCTTTATTTTCTTTACAGCTGCATGTTCTAAGTGCTCCCTTCTTACCTGGGCTTGGCTCAGGAGGTAAACCAGGACTCCTGCCCACAAAAAGCTCCCAATGTGGTGGGGATTTCATACATGGGAACAGAGAAGCCACACTTGCTGTGGGAGGCACAGTGGTAGAAGCACACAGGAACAAAGGTGACATGGAGCAGTAGCCCTGTGCTCTGGCTGGGGTCTAGGTTGGCTTCCAGAGGTGACATCTGAGCTGCAGGCAGGGCAGGAACACATGACCTCCTTCCAGCCCAGAGCCGACTGGCAGCCCAGCGACATCAGAGGTCCGGGGCCAACTTTTGACCTGACATTTTTACTCCTCCCTTTAACCAAATGCCTGCTCCCTTCCCTGACGAGCATCCGATTTAAATACCCAAATTGTTTACTCGCTGAAATCAGTCGACGAGGGGCCAACCGTTATTTGGGATTCAATTGACTATGATACACTGTCTCACAATCAGAGCTCGAACGGATTTCTTTAATTTATTTTTCTCTTAATGTTCTCCTCCACTGGTAATTCCGAGCCTAATTGTCCTCGCGCTTGTCCTCAGCAGCTGGAGGGTAATGGACTGCTACATCCACGGTGGCCAGGCCCCCCGAGCTGCCGGGCCTTCGGGGCTCTCGGCCCCACTTCCCTTTGTCCTCCCTCAGGCTGCCCACGCCTGTGGTCTGAAATCCCCACAAAACATGTCGCCCGCGAGGAGGCCACACCATCCACGCTCTGATCCCGTGGGCTCAGCGCAGGGCCGGTCCGGGAGGCCCTGCTGCTGCCCGGCTGGGAGGGAGGCGGCGGGAGGCCCCTTCCAGCTCTGAGGGCCTGTGCTTCTGCTGGGTGCTCCTGAACAAACCTCTGCTCCTCTCTGGGCCTCAGTTTCCCCATCTGTGATGTGGGCCTGAGAGCCTGGGGCTCCTGCAGTGGTGACATTCTGTGTACGATCAGGTGAGAGAGAGCTGTGGCCTCTGCGCCTATCTCATCAGTGCAGCTGGACGCTGGGTTGTGGCCTTCTGGGCTACTGTCCCCTCCCCATCCCTCCGCCCTCAGTGTCCCCATGTTGTCCCGCCTGGAGAACCCTTCCTGTTCTGACGCACAGCCACAGCCGCCTGCGAGACGCGCCCTCCGCTCGTCACCTTCCCCACCTGCAGCTCCAGCGGGACTGTCCGCTCTGGAGTCTGTTCCGGGGGGCCGGCTCCACGCCAGCCATGGGCCAACACGACGAGCAGGTGGGAACCAGCCCCAGCCATGCTTTCCAGACAGGACAATGAGGCTCAGAGCAACCAGACAGGGCTGTGACCTTGCCGAGTGCCAGCTGCTGGGCAGCGCGGGAGCTGGGGCTGGGTCCCGGAGATGGGTGGCTGTACAGGGGGCCTTTTCCCCTCTGCCCCCACCCACCTATGGAGCACCTGCCTCCTACCTCCTCTTCCCCCAGGCACCCCCGGAGGCCTGGTGGGGCAGGGAGAGCTTCCCAGAGCCCCTCACCCCACCCAGAGGGGCGGGCACATCCCACCCAATGAGGCCATGGAAGGGACAGGGGTCGTAGTCTCCCCAGGGCTCAGGCCTCAGCACCCAGGCAGCCAGGTGCTGACTCCTGCAGGTGAGGCCCCAAGGCCCGAAAGGCCAGAGCCCACGGCCACCCCCTAAACATGAAACAGAAAGTGTTCTGTGTGTGGGTGTGTATGCATGTGCGTGTTCGTACGTGTGTCTGCATCTCTGTCTGCGTGTGTGTCTGCGTCTCTGTGTGCACGTGCGTCTGTGTCCACGTATGCATGTGTGTCTCTGTGTGTCTGCGTCTCTGTGTGCATGTGTGTCTCTGTGTGTCTGCGTCTCTGTATGCATGTGTGTCTCTGTGTGTCTGCGTCTCTGTGTGCATGTGTGTCTCTGTGTGTCTGTGTCTCTGTGTGCACGTGTGCGTGTGGGCCGAGGGCTCTCCTCAGAGCCTGAAGGAAAGGTGTCCTGGCCCAGCCCGGCCCACCCCGATGCCTGGGACACCTGAGGCAGTTCACGCCCCTGTCGGGCCTCAGTTTCCCATCTGTGATGTGGGGTGTGGATAGGGATGTCTGACCAGATGTGACCTGACCCTGACACAAGTGTGGGGCAGGGGGTTTGTCACCTGCCTGTGACAGACGAGGGCCCCGAGGCGTGGGAGCCCCAGCCGCGCTGGCCCAGAACCCGGCTCTGCCTGCAGCGCTCCCTCCCGCCGCCCGCCCTGGCACCCGGGAGATGAACAGCTTCCTGGGGCCCCCGAGTGGATTTATTTGGCGGCTGGGGAATAGATGTGTCCATATATTAGGTACCCAATAACTCCATCCTACATCACCTCTGCCTGAAAAATCCTTGCACGATGGTGATTTTTTTGCTATTTTGGGATATAGATCCTTGCAGAAGCCCAGATGCCATTTCCACTCTGGGCGGCACGTCTGCGAAAAGGAGAATCAAGAACAGGGGAGCGAGAAAGGGGGAGGGACGAGCGAGAGGGAGCCCCAAGCCGAGCCTGGCCCTGGGAGCTCAGCTCCAGAGCCTGCCACGAAGATCCAGGCTGGGGGGTGTCGTCCAGCCCATCCCCTCTGGCCTCACTGGAGCCACCACAAATGAGGTCAGCCGGGCGGTTGGAGCCGCTGGGCTGGGAAACCAGCTGAGGAGCCAAGAGAGCACCCAAGGGCGTGGCCGCAGCAAGGCATGCACAGGCTCTTGTCCAGTCGCTCGGGTTTCTTCCCCCCAAGATATGCCAGCTGGAGGAGACAGCACCCCCATCACTCATGACCCTGATGAAGTCCTGTCTTGCTTTGCCGGGTGTCTGCGCTGGCTCTCAGCCTGCAGGCCACCTGCGGGTGGATGGTCGGGTTCATCTCAGTGAAGGTGGCCGGAGCACAACCCAGGGTCCTGACCCTGGGTTCAGATCTGGCTCTGTGTCCTTCTGACGTCTCAACCTTGGGAAAGCCAGTTTCTTGACTTTGGGTTCTTTATCTGTAAAGTAGGAAAATAATAGCTTTCTCTAAAAGTTTTGAGAATTTAGGTAGGTCCTTGATAAATAAACGTGGCACCGTCAGCCCCTCCCTGTCAGTACTGTGATGGACTGGGCCGCCCGCAGGTGGTGAGCACCCCGTCACTGGAGCAGGCGAGTGCCCACCGTGCCCTCAGGTGTGGGAGACTGGAAGAGAAGGTCTCTGAGGCCCTGCCAAGTGGAGATGAGAACAGGACCCCAGGGGCAGAAGTGCCCCACTGCGTGCTGAGGACCAGGAAGTCGTCCTCGGGGTCCCACCTCATTGCCGTGGGAGGGAGGCACCTGCTTGGTGCTCCTGCCCCGAGCTGCGGTCGAGCGGCTCCCAAGTGGGGCTGCAGCGCCATGAGATGCCAGGGAGCCGGAATTCAATTATGCACCAGGTGTTATGTATGTGGCGCCCTGTGAATGCATTGATCCCTCGGGGTGACAGATCGCTTATGAACTGGGTAATAGACCAGCTTGTAAATGAAATACATCGGGCCGTGCAGGCAGCCGGGTGGGTATCGGCTTGAGGGAACAGGGCAGATTTACGAGTCTGGGAGGATGTCTTTCAGGCAGGGAGGCCTGGGCGTTGGCTGTTCACCTGGCACTGTTGCCGCTGTTGGATTTGCAACTGGGCCCTGGGAGAGCCGGGGAAATCCCACTTCGTAAGGGCTACATGTTCCAGGGACTTGCCAGGGGTTACCTGGGTCCCCTCTGATGACCCTCACACGTAGGAGTCCAATGGCATCATCACCCCTCTGCAGTTGGGGCACGTCATGCTCAGAGAGGTTAAGTGGCTTGCCCTGTGTCACATAGCAAAGGGACAAACAAGGGTTTCAAAACCAGACAGACCAACTTGTGTTGACTTCCCAGGCATCTCTCCTGAACTAGGTAAGGGGGACAAGCAGGAGTGAGGCCCCTCAGAGGGGCCTCAGCTTGGTCCCAGTGCTGGATCTGTGTGACCTTGGCCTCTGCATACTTCGTACCAGGACAGGGACCCTGTGCAGAGAGTCAGGAGGGAGATATCCAGGAGCTCAGCTTCGGTGTGCCCGTGGGCCTCAAACACAGAGACGGCACAGGTGGGAGGCCCCTGGAGTCAGAGCTGGGGGCCTGCGTGGGAGGATTAGGGGGTGTGCTGCAGAGGTGTGCTGGGGACTGTCATGCTGCTCACAACACTTGGTTGACTGCAGCTGTTCACAAGCTGAGGGCGGGAAGACCACAAGGGGTGAACAGAGCAGAGCCGGGGCCCAGCGCACAGGCTGCTCAGGGATGAGCTGAGGGAACGAATGGGGTGGGGGTCAGGGAGAATCCCCATCCGGGGGATCGAGACACACTTGGGTGAGAAACGGGGGTTTAAGATTCAGTGAGTGACAGGGGTCAGGGTTCAGAGTGTGAGCAGGGTCAGGGCTCAGCATGTGACCAGGATCACGGCTCAGTGTGTGACCAGGGTCAGGGCTCAGAGTGTGACCAGGTTCAGGGCTCAGAGTGTGAGCAGGGTCAGGGATCAGAGTGTGACCAGGTTCAGGGCTCAGAGTGTGAGCAGGATCAGGGCTCAGAGTGTGAGCAGGGTCAGGGATCAGAGTGTCAGCAGGGTCAGGGCTCAGAGTGTGAGCAGGGTCAGGGCTCAGAGTGTGAGCAGGGTCAGGGATCAGAGTGTCAGCAGGGTCAGGGCTCAGAGTGTGAGCAGGGTCAGGGCTCAGAGTGTGAGCAGGGTCAGGGCTCAGAGTGTGACCAGGTTCAGGGCTCAGTGTGTGACCAGGGTCAGGGCTCAGAGTGTGTCTTCGATCAGGTCTCAGAGCTCAGCACTGAGACAGAATGTGATGCCCTGGGCCACATGAGATCAAATTTCTGTATTTTTGGCCCCTCTGCTTTATCTTTTAACCAAATATTTGATCCAGGATGCCATGAGATGCACAGAAACCCCTCCACCTTTCCCGGTCCCTCTGAGTCAAGAGCCCTCGGGCCCACCTCTCCCTGCTGAAGGTCTGTCGTCAGAGAAGCCCCAGGAGCATCTGTGGTGAGCACCTTTTGGGGTGAAGGGGGCAGGGAGGGGCTCCATCTGCCTCCGCTGCCGCCTCTCCTTCTGGCTCCACCGGCTTCCGGTCGTCTTTATGGGGCTCAATTGTTGCGTCTTCCACTGAGATGAGTGATCTCGATGTTCTTAATGTTCCCTATTAAACCTCCCGTCTGAAATGTCTTTAATGTTCTGCATAACACACCCATCACTGCTGGTGATGCAGCTGCCGGGCCCGACCAGAGCCAGCCGTTCCCGGGGACGGGTGTGTCCCCCCACCACCCCGGGCCACGTGTCAGCTGGGGCAGGGGACCCTCCCCAAACACCGCAGCTGGAGAATTTTATGACAAGACTTGAGAATTTAAGGACAAAGAGGGTTGTGGTTCGGGGTTGGGGGCAAACCCATAGAATCAGTGTTGTTGTTTCTGCTGTAACAAATTCCCATCCCCTCAGTGACTTACATCATATACCCACGTCCCGCAGCTCGAGAGTCGGAAATCCAGAACGAGCGTCAGGGGCTGAAATCGGAGTGGGCAGGCCTGGTGGCTCCCGCCTTGCCTCCTCCAGCTTCCGGAGGTGCCTGCGTTCCTCGGCCTGTGTTCGCGGCGCCCTGCTCTCTGCCTCCACCCTCGCGTCTCTTCTCCTCACTCTGGTCTCTGGCCCTTCAGCTAAAGGATGCTCGTATTTGCGTTCAGGCTCCCAAGGATCCAGGATAATCCCCCATCAGGGTCCCTAACATCCCAGGGCCTGATCGCCGCTGTTGGGACCGGACATGGTGAAGACGGGCAGAGGGGACAGGGCCCCCCTACGGGCCGCCTGGGCCTGGGGCAGCCGTCACCCAGAAGGCCCTGGGGTAGGGGAGTCATGACCCCTTGGTGGTGAAGGCCTTCTGCTGCCCTCTCCTGGCAGTGGGGGGGCACCAGGGCTCCCCGTCATGCCTCCCTGGTCATGGGTGGGGGGCACTGCCGCTTCCCAGGGCCCAGTGCCTGTGGTTAAGAACCACATCCCTTGGAGGCTCCTCTGGACCTCAAGGGACCCCAGGACGGACATCTAGGAGCTCACCTTGGCATCCAGGCCCCACACAGATGGCATCCTGGCCTCGACCAGATGCTGCACACGCAGTCTCCCCACACTCAGCCCTGCTCTCCTGCACACGGCCCTGCACACTCAGCGTTTCCCTTGTGGGCAAGTCCCTTGCACCCCTTTTCCACAGGAAAGCTCCTGTTCATGCTTCAAGATGTAGTTCGGATGTCTCCTCCTCCAGGAAGGCTTCGCTGATTGCACCCATCCTCTGCAGTCCTCCCGCTCCCTGTGTGCCCTCTCTGAGCTGCTGCCCCTGCCAGTGGCCGGTTCCCCTGCCCAGAGCAGCCGCCCGACCTTTCCTAGGGGCTTTCCCCTGCTGGTCTTGGGTGCTTCTGGGGCCGGGCCTCCTGCCTGCACGGCCCCTGTGTCACTTGACGCTGATGCTTCCCATGACTCCGCTGTCTTCTTGGAACAACTCCAGGGTTTATTGAATCTGGAGCGAGAGGAGAGAGAAGAGGAGAGCCGTGCACACCGCACAAATCAGTTGTTCTGACAGTTTTATTAAATGTCGGGTGGGGCCGACACGATGTGGAGTGAGGCTCCGGGGTAGGAGGCGGGTGCCGGGCTGGGAACGGAAGGAGGAGTCTGACCTCCTCCAGAACCGCCCCCGGGGCTCCTTCACGCTGCGGAGGCCGTGGTTCAAGTCCAGGTCTCCTGCTTCGTCCGCCACCAACAGCCCCATCCCCAAGGGCCTGGCGCCTCCCTCACGCCCTTCCCGAAACGGGTGGCCTCGTGCTCCTGGCCTGTCGCCCGGAGTCACTGAGAAGCACCGGGAAGCCGTGCGAATTACAGCCCATCACAGGGAAGGAGCCAGCGGGGGGAGGAGGAGGAGGGCAGAGGCCGAGTGGGGCCGAGAAGGGAGAGGAGCCAGCATTTATCGGGGACTCATGCGCGCTGGGCGCTGGGACTGGGAGCCGCTGGCGGGTGGGGACATCCCCCAGCTCCTGGCTGCATCCAGATGGGGCAGCTCCATGAAGGCAGACGCTGGCCCTGGAGCCGGCCAGGCGGCCCTCCTGTGCCTCGGCTTCGGGGTCCCTGCCCTGGGGGAGCGCGACGACGTCCTCCATCCCCTCTGGAGCCTGGGGAAAGTGAGACTCAGAGACACACGGCATCTCTGGCTGCTCATCCCTGGCACCTGGGTAAAACTGACGATTCCCACCTTGAGGGCGGCCTGAGGATGAAACGAGCACAGCATAGAAAGTTCTGGGTCGAATGGCCGGGCCCCTGGGGAGCCTGCCTCAATGGTAATGTTCACACATGGAGACTGATTTTCCTGTGGCTTCTCACCCCAAGTCAATAAGGCAGGAAAGTAGTCATAGTAATGGCCCAGAGAGGTTAGAGCACTTGCCTGGGGCCACACAGCTCAGGAGAGTCAGAGCCTGGGCAGAGACAGGGCTATGTTCTCTTGCCATCCGGCAGGGCAGCGTCCCCGTAGTAGCCTCCAGCACCTGCCCCGTGGCCCCCAGGGCCCGGCAGATGGCGGGGTGGACTCTCACCTTTTCCTGCCTGGGCCAGCGCCATCCGGCACAGAGCTCCGGCCTCCGACGCTGGTCCCTGGTGGCAGCAGAGGCAGAAACAAACCAATGGGGCATCACGGGCTTCAGCAACGTTCCCGGTAAGTGTCCATAAACCAGAAATCATCGATCTTCTGCTGGCTGCCAAGAACTCGGCAGGAGACGACGACATTGATGGCTTTTCTGCTTAACCACTCTCACCTCCGCGGGGGACGGGCTTTTCCAGACCGCAGAGTCCCGGGGTCCAAGGGCGGCCCAGCCCTTCCTCCGGGAGAGGCCTGGGGAGACCGAGGCAGCATCCCCTCGCTGGGCTGTGGGGTGGGGCTTGTGTGTCGGGGGCCTGGGGTCACCGAGGTCGACTCACCCCTGCCCGTGGGCAGTGCAGGCAAGATTCACTGAGTCACAGCCAAAAAAACCAGAACAAAGTAATGGTCCATAAAAAGCGATTTTCTCGTTTCCCCAACACACAGGCAGCTTCTCAGCGCGTGAAGGGATGTGGGCTGTGGTCTGTGGAGGTCAACGAGGGCATCTTGGGGGTATCCCAGGTGGAGAGCCGGCCCCACCAGAGGGGACCCCTGCCCCTGGGGCCTCTGCTGACTTCGCGATCCCTTCGTCATGGGCACATGTCTGGACTCAGCTCCTCCACCTACCCTCCTGATGCGGAACCCGACTCCCCAGTCTGAAATGGGCCCATCCAGTTACGTGAGATCCCCGGGGTGCTGAGCACCAGGGCACCCAGCTGGGGCAGCTGTTCCAGTATTTGCTGCGATGCCCTGGGTTTGCCCAGGCACATACGACACGCCTGACCCCCACCAGCCCTGCCCCGGCCACTCCCCGGCTGCCCCCACCCCGGCAGTGGCTTTGGGTACGGTTTTCTGGCTGGCATGGGGCCCAGGTGGTCGGCGCTGGTGCAGGTGCAGGGGGCGGTGCTGGACACGGAACTGCGAGTTCGGTACCCACGCACCCGTTGGACGACCCGTAGGCGTCAGAGTGTGATGTGTCCTGACTGTGCCCCGAACCTCCCTGGTCCCTCCTCCCAGACTCCCCGTCTCACCAACCTTCGGGGGCACCTCCCTTGCCCTCACCAGCCAGAAGCGCGGGTCTCTGTGCTCTCACACCGCGCCCGGTCCTTCTGAGAGTCCTGGCCGCCCCGTGGACCACCCGCCCCCAGCTGCCCGCCCTGCCCTGGCCTGGGTTTCCTGGAAGCTCCAGCCACTCCCTGCTCCTGCCCCGGCCTCTGTAGTCCACTCAGGTCCCCTGGAGGAGCCTCTGACGGTGTCCATCCGGGCTCAGGGCCTTGGGTCGGACCCCAGGACCACGGGCACCTGGAGAACCACACTGGGCAGCACAGACAGCGGCGTTTACCTCTCACGGTCTGGAGGCTGGAGTAGGCAGGGGTCTACCGCAGGGGGTCGGCCCTCTGCGTGTCTGCGTCCTCATCCCTTCTTATACGGGCCACTCAGACAGGACCAGGGCCACCCTAGCGGCCTCGCTGTGGCGCGGTCACCCCCTTAGAGGCCTGTCTCCAGACTCGGTCATGCTCTGAGGTCCCGGGATTCGGACGTCAGCATTTGAATTTTGAGGGGGCACAGTTCAGTACATTAGAGGCTGCTTTTGCATGTCAAACTGAACCCCATCCCGTCCATCCCCATGAGGCCCGAGCTGCCCCTGGCCTCTCTGACCAGCCGCCTCCTCTGCACATCCCCATGGGCCTCCCAGCCGCCGCAGAAGGCCCCACCCTGGCTGCCCCAGCTCTCTGGCTGGCAGGGCCTTCTGTCTACCCCGGTCACCCCCGGTCACCCCCGTGCCCCTCGCCTCCGCCTGCCTCCGTGCTGTGCTCGCTCCCTGCCCGAGCGTGGGGGTGTCTCCTGTCCCTCTCCCTCCCTGGGAGCCGCTGCGCTGGCCTGGCTCCTGTGGCGGCCTCCCCCAGCCACGACCCTCCACAGAATGACCACAGTGTGGAGGGAGGAGGGACGGGGGTGCGACTGGTGGCCAAAGGGGCGGCTGAGGCTGTCACCCCACTCAGGGTGTGCCCCCCCCGGAGGAGCTCCCAGGGACAGCTCTCCCTAGAATACCCGCAAAGACGGGCAGCTCACCACCAGGGCGGGGCAGCTGTGGCCATGCGTGGGGCAGGGAGCAGAGCCTGGGAGAGAGAGCACAGCTGTGGGGGCAGATGGCCCTGGGTTTAAACCTGGGCTTTGCCACCAAGCAACTCGGTGACCTTGGGCACAGCTTGGGGACCTCGGGCAACTCTTGGCCCTTTCTGACCTCAGTCTCCTCATTTATAAAGTGGGCGTTCTAGTCATGGCCCCCCAGGGCTCTGGTGAGGGGCACACGCTCCTCATCATCCTGAAACCTCACACTTGCTCAGTAAGCTGACATCACTGCTGCCACTGGAACTGCAGAGGCATCGCGGGAGGGCCACCAGCCCAGCTCCCGCTTCTCTCCTCGGACCCCCAGCCGGAGGTGAGGAGCCCCATAGCGCATACTCTCCTGGCTGGGGCTTTGAGCCAAGAGCCTCAGTTCTGTCATTAAGTCACTCAATAAACATGCCCTGGCCCCTCCCTGAGGTGGGCCCTGTGCTGGGGTTGGGGAGCCAGACACAAACCCCAGGAAAAGACCCAAGGGGCTGGTGCAGGGGTGGCCTCAGAGCAGGGCTGGGGAGGTGTGGGGCACAGACCCCCAAGGGGAGCCCCCACAGAGTGTGCTCCCTCTGCGTCTTCAGAGCCTGGTGGCCCAGCCTGCCGTCAGGCACCAGGCCACCAGGACCGGGGGTGCTGGTGAGGGGCCAGGGAGGGGCTGGTCTTATCTCACTTGTGTGTCTGTGCCGTGGAGGGAGACGGCCGTCCGGAATGACGTCCATCTGTCTACTCACACCTGCTTCCTCCCCACGCCCCTCCCCGGGCTGGCCCAGGCCTTGAGGAAGGGGCGCTCTGTGCTCGGGAGGGCTGCGGGCTGACCTCCCACCTCTGACCCCTGACACACTGGAGCTCCCCCAAAGGGACTGGTTGCCTGTGCAGCAGCGACGTGAGAAAAGTCAGCCGAATGGATCCTTGCAGAAAGCGTGCCCCCACGCGGCCCCCTCCCTCGGGCTCTCTTCTCTAAATAGAGCAAAACATGGTAATTTTATGAACAAATCAAGCCACGCAATATACATTTTTATGTTCTTAAGCTAACAAAGTGACTTTGAATCTAGAAAAGTCACCAAAAATAAGTATTCCGTTTATTTTTGCCTCTTGAGTGGCCCTCCCATGCTTTGCCCCCTTCCCGATGGCCCTGGCTGGGCTTCCCCTCTACTGACAGGACGGGGTCCAGCCCATAACGCCACCGCAGCCAGGTGACCCTGGCAAAGGCAGGTCTGACCCTGCCGCTCCTGGGCTTCTCAAGGTCTGCTGAGGCCCCTCTTGTGCACACCTGCTGTTGAGAGTCCTCAGCCAGACACTCGAGGCCTCCAGAGACTGTCGCCTCTCACGTCTCCCCATCTCTGACTCTCCACTTGAGTCCTACTGACCCCTCTCCCACCCCCAAATATTCCACACCTCTGTGTCTCTGCTCAAAATGCTTTTCACTTGCCCTTTGAGCCGCTGGTGAACTCCTACACATCCCTTAAAGCCCAGCTCAAATGCCCCCTCCCCTGTGAAATCTCCTCTCAATGTACTGACAAGTGCCCGTCAGTAGCCAGACCTTATCTTTGTCCCTTCTCAGAGCCAAAAGGACAGCCTGGACTGCCAGACCAGCAGAAGTGGAGAGCTGGGCGGAGGTGCCAAGGGACTAGGAAGGGAGTGGGGGTGATTCTGCAGAGGGTCTGTGTGAGCAGCCATGGAGGGAAAGGCCACAGCCTGGGTGTGGGGGGCTGCCCTGTGTGGGGGGCTGGAGCATCCAGGCAGGGCTGGAAGCCTGGCATGGTCAACACGGATGAGACCACAGGGGCCTCAGTGCTCGCCGACAGCATTCTGTCACCACAGAACAGAGCTGGAGTGGCCTCAGTGCCCGTGGCCTGGAGGCCCATGCAGCCCACATGCTGACCTGCAGCCCTGCCCCCGTGGCCACCTCTGGACGGCGGTGATGGCAGAGGCCTGGGCGGGTGACGGTGGCTGATGCTGTCCTTCTCTGGGGTGCACTGGACGTGGCTCTGGGTTCAAAGACCTGCTGTCACCCCCTGGGTGTGACACTGGGTGGGAGACTGGCCCCTCAGAGCCTGGGGTCGTGGCTGCAAACGGGACAATCCTGCTGCCCTGCAGGGGAGCCACGGGGCCCATCCTGCACGCCGAGGCCCCGCTCCAGTCCGACGCCAGGACACACAGCTCTAGGTTCTCCCCGCTTCCTCCCTGACAGGTGAAGACCTGGGCTGACGTGACCCCGTGGTGACCACAGCCCCAGCCTCCACGAGTCTACGGCGGGAGCTGTCCCTTTGACCTCTGAGTGTGGGGAGTCTTGCTGACGCTGGCATTTGGACAGCGTGTGGAGTCTGGAGGGGGAGGCCAGGTGGCCTGAGGTCAGCATGGAGCCGATCTGGGCTGGGCCGTCTGTGGGGTTGACTGCAGGTCAGGAGGTGCCGGCACGTGCTGCTCCGCCCAGCCCGAGGCGCCTGCCAGGGGAGGGGCAGCTCAGGGCGGGAAGGGAGACGGGGCCTGCTTTCAATAGGACAGTGGCCTCAGCTGGGGGCATGCGCCTGCCCGTGCATGTGTGTACATGTGAGTGTGCATGCGGACACATGTGTACATGTGAGTGAGTGTGGGTGTGTGTTTGTGTGCACATGTGCATGTGAATACAGCTAACCTGCTTAGTGCGAACGTGTGGTCCTCTGTGCCCGGCGCCCCCACAGCCTGTGACGGCCCCCCACCCCTGACCACCACCATGGGGTCCTAGTGCAGACGTCCAGCTTCTTCTCCAGTCTTCTCCGCCACAGCGATTACTCCCGGGCTCTGTGACCCGACCCCACAAATCAGCCTCCCTGGCTGTTCTGCCTGGTGGCCTCTCCGGAACAAGGTTGGGGCTGCTGCGGGGCCTGGCTCCTGTGTCGTGGGGGGCCCCACGTGGGAGGGGAAGTCAGCACTCGAGTGTGGGGACCGGATGGGGACAGCCGGGAGGGGGCCCACGCCACCAGCCCTGCCCTGTGCGTCTTGCGAGCTAGTCAATGCCCCGGGGCCCCCCTCGGTTGGGGCTGAGCTCTGGGGCCTGTGCCCAGGCTCCCTGCCCAGGATGAGCCTCTGTCAATCCTGCTGGGACAGGCCCCATGGTCCCACATGGCTCTGAGGGAGGCTGGGATGCGTGGGCCCCAGCTGGACAGTCTGCTCGGGGCTGTGGTGCTCCACGGACGGCGAGCAAAAACGAGGGGCTTGTCAGCCACCTGTGCCGGCCGGCAGGGCTGCCAGGACTTGGTGACCCGGCCCCAGCTGAACCTCGAGCCTCAGCCGGGGCCCATCCCTCCCGCTCCACCACGTGCTTCCTGGTCCTGCGTCTCTTCCCGGAGCACCTATCGGCTCACACAAATCTGCACAAATCCTTGTCATCCTTCAAGTCCAGATGCAGCTCTGCCTTCCGGGCAGGGGGCCCTGGTCCCCTCATTTGAGGTGGCCACTCCTGCTCTCGGCCCCTCCGGGCCTCCTCCTGCCTCTCCTTGTGACCCAGCTGACCTTCCAGCTGACCTTCATCTGCGCACGCCTGCAGATGACGTGGCCGGGTCCTCGAGGTGGACAACCTGTCTTCTCCAGGAGGCTTGTCTCACGGTCTGTGTCACCAAGGGTTTAGACCAAGGACACTGCAGGCCCCTGGGGGCCCCTTCCCCTCCCACCCACACCCCAGCCTCCCATGCAAAGAGGAACGCCAGCTGGCCTTCTCTTCTTTGGGGCAAGGGCGAGCCTCATTTCCTGGTGGGTCAGGTCTGCCGCGGAGGGGGCGGCCTGGGCTGTGGCCGCTCCTCCTCGCACGTGTCCTCAGGCATCTGCCTCTGACCTGGTAGAGGGGTTTGTCCAGACCCCGCATGTTGGGCTGGGACCTAGAGAGGACTGCCAGGTGTCCTGAGCTGGACGTCCAGGCGCAAAGCTGATGGAGCACAGATCCGCCCTTTGCTCTCCTGTGACGTCCCCTGTCCCCTTGGTGAGCCTCTGTGGGAGAAGGGGCTGCAGCTCAGGCGTGCCTGGGCTGTCCTAGATCCTTGGCCCAAACACTGGCTGCCAGCACCCCACCCATCATCTTTTCTGTCAGTAGATCTCAATGGAGTAGTTGAATGACTGAGTGAATCCACTGAGTGACAGTGTAAGTGGATGGGCATGTGATGGTGGGGGGCCCCCTCCAGGCTGCTCCCTGCTCGGGTTTGGCCCTGGCTCCTTTGCCGACAGCCACTGTGCTCCCACTCTGTGGGCTCTGCTCCAGCCCCGCCTCCTTTCTGGGAACACCCCCCTTGGAGGAGCTGATGGCAGCCCCCACGGGCCTGGCTGCCTTCTGGGCACTGAGCCTGGCTGTCTCTGGTTCCTGGGTCTCCGTCCCAACTTTGTTTTTTTTTTCCTCCATAAATGACATTATTTACTTGCTAAAAATGCTCTCCCTCCCCCGTGCCCTGAGGAGGCTCTGGTAATGAAGCCGCCCCCACCTCTCAGCAGAATGCTGCCCCCCCAGCCACCCTGGGGAGATGCAGCGGGCCTGAGCCAGCCCGGGGGATGCAACAGCTGGCGGAGGAGAGGAACAGATGGAGGCCAGCGCCAGGCAGGGGCTGTGAGCAGGGGGGCCTGCGCCATGGGGAGGACCCCTCAAGGTCTAGCACTGGGGGAGAGCCTTGGGGGGGCCCCAGTTGGCTTCAGCAGCCCCCGGGGGCTCAGACCCCAGAAGTAGGAGGGATTGTGAGGGGCTCCAGCCCAAACCCCACGAGACCACTGAACCCTTGTCCCAAGCCCTGTCCGAATCATCTATACTGTCCTGACGATGGAGGACTCTGGGCCCCCGCAGCCCTTTGTGATCACACTGTGGTCCCTCCCATGGCCCCCACTGCTCACGTGGGGGCTCTGCCCTCCTGGGACTATGGGGCCACAGGAGCTCCCCTGCCCCGGCCAGCAGCCCCCTGAGGGTCTGCAGCCCTAGAGGGCAACAGCAGATGTTCCCTGGGCACTGCCCCTTTCTGCGCTCCCGGACGCAGGGCAGCCCAGTGCCAGCTGTGAGCTGGCCCTCAACCCATGCAGCCTGCTCTTCCTGAGGTCCCGTGTGCCCGGCGCACGCTGGCCCTGCTTGCCCAGGGCCCAGGCCTTGCTAGTCTGTGTGGTCCTAGACTCCCGCAGACCTGCGAGATGGGAACCGGAGCTGTCAAGGGGTCCCCGGGATCAAGGGCACATCAACATTTGGGAGGTTCCTGCCTCCTGGGAGCCTACAGCCTCCGTGGGTGGACAGCTGGCAGTCAGCAGACCGTCACAGTCTGGGGCATGGGGAACCCCAGAAGCTCCTTGTCCTGCACCCCAGGCGAGACCGTCCCACTCCTGCCTCTGGGGAGGGTCCCAGTGACGGGCTCCCACTGCTTGAGGAAGGTCAGCCCCGAACCTGCCAGAGCTGGGCCCTGTGGCACTGGGGGAGCCCAGGCGGGGTCTTGAGATCTGCAGGCTAGGCTGGGGTGGGGCTCCCCTCCTCTCTGGCCCCTCCCAGGTCTTCTCCATACTTCTGTACAGCTCAGGCTCCCTTCCTCTGCCAGGATCCTGGGGAGGCACCCTGGCCTGGATTGAGCACAGGAGACCCCCACAGCTTTGCTGTCCCTGCGTCTGCACGGGAGTCCTGCCCGCATCCACCCTCCCTCTCCTGCCTGGGTCAGGGCTTCAAGAGACTCCCTTTGAGATTCAGCTATGCACCTGCTGTGTGCAGGCTCCATGCTGGGTGACAACCAGGACACCAGGACATCCCTGCCTGGCAGAGCCCACGGGGGTGGGAATAGACAAGGAAAAAGACGGTGTTGGGCTAGGGGCTGAGGGAGGGGTGAGGGGTGGGCGTCGGATAGGAGGAGGGGCACTAATGCCCGCCCCCAGGAGTCAGGGTCGTATTTCCACCCCTCCTCCTGGGGACAGCGCTGGGCAGGGGGCAGTCACAGGGACGCCCTTCCTCCCGGCAGAGGCCTCTGGGGGAAGAGGGGCTCCTGAAGGCCTGAGGGAGCTTTCAGGCCGGGGTGGGCAGCAGGGCGGGGCGCCGCCCCTCAGCCTCTCAGTGACTCCTGCCTCTGGGGCTTCCGGAGGGCGCTGAGGGCCCTTGAGGCAGGGACACCTTGTTGGCGTCCTGCTCCACCACTTGCATGGGCGGGGCTCGAGCCCTGATCCTCCAGGAGCCCCACTCTCCCCACCTGTCACACACGCTCCTGGGGCTGTTACTCACCTGAGGGAGGTGGAGGTGACGGCATGCGGGCGGCAGCAGGCTCTGGTGACATGGGATCCCCGCTCCTTCCTCTCCCAGTAGGAGAGAGAGCAGGGAGGCAGGGCAGACCTTCAGCCCCAAGTAGCAGTAGGGTTTCGTGCTCGCTCGTTCATTCTTTTGTTGACTAAGTCATTTGGAATCTTTACTGGAGCCAGCCCTGATGGTCTAGCGGTTAAAGTTCGCTGCTCTCACTGCTTTGGCGGCCCAGGTTCCATTCCCGGCTGTGGAACCACACCACTCGTCTGTCAGTAGCCGTGTTGTGGCAGTGGCTCACACAGAAGAACCAGAAGAACTTACGACTATGCGCTGTGGCTCTGGGACAGTCGGGGAAGGAAAAAAAAAAGGAAGGAAGATTGGCAAGAGATGTTAGCTTAGGGTGAATCTTCCCCTGCAAAAAAATAGTAAATCTTTATTGAACATCTTTGGGGACTCTCCTTCTACTGGGAGAGAGGAGAAAGGAGGCAGACAACAACATGCCATCAGAGACATGCTGTGAACACACTGAAGCATGGTGGAGAGGCCGCAGGGGAGGGCTATGCCATCTGAGGTCACAGGGGGCCTCTCTGAGGAGGGGACACTTGAGCTGAGTCTAGGATCCAGGCCTGTGTGGATCTGGTGGGCTAGGCATCTGCAGGATGGTGGGAACCCTGTGAGGACCCACTGGGGTGATGATGATGGTGACATTTTTGGTGGTGATGATGATGGTGGTGAGAGTGATGGTGCTGATGGTGATGATGGTGATGGTGCTGATGATGCAGATGATGGTGATGATGGTGATGCTGCTGACGGTGATGATGATGGTGATGACGCTGATGGTGCTGACGGTGATGATGATGGTGCTGATGGTGCTGATGATGGCGATGATGATGATGATGTGATGGTGATCATGATGGTGATGGTGATGTTGGTGATGATGATGATGATAATGTGATGGTGATGGTGGTGATGGTGGTGATGACGGTGATGGTGAAAACTGACATTTATTGACCTTAAACAAGTGGCAGCTCAAACACTTTGCCATGTGTTAACTTATTTAGTCCTCACAATGAGATCGATGCTAGTATCTACTCATTTTACAGATGAAGAGACTGGGGTCGACAAAGGGGCAGTCATTTCCTCAAGGTCCCATGACTATTCATGTTGGAGTCAGAATTTGAACACAGGGAGCCTGACCTTGGAACACATGCTTTTAACCAAAACTTCTGTGAAATACAGCTGGCTCTCCTGCCTCCAGGGCTCGCTCTCCCAGAGATGCCGCGACCAGTGGCACACCTGTGCTGCCCTCATCACTGAGAATGGCTGGACTCACCTTTGTCAAGTTTGCACTTTCCCCCAAAGTTTGAACTAATCTCGACATTAATCTGCTGATCGAGCGTCGGCCGCGGGTCACACAGCCTGAGCACCGGTGGTATTCTAATACGTTTCCAAGGGAATTATCACAATGTGCTAAGTGGGAGATTTAAAGGTTACTTGTTCCCTGGCAATCTATCAACTGTTTTATGAAAAAGTCATAGCTGAAATAATTGAAGTGTCAGAAAGGAAAAAAAAAGCATAAGAAACCCAATCAACAATTCTCTTATCACTTCCCCATCATCTGATTTTATTTGGTATTTTGGCAACCCACCAATTCTCGAACATTGCTCTGGGCAGAGGGAAAGGGGAGGAGGGAGAAAATCACAGAGTCACAAACGTCACAGCTGGGGGGCCTCAGTTATCTGTGCTAAACTCTGACTTTATTCAGGTAGTGGGCTCCCAATCCCCAGAGGTATTCAAGCTTCCGGTGGGTGGCCTCCTGAATGAGGTGCTGTTGGGAGAATCAGTGCTCTGTGGTTGGTGAGCCAGGAGAGTCCCAAGATTCCTTCCCACCCTGAGTGTCAGGATTCTCAGAATGTATATCTGGTCCAGAGAAGCACAGCGACTTCCCTACAGCCACACAGCAAAGTCAGAACAGGAGTTCAGATGTTGGAATATCTAGTCCTGGCTCTTTCTGGACTGAGATAAGGGGAGAGAAGCTGGGCAGGATTGCAGTGGGTGGGGCTGGGGTCAGATATGGTGGAGATGGGGAGAGACAGGAGACGAATCTCGTTTACTGGGTTGGGGGGTGTGGGTGTCTGTTCAAGAGTTTTGAAGAGTTAGCTCTGCGATTCACGGGGATGAACAGCACATTGAAAGACCATTAAGTGGCCTCAAAGCCAGAAATGATATCTGGCCAGGAGCCCGGACTCTATCAGCAGCCTGGCTTGGCCGCTAGGCCGGGCAGCCGCGGAGGAACCCAGGACGGGGCGGAGCACGTCTGGCCTGAGGCTCGCCCTCCGAGCCAGCGGGACAGGTTGGTGAGGAGACAGCCACCAGCAGGGTGACATTAGCTGATTCTGGCAGCGCCCGCTGAATTCCCAAACTCTCTCCTGCCAGCGGCTGACATAGCACCGTTAGTGAGGGTTTCTGGGGGGAGGGGGGTGGCAGGACGGGCGTGGCCCTCTGCGATTCTGTCTAGGAGCCCTCACAACTCCATGCTCGGAATCCTGGGGACCTGGGGGACATGCAGGTTTCCACTGGGCGGGTCCAGGCTGGGGCCTGAGACTGTGTTGCTAACTGCCTCCCAGCGGATGCTGGCCCTGCTGGCCCTGGGCCACCCTGCGGAACCAGCTGAAGGAGGGCCCCAGCGAGTGACGGGTTCTTTCCTGACTCTGCCACTTTAGACAGAAGAGCTCGGGCTGTTTCTAAAGCCATTGGTGCCAATGTTTTGTTAAAAATGAGACAACAGGCCCAAAATGGAGCCGCTTATGCCAAGCCACTTAATCACTGTCTTGGCTGGCTCCCCCAGAAGTGGGACCTTGAACCCATCAATTAGCAGTCATCTAATGAGCACTGGGTGAGTCGCCCGCCTGATGGAGCCGGCCGTCCCCTGAGGAAGGTGACCTGGTGTCACCAGCCTACCCTTTTCCTAGTCTGACTTCCTCATTCCCGCTTCCTTCTGGCTGTGGACATCTTTCATTTCGCACAGCTCCTCCAGCCTCCTTTCTCTCTGCTAGATTGGACGCTGCCCGATTCAAACTGATTTTTTTTGCTGCAATAAACTCTTAAGTTCTTTAACATGCCTCAGTTTGTCTGCTCACAGTTCTCGGAGGCTGGGATCCACGGGGAGGGTCCGAGACTGAGGTGGGCTTGTCTGGGTGGGGACACGGGCAGAGCTGGGGTCCAGAGCCGCGGAGCTCTGGGCCAGATTTGGGTTCTGCCTCTTGCTGTGCGTCTCGGGGCAAGTGAACTAACCTGCCGGGGCTGTCACTTTCTCTTTTGCGCCGTGTGTGTAATGCCCAAGCACAACACTACCTGATACTGCAGTGTGGTCACACCTGAGTCCAGGCCCCCTGAGTAAGAGAAAGCCCCGGGACCTAACAGAGAGGCAGAGGGAGGGGGACTGCGGGGGGAGCTCATTCTTAGGGCTGCACCGGGAAGCAGTGCCCCTGCCCTGGGGGGTCTGGGCAGGACCCCATGGGTGCAGAGCCCGGGGCTAGGCAGGCGGGAAGGCTGCTGTGGAGCTGGGAGGCCCCCCGCCAGCACGCCCTCTGGACACCTGAATGTCTCCCCAACGAGGGGCCACCTCCTGGGTCCTCGCCCTGCCTTGGGGTGGGCTTGGGAAAGGGCCTCCAAGCCTGGGGCCGCAACTTCAGGCTCACTCCAGGCTTCCCAGCTGCCCTCAAGGGCACCCTCTCCTGGGCCCCACCCACCCACATCGTGTCTACAGACACGCACATGGCTCCTGAAGAGCGTTTCTTTCACCTGGAGTGCGTGCATCCTGACTACACAGAGAGAGATGGGTTTTTTCCCTCTTCTCCGTAAATAAATAGAAACTGTAAGACTAAATGCTCTGCAAAGGCACCGTGTTATTTCATTCTGGCCTTGGGATGTGGCGACTGAAGCCTTGCAGCTGGAGCCCAGCTAGAACAACCAGAAAGATGGGGACGAGGAAAGGGACCCCTTCTCAGGGTGGGACTTACCCCATGGTTACTCCCACCAGCTGGGAAATGCCCGTCCACCCTGCTGGACTCAGACAGGAGGACCCGGCCCATCCTGCAGGGGTTGCTTGTCTCCACGGGCTCCTGAGAAGGCTCAGACCCCTGGCCTCTGCCCACACTGTGGCCATGACGGCCTGTGTCCCTGCAGTCCTTCCACCTGCATTGTCGTTTCTCCTTTGAGATTTTCCCTCAAAACCCAGCCTCCCACGGGACTGGGGAACACCAGAGAGCTGCAGAGGCATCACATTCTTCTCAGTAAGGTGCGACATCCCAGCACTTCAGCGCTTCTCGAGCGAGGCCCCTCCCCGATACGTGCATTTGCTCATTTACTTTGCTGGCCTGTCGTCCCCCTGGACTGCACTCCACGGGGATGGGGACCCTCCTGCTGGCGGCTGTCCCAGGGTCCAGGGAGAATGGGCTCAGGTGCACCTGGAGAACCCACAGCAAAGGGAATGAAGGAGCCTCTGAGGTCCAGCACAGTGGACAGCAGCCCACTGGCACGGAGTTTCGGCTGGACCCCACAGGCTTCCGCCCCCCCAGCATGCTCCCCAGGTCTGTGCCCCGCCACCTGCTGGGGCCACTCCACCGTCCTCCAGCCAGACAGCACACTGAGCAAGCCAGAATGGAGTGCTCCCGCCTCCTGTCCACATCAGCACCCAGAGCACCTGCTCGTGCCAGCCGGCCCCTGGGCCCCTTTCCCACATGCGGCCACCCCCTGACCCCCGACGACAGTCCTCCAGGACAGGCACTGTGAGTCATGAGAACGAGGGGGTGGTATTCAGGCCACAGTGAGGCTGGCCAGGCTGTGGGACAGTAATGGGGATGGAAGGCTCCCATCCTGACTGTCCCCTCATTGGACCCAGGACCTGCCGCAGCCTGGGAATGGCCATGAAGCTACAGCCATGTGAGAGCCGGTGAGCACACCCGTCGTGAGCTCAACAGCCCATGATTATGAGGAAGCCAGGATGAGGACACCAGGACAGGGTGCTCCAGGACGGGGTGCTCCAGGACAGGGTGCTTCAGGACAGGATGCTCCAGGATGGGGTGCTCCAGGACGGGGTGCTCCAGGATAGGGTGCTCCAGGATGGAGTGTTCCAGGACAGGGTGCTCCAGGACAGGGTGCTCCAGGATGGAGTGCTCCAGGACGGGGTATTCCAGGATGGGGTGCTCCAGGACGGGGTGCTCCAGGACGGGGTGCTCCAGGACAGAGTCTCCAGGATGGGGTGCTCCAGGATGGGGTGCTCCAGGACGGGGTGCTTCAGGAAAGGATGCTCCAGGATGGGGTGCTCCAGGATGGAGTGCTCCAGGACGGGGTATTCCAGGATGGGGTGCTCCAGGACGGGGTGCTCCAGGACGGGGTGCTCCAGGACAGAGTCTCCAGGATGGGGTGCTCCAGGATGGGGTGCTCCAGGACGGGGTGCTTCAGGAAAGGATGCTCCAGGATGGGGTGCTCCAGGATGGAGTGCTCCAGGACGGGGTATTCCAGGATGGGGTGCTCCAGGACGGGGTGCTCCAGGACAGAGTCTCCAGGATGGGGTGCTCCAGGATGGGGTGCTCCAGGACGGGGTGCTTCAGGAAAGGATGCTCCAGGATGGGGTGCTCCAGGATGGAGTGCTCCAGGACGGAGTGTTCCAGGACAGGGTGCTCCAGGATGGGGTGCTCCAGGATGGAGTGCTCCAGGACGGAGTGCTCCAGGATGGGGTGCTCCAGGACGGGGTGCTCCAGGACGGGGTGCTCCAGGATGGAGTGCTCTAGGATGGGGTGCTCCAGGACAGAGTCTCCAGGACGGGGTGCTCCAGGATGGTGCTCTAGGGTGGGGCCACTAGGATGGGGTGCTCCAGGTCAGGGTGCTCTAGGTGGGCACCACCATGCCCCACAGTCATGTGTGGTGTCCTCGTCCTGCTCCCTCCCCTGCAGGGTAGTCCGCATCCGGGTCCAGGCCCCTGCTTCTGGCTCCCCCCCCCCCACCAGGTTGACCTCATGGCTTTGCTGAAACAAGCTGGGGGCTGCTGCTGTGTCTCCTCCCATTTTCCCCACGAGGAGCCTGAAGTTCAGGGAGGTGAAGACACGGCTCACCCTACCTCCCATCCTGGGGTGGGGTGGGCTGCCTGGGCTGAGGCAGGCAGGTGGGAGGGGCTCTGTGGTGTTGCAGGCGTTGCTGAGAGCAAGGGTGGGGTGCAGAGAGCAGGGTGGGAGGGAAGCCAGGGGATGGGCTGTGGGCACCCACTCCACCCCACTCCAGAATCTGAGTTTGGATCAGGCTGGCTGCAAGCTGTGTAACCTGGGCCAAGTCAACTCCTGGAGCCTCAATGTCCCCAGTTTAAAAACGAGCCGGTGTGTTAGTTCTCTGTGAGCACAGCAGCTTGAAACAATGCCGTGTATCTTCCCCGGCAGCTGTGGGCCGGGAGCCCAGCATGGCTTCTCTGGGCCTTGTGCTCATGCTCTCTCAGGAGGCAGGTGTCACGCTCTGGGCTGGGGCTGTGGTCTCATCTGAGGGCTGGATCGTGGGGAGATCAGCATCTACACCCCTGTGTGTCGTCAGCAGGCTCTGTCCTTGTTGTGGGGGCCTCTGCACAGGGCTGCCTCCCAACACGGCAGTGGCTTCCCCCAGAGTGCAGGAGAGAGTGAGAGGGGGCACCCAGCACGGAGGCCACAGTCTCTCTGTGAGCTTGTCTCCGAAGTGACATCCCATCGCCTGTGCCCATTCCATTCCTTAGCAGCCAGTTGTGAGCCACCCAGTCCTGCCACACGGAGTGGAGGGGATGACGTAGGAGCGTGAGTGCCAGGAGGCGGATCATGGGGCGTCTGGGGGCAGCCACCATGCAGTGGAAGCTGCTCGCAGGGCAGCCTCGGTGGTTAGAAAGGATGCACCTCAGTGCTCACTACAGCGCCGGGCGCTCAGCCGGAGCCGGGCAACCATGTCCCGTGGCACGTTCCTCTTCTTGCCACATCACAGCTTAATTCTTCACGGTGACGCCTTGACTGCCCGGGCCGTCTCTGGTGTCTCAGGGTGAATGAGAGGTGTCCACTGGCTGAGAGGACCCCACAATGACAACACAGTGTGGCAAGTGCTTTGCTGGGGTGGTGAGACAGAGGAGGAGAGTGCCATTCAGCAGTGCCAATCACTCTGGCACGGGTGCCCCCCGCCTCCGTCTGCCAGCCCCTGGGGAGGCCGTGGTCCTGCCAGAGTCCCTCCAGGGAGCCCAGACTCGCTCGGGCGATTAACCCGGCGCTGCGCTCAGAGCCACCGAGCCATGACAGCGCGGGGAGGGGCGTGCCACCTTTAAATGAGCCTTATGTAACAGTGTGCAGAGCAGCTGACGCTCCGTACTCAGACCTCTTTCAAAATAGATCGCTTGTCTTTATATAGCCAAACGCTCCTTTCTTCTGGCTCTGCCATCTTCCAGAGCGCTAATGTAGGTCAGATATTGCCTGGTGAGAGTTAATTAATCTATACTTGTGTCGAAGGAAAGGGAGGAAAGAAAGGAAACATGCAATGTGCCCCACGGGGCCTGGGAACCAGCGTTCCAGAGCGAAGCTTTGGGAGGTTTGGCAGCGGGGGGGGCCCCCTGTCTAAGACGGACCTCAGTCTCTGGCCCTATCCGGGTCCCCAACCCACCCTGGGCTGTTGGGGAGAGCAGTGGATTTGGGGCCCATCCTGCCTCCTAAGCGGCTTCAGACCGAGTCTGGGTGCCAGGCCCTGCGGCCTCCCCCAGCCCAGCGGGGCAGTGACTCCCTGGCCAGCTCAGGGTCAGCCTTGACCAGAGGTCTGGGCTCCTCTGTCAGCGCTGGGGCCCTGGTCCCACCGCATTTTGTGCCGACCCCTGCTCTGCCCCTCTCTCTGTCGCTGCTGAGCCCCGCTGGCTCCCCAGGGGCCGTGTCCAGCCAGCCTCTCTCCAGATCCCGCACATCCAGCTGCCACCATGTGCAGTGGGGGGGGGGTCACAGGCACCCAAGCTCAGCAGGTCCAACCCTGAGCTCCAGAACTTTCCCCCAACCAGCTCCTCCCGCAGACTCTGTGCCCGTGGTCGGCGGCTCCATCCTTCCAGAGGCTCCGGAGGCTGGGGGCCGACTGGCCTCGCCCTGTGTCTGGTCTTTTGGCAGATCCCGTCCGTTATGTCTTCAAAGGAGACTGGAGTTTGGTTTCTCTCCCCACCGGCCTGCCCCTTTCCGTCCACGCCACCGTCAGTGTCCGCGTAGCCTCTCGCAGGTCCCCAGACACCGCAGGTTCTCCTTTCAGGCCATTCTCAACAGAGCCCTGGGGGGCCTGTCAGCACCTGAGTCAGGTCGTGTCCCTCTGTCCCAAAGTCCCCAGGGGCCCTAGAGTCCTGACAGTGGCCCGCGAGGCCCTAAGAGCCCGGCCTCGCCTCCTCTCCCCGACCCCACGGTCCCTTGCATCTCCCACGTTTCCCAGACACGCTGGCCTCTGTGGGAGCTTCCACAGGCGGGGACAGTGCGGTCCTGGGATGAAAGGTGCCCCGGTCACAGCAAAATGCTGCCAGCTTGTCCACACTTGGCACGAAGACGCCTCTTCCTGACTTCTCACCCGAAGGTCACTCTGCCCAGAACTCGGTCTGTACTAGCCACTAATGGAACCCTGAGGAACAGAGAGGACCCAGAACCTTCCAGAACATCACCGTTCAAAGCACAGCTGCCTCCAGGCTGGACATGGAGGCTCAGGACAACAGCTGGCAGCACAGGCTGCCCATGCCAGGACCCAGGCTGTGTCTCGGAGCGAGGCCCTCGGGCCACAGCACCAGAATTCCCAGATCTGTGCTGGCCATCCACCTCCCGGGGGCCTTATTTATTTATTTTTTATTTTTTTGAGGAAGATTAGTCCTGAGCTAATATCCGCTGCCAATCCTCCTCTTTTTGCTGAGGAAGACTGGCCCTGAGCTAACATCCGTGCCCATCCTCCTCTACTTTATATGTGGGACGCTTACCACAGCATGGCGTTCCAAGCGGTGCCATGTCCACACCTGGGATCCGAAGTGCCAAACCCTGAGATGCTAAAGCGGAACGTGCTCACTTAACCGCTGCGCCACTAGGCTGGCCCCTCCCGGGGGCTTTAACCAAGCGCAGTGCCAGTGTCTAAGAGGGAGCCCAGCAGGATAGAACAGTCCGGGGTGACTGTCCAGCACCGCCCAGCTGAGGGTCCAGGGCTGTGGTCCGGGTGGTATGCTGTGCGGACTCCAGGCCCTGACCCCAAGTGAAGTGTGGATGCCCGGAGGAGCCTCCCCCGTCTTTGCCCAGCCCCATCCTCAGAGTCCACGCCAAGAGCAGAGGCCATGCAGAGAGCCTGCCCTGCCCACCCAGGCTGGCCGTCTCCCACAGGAGCACCTGGCCGGGTTCCACTCCTTCCCGGGTCTCTGACCCCCCGAAGCTCCCAGTTCTGTGGATACACAACAACCCCAAATACTCTCGGGAGACACACAGTCACTGTGACGGTTGGTCCTGGGGGAAGGACCCAGCTGACATGCTCAGCTGTGTGCTGCTGGCTGAGGGAGCCCCTCACAGGGGGTCTCCTCCGCCCCCCACAGCATCGCCCTTAGACACTGCTCTGTGTGGGGAAGCCCTGCCCGGGATGCTGCTCTTCGGCCTCAATGTATCTGTTCGCAGCCGCCCTCCCTCCACAGGGGCTGCCGGGCTTCTCTGTCTCGCCTGGTCTACGCGCTTCTCACAACTCAGCACCCTCCAGCTGCTGGTCCTCCTTTAACAAGTGGGGAAACTGAGGCTTGGGGAGTTTGGGGAACTGGCCAGAGGTCGCCTGGCTGGGGTGGGTCAGCCAGTGCTGGGCCCCTGCTGTCCAGTCTCTGCCCCCTGCACCACGGGCAAAGGCTAACTGCCCTCCCGCTTGGACGTCTCAGGTCGGTCCCAGGTGGGTCTCGGTTGAGTCCCAGGTGGGTCCCAGGTGGGTCCCAGGTGAGCTGAGGCCCAGCCTCGCTGGCGTCCCCGTGCTTTGGGAAGGCTGTTGGATTGGTGATGGGATTTCGAGTCTTCGTATCTGACGTGAGCGCTCCGGTGGGGACCGCAGGCCCTGCAAGAGAGGGTGTTTTATTCAAAACAAATGGAGAAGTTTCCCAGCTGTGGGTCCTCAGCCTGCTGAGCCGCGGTCTCCCTCTCTGTAAAGCAGGGACGATAGCGCTCACCTCGGGGGCTGTTGGGAGGACTGACCGAGATCCTTCGTGGAGCCCACGAGTGCGGCCGGCCCGGGGTCGCCCCACCCACCTGCGGCTCCTTTCCTGCAGCAGGTGGCCCAGGACCCCTCCCGCCTCTGGGAACCAGGAGACTCTGCAGCCTCCGTTTGCTCCCTCCCCGGTGCTTTGTTCTGGTTGACTGCCGCGCAAATGTCAGGGGAGAATTTAAATGAGGGGAGAACTGCTGAAAGGCTGGGTTTCTGGCAGGATTTCAGGACACTTGTGATGAGGGGCCCTGCGAGGCCTGGCGGACACTGCGGAGACAGCGGCACAGCAAAGATGGGGCCGTCGGGCGTGGGAATGAGGTCTGCCTGAGGCGGCTTCTCCCCATCCTGGCCTGGCCCACACAGGCCCCTGGGGTCCCCTCCCGTCCCCTTCCCTTGCTGACCCCTCCAGATCCTCCTCCTGGTGGGTCTCTCCTCTCACAGGGGCCTTAACGGCCCGACGCTGGCCCCCGCTCATGCTGTCCCAGCCTCGGGGCACCCCGCTCCTGCTCTTGACCTGGGAAGACACGTTCCATCGTGAGCACCCCCAGTCTTCACTGGGAGCCCCCACTTGTTTGGGGTCAATGGGATCCAGCCCTTTAACTGCAGCACCCTGATCCCCCCTCAGGCCACTGGGGACCTGGCCAGCCCAGCACTGAGACCAGCCTTAGGGCCCCCTGGCCCTGGTCCTGGGGGCTGGAGGACGGGAACGGGGTGCAGGCATTTATGTAGCAGCTACTGCTCCCCAGCCCTGCGCCCGGCAGGTGTGACCTTGTTAATCCTCACCGTCTTCTGGGGCCGCCCCGACGGTCACCCCAAGACTTTCAGAAAACTGAGGCCGGGAGGGGCTTGAAGGACTGGTTCAGGGCACATGAGAGGTTGGCAGGACCGATGATCACTGGCTGAGCACCTGCTGTGTGTGAGGCCCTTCTGTCCTGGTGCCGCATTGAATCTGGGGCCCATCCTGGGGGTCCAAACATGGGCGAGTGAGGCACTGGCTTGGTGTGTCTCCAGCATGTACAGGGGCCATGTGGGTCTTGTGGGTGCAGAGGCAGCCTGCACTGGCCTCACTCTCCAGTGGGTGACCGGCAACCACTAGGGAGCTGCCCGGGGCGTTAGTGGAGCAGAGAGGAGGGGCCTAGGTGGGCTGCCTGGAGGAGGTGACCTCTGAGCAGAATCCTGGGAAATGGACAGTGGTTAGACAGGTGGAACATGTGTGCACCTTGGAGGGAGCAAGGGGAGCAAATCCTCCTCCGCACGATTACGGGAGGCAGGATTTGACCTCGGACTGTTTGATTCCAAGGTCCCCAGGGCCAGCAGCCCCACCTTACAAAGGAGGAAAGGTGAGTTGTGAGAGGGGCAGGATCTGCCCAGATGGAGGGTGGATCTGACCCCATCACTGGGCCAGGCTCGTGGTGTAAGGCTCTCCCTGTGAAAACTAAATCAGGCTAAAAACAGCTCAGCATTAAAAAACACAACCACGACCCCAGCTGTCCCCAGTCGGGGGCCACGTGGGGAGGTGGAGCCCTTGGCAGGCGGTTACTCATTCTCCATCAGCACCCCGCGCTCTGCCGGAGGACGCAAGGCAGATTGGTCCTGAGTGCAACCCGGGCCTTGGGATGCATTTCGTAAATGCTGTGAGCCGAAGCAGAAGGCTGGCAGCTGAGCAGGTGGCCCCACAGGGGCAACACGATGAAGCACAAGACGAGAGAAGCGGTGGCAAGCGGGCGTTGCTGGCACATGGCTGTGGGGAAGCGCTGGCTGTGGCCTGTGGCCTGGGAAGTTTCCCGTATGCAGTCGGCGCTCCATAAATGCTCCTGGAGTGGTGAATGTTCCAGGGCAGGGACGCGGGTTTCTCTGGGGTCCTCAGGGGCAGTTTGGGGTTTCTGAAAGGCTGTTCAGGGGGAGGGAGCTGGTCGTCCTGGCCTGCAACTACCAACAGGCACTGTGTGTGGCCAGGCATTTGTGTTGGCTCTGAAGTTTGCACTCAAGCCCAGTGAGGGGGGTCCTATGACCCCATTTTACAGATGATGTGCAGGGCCACTGCAGTAGGGGGCAGTTCTGTCCTTGAGGAGGAAGGGTGAGGCAAGGGCTGGCCTGGCACAGCCTGGAGTTGGGTGGCTGCCTGTCCTGGTTGGCTGTGTGACCTTGAACATATCCCCCAGCCTCTCTGGGCCTGTTTGTAAAAAGGGTCTGAGGCCTCCCTGGTCAGTGAAGAGCAAATGGGGGGCCTTCCTGCGGGCACCAGGCTCCCTGACACCCACGCTTATGACTTTCCCTACAGGGCCGAGCCCTGTCTCATGTCCCCGACCACTGGTGACATGTCAGGGAGGACAGGACCACGGCCCCAGTGGCATTTTGGAGGCGGCCAAGCCAAGGAGCCCTCTCTGTTCTGGGGATCCACTTTCTAGTCGATATGCAAAAATACAGACGCAAACAAATGGATAAGTGCCCACCCCCGACCACTGCCCGTGGCCTGGGCTTGGGGTCCACGTCTCCCCTAGCGTGGTGGCCGTGCCCGTGCAGGGGACAGAGGGGAGCAACAGGTGGGCGCCCAGCCCAGCCCAGGGGCCTCCCCGCACCCTGCGACCACCAGCATCTGGCTGGGCTGTTTCCTGCCCTTTCCGATGGGGTGGTCCAGCGTTGTAACCTGAGCACCAGGGGCCTCTGCCCATGGCGGGTCCCAGACTCAGCCGCGTCCCCCACAAATTCATGTGCCAGAGTTCCTGCCTCCACTACCACAGCAGGCCCTATTTTCCTATTTGGAAGTGGGGTGACTGCAGGAGCAATTAAAGGTGAGGTCATCCGGGAGCAGGGTGGGCTGCAAGCCAGGGTGACTGGTGTCCTCATGAAAAGGGACATTCGAACGCAGACACACTTGCAGGGTGAACGCCACGTGAGGGAGGAGAGGCTGGAGGCTGCCTGTGCGAGCCGAGGAGCCCCAGGTACGGCCGGCCACCACCAGGAGCTGGGGGCGGGCTCGGAACAGGTCCTCCCTCACAGCCCAGACAGGACGAGCCCTGCCAGCACCCTGGTCGAGGCTTCAGGCCTCCAGGCCTAAGGGAGAGTGCACGTCTGGGGTTTGAGCCGCTCCGTCTGTGGGACGTGCTTGCAGCAGCCCTGGGTGCCGGGTCTAGCGTGGGAGCCGTGAGCGGCCGGGACATGGTGAGAGGGAGGTGAGAGGGCAAGGGGGGGCTTCCACCCCAGACCCTCCTAGCCGCGAGCTCCTTGATTTGGGCCAGGCCAAGCTCCAGCCTGACCCTGACCTGGGACCGGCCCTCAGAAGGAGGGCCAGCAGAGGTAAACTGAGGCAGCATTCTTGGTAGTGTTGATGGAAATAATCCGTAACGAATCTAGGTATGAAAATTTGGGTGAGTTTATTCTGAGCCAAAATGTGAGGACCATGGCCCAGGGCCTTTCTTCCCGAAGGAAGAAAGGACACCAAAGAAGTAGGGTGTACAGAGTGGTTATATGCCCCCAAAGAGGATGTTTCACATAGGATTGGAATGTCCTTTTTACAGCAGTCACGAGACTGCTCTGTTGGCACAGCAATTGATGGACACAGCAGGTAGGTCTGCTGTCTTGATGGACACAGCAGGGTGGCAGGTCTGTTGTCTCGAGCTGGGTGGTCACACGTGAGCTGGGTGGTCACACGTGAGCTGGGTGGTCACACGTGAGCTGGGTGGTCACACGTGAGCTGGGTGGTCACAGAGTGGGCGCAGCAATCAGTTCCTAGCCTAAGGAAAGATGCTTATTGCTAAGGAAATGGCAATGTGGGGGGAAGTTGTGCCTTTATCTTAAGGGCATTTGTTCTTGTCATAGAAAAAGTTTAAAGCAGATATGCAATGTGTGCTCGATGGCCATGTCAGGTCCTTTTGGAAAAACAAAGTCAGGCCGAATTAGGTTTACAGCAAATGGCTTCCTCATATACTCCAATATATCCTATCGCTTGCCATTTCTGTTTGTCAGTAGAAGGGGGCGAGGGGAGAGGGCAGTGCCCTGGACAGTCCAGCTTCTCTCCCCTCGACACCTGTGACCCGTCGGTCATGTTTCACCTCTCTCCCAGGGGCGCACTGAGGCCTCTGTGGCAGAGGGCCCGTGATGCCCGTCTCTGAGTTCTTCGTGCTTTCATATTCTCAAGATGGCATTCGACCTTTTGGTCTGATAACTCATTCAGTTCGTCGTGTTCCAGAACCACTGACAAGCTCTGAGTGGCCCTCCCCAGGCCAGGGACGCACGGGCCAGATTCCTCTTGCGCCGCCCTTGTCACCGAGCTCAGTGGGCCTTTCCACGTTCGTTTCCTCGTTCCCAGGAGTGAGTGTGCAAACAGCAGAGGAAACTCCAAGGTCTTTGTCTTCTTCAGGGGAATCATCATTCCCCATAGAAATTCTGATCAGGGATCCAGGCAGTGTCCCCGCTGAATGCTCGTCCACGGGCACACTCACTGCGCCATTATTAATTCCTTTATGAATAACTTGATCTTCATCACAGCCGCGTATTATTTATGATAACTGTTACATTATTTAGATGTCAGCGGCTCCGTGCTAATTGCAGCTGCTGGCAGGGGCTGTCAGCTCAGAGAGCCCTGGACCCTTCTGTCTGGGTTCCAGGTGGTGGCCGACCCCTGAGCCTTTCTCCCCCTGGCCTCTCCCGTGTTCTCTGCCCTGTCACCCACTCTGGGAGGCCAGCTGGCACCCTGCAGCAAAGAAGGGCAGCCGGCCTGCTGGGCTTTTCTGCTGGGTGGGGGCTGGCTGGGGGCCTGAGACTCTGGAAGTCCTCAGATAAAAGGCCATTTTGACTCAGGTTTGTGGAAACTAGGGTGGGGGTGGGGGGTCCTGTTGCTACAAGGAAGGCAGTCCACACACGGATGTCGGGCCTGTAGGTTGGATCACAGCGCTGGTGGGGGGAATCTTACATGCCATCATCATGATCGGGTCCTAACTGGTCCCAGCTCCTTGCCCTTGTCCCCACGCCATCCTCTCCAGTCATCAGAGGGATCCCAGTAAAACAGCACTGTCCAAGGTGCTGGTCACCAGTCGCACGTGTCCCCTTCAATTGAAATTAATTCATTTTAAGGTTAAATATGAAAGGGGGTGAATGATGAGCGAGGTCTGCGTCCAGGCTCCAGCCTTCCCACCCCACACCTGTTCTGACCACGCCTCTCCTCTGTCACTTCCTTCCGCACAAGCCAGGGCCCTGGGGATTGGTCATCTCCGGCTGCCATGAACAAGCACCATGCACGAGGCAGCTTAAATGACAGAAATGCACTGTCTCCCAGTCCCAGAGGCTGGAAGTCTGAGAAGGAGGTGTCAGCAGGGCTGGTTCCTCCTGAGGCCTCTCTCCTTGGCTTGAAAGGTGGCCGTCCCCTCCCTGTGTCCTCACGTGGCCGTCCCTCTGTGCGTGTCTGGGTCCTGATCTCCTCTTATAAGGACGCCAGTCAGGCTGCGTCAGGGCCGCCCCGTGACCTCACTTACCTTCATCACCTCTGCGAAGACCCTCTTTCCTAATGCAGTCACGTCCTGAGGCGCTGGGGGTTCAGGCTCAACAGAGGGATTTTGCTGAACGTCACGGAGACCCAGCTCAGCCCACAACAGTCACTGCTCGGTTTACAGATGGACAGCGGTCTCAGAGAGAGAAGCGACCAGAACCGGCAAGTGTCGGAGGGAAGACGCGACACAGGCACGCCTGCCCCCAGGGCCAGCGTGGTCTCCAGTAAGCAGCCTGCCCCCTGAGCCAACCCAACAGCTCCCGCGTGGCTCCCGGCCTGTTTCCTCAACGGTGAAGTGGGCACCTCCTTAGCTCTTCCCCAGCTTGTTTTGGAGAGTAAAGGAGTGGCTCACTAAGTCCGGAAGCATTGTTGCAGGGTGGGCGCCAGCGGATATCTCTCCCTTCACTTGTCCCTGCTCCCCTCCCTCCTTCCTTCCAGGAACATGCGCTGGGTCCTCACGATGCGCAGCCCTGTCCTGGTGCAGGACACTGGGGGCAGGACGTCAGGGGCCTGCATCTAGGGCTTTCTGTTTGAGCAAAGGAGCCAGCGGGTAAATAATAACTGGGAAAGGTGGACAGTGCCCTGGCAATCCTTGCCCTCGCAGGAGCGGGGACACAAGACAGGAGAAGGGTTCCCTGGAGGACATGACATTTATGCTGACCGTAGAACCCAGGCTGCCCTCTGCCACAAGAGCTGGCGTGCTGGCGGTCACTCTGGGCTCAGGCGAGGCCTCATCCAGGGAACACAGAGCCCACCCCAAGGAGGAGGGTGAATTGGCCACCCAGGCCCCTCGGAGGTGTGACCCCTTGTCCAGCGGCCGCAGTGGGAAGCGTCCATCTGTGCCTCCAGGCCTCCTTCCCTCTGCAGAGCCTGCCTGTTCCCGCCCTTCCCCCACCCGAGTCATCTAAATGAATTTGCATACATTGTTGATAAATTTGCATACATTGTTTCCAGTGATCCCTGATTGTTTCAGGAGCTAGACATTTTGAATCTAAATAGATTCACTCTCCCCAGCCTTGTATTGAAGAATTCCAGAAATACCCCACCTGACAGCTCCCAGCCAGCTTTGTCCTGACCACCCCCACTTTCTTTCTTTTGGTTTCTCATTATCACGCCGCCAATGCGGGCGGGGGATTCTATTTTTATTTTTCATTTCTCGCTTAGCAGCTTCCCTTCTGGGTGAATTCTGGCTGCTGGCCAGCCTTTGACGGCCCCCGGGAAAAACAGAGGGACTTGATTGTGGGTGGTGACATCTCGATGTCCCCTCGGATGGCAGGCGTCAGTCCCTACAGCCGGCAGCTTGTTCTGAGCCCTTGCCGGGGGCTCAGGAGCAGGACTGCGAGGGAGAGCTGGCGTTGGCCGCAAGGCTCATTGGTTCTGACTCTCTCTTTGCCTCTGCTACTGAGGAGAAAACTGAGGCCTCGAGAAGCCCAGCCACCCGCCCACTGTCCCAGGCTCTGGCCACGGGGCTGTGTCTGCCACCCCTCTACCTGCCCCAGAGAGGGGAAAACGGGCGCTCACCTCCATCCCAGAAGAGGCCCTGCGTCGTGGCACAGGACCTGGCGGTGTGAAGCGAGAAGGTTCACAAGCCATGCCCAGAGGGGGCTGTAGCCTCCAGGCGGGGTTTGGGGAAGAGGCTGCTCTTGCACTCCTTGCTCCAGCGCCCTCCGTGTCTCCCTATTGCAGACAGGCAAAGTCTCTGCTTCCTGCTCAGCACCCAAGACCTCACCACGGGCTCCTCTCTGCACCACTGGGCCTTCCACACAGACGCTGAACAGAAGCAACATCGGCCGGGCCCCTAGAGAGGCTGCCTTGCACCTGGCCTTCCCTCTTCAGATGCCCTTCCATTCTCCCCTCAACCCTATGCTGCAGAAGCTGCTGTCCCCATTTTACAGAGGAGGAAACTGAGGCTCAGAGGTGTCACACAGCTGGCAGGGGGCAGGGCTACGGGTGTATCTGAGTCCAGAGTCTGTACCACTGTCCACACCCTCACGTGCATCTGTCAAGTCCCTGGGCCCGCCCAGCACAGGCTCTGGACACAGTGGGGGCTCAGTTCATGCTTATTATTATTATTATCATTGCCATGTGTGGCGGTCAAAGGGCCTGTGGCTAGGGGCTACCGGCCAGTGCAGAACGGAGGCTGGGGCTCTGGACCTCCTGCTTCCGCTCGAAGGGCCTGGAAACCCCTGCACTCACCTCTCCCACCCCTTCTTGGATTTTCTTCCTTCATTTGTTCATCCGTCTCATCTCACAAACATCTGTTGGGCCTCTGCTCCCGGCAGGGGTGGGGTAGGGAGGGGAGGGGGGCCGACCCAATAGAGGGCTAGGGCCCAGGCTGCCCCAGCAGGGAGGCAGACCCAGGCCAGGAGGACTGCAAGGACTGGGCCTGTCCTGTGGACAGAGGGGCCGGGAGGGGGCCGGGCCAGCCCCTGCGGCCCCACATCTGCACCAAGGACTCGCGTGGATCCTGATGTGGTGGTTCACTGAACACACCCGGTGTGTTTTCATGTGGCCAGATCCTGCTCCCGCCTCTGGAAGGGAGGGTGTGAGCGCCGGACGCTGAGAACCAGGCGGCACGTTGGCTGAGCGCCAGGCTGTGCTGCAGGGGCCGCAGTCAGGACTCAGGTGGGCTCCCACACAGGCGCCCCAGCCCTGCGTGCTGGGGTCTTTCAGACAGGCTTGGCCAATCGGCCACAGTCCTGGGCTGTGGGGCCAGGGTCGCGCCTCCTGTTTGCCTCTGGGAAGCCTCGGATGGGCTCAGGACCAAGGCATCGCTCTCCTTTCCCGGGTCCTCTGGAAATCGTCCTTGCCCACCGACCCCTGACACTCATTTGGCTTTTCCTTGTAATTTCTGTGACTGTATCCACGTGCAGCGGATGGGCTAATTCTCTCTGTTTAAAAAAAATATTGTGCTGGGGGCCGGCTCCACGGCCGAGTGGTTCAGTTTGCGTGCTCCACTATGGCAGCCAAGGGTTCGGATCCTGGGCATGGACATGGCACCGCTCGTCAGGCCACGTTGAGGCGGCGTCCCACATCCCACAACTAGAAAGATATGCAGCTAAGATATACAACTGTGTACAGGGGAGGTTTGGGGAGATAAAGCAGAAAAAAAAATATTGTGCTAAAATACACGTGATGTAAAATTTACTATCTTAACCATTTTCAGGTTCACAGTTCAGTGGTACTGAATGCACACACGGCGGGGTGGCCGGGTGGCGTAGTGGTTTCATCTGTGCGCTCCTCTTCAGAGGCCCAGGGTGTGCAGGTTTGGATCCTGAGTGTGGACCTAGGCGCTGCTCATCAAGCCATGCTGAGGCAGCATCCAGCATAAAATAGAGGAAGATGGGCATGGATGTTAGCTCAGCGACAATCTTGCTGAAGCAAAAAGAAGGAGACTGGCAACAGAAGTTAGCTCCGGGCTGATCTTCCTCACACACACACACACTCACACACTCACACACTCACACACTCAGGCTGCCGTGCAGCCATCACCACCGTCCATCTCCAGAACTCTTTCTTCTTCCCAAACTGAAACTCTGTCCCCATCAAACATCATCTCCCCGTTCCCCTCCCCCAGCCCCTGGCACCCACCATCCTACTTTCTGTCTCTATGAATTTGACTGCTTCAGGGACCTCATATGAGCAGAATCCTACAGTATTTGTCCTGTCGCGACTGGCTTATCTCACTCAGCATAATGTCCTCAAGTTTCACCCACGTTGTAGTGTGGTGTCAGAATTCCGCTCCTTTTTAAGGCTGAGTAATATTCCACTGTGTGGATGGACCACATTTTGTTTATCCATCCATCCATCCATCCGCAGACACCTGGGCTCTCGTGAACAACGCTGCTGTGAACACGGGTGTGCGAATGTCTCTTCGAGACCCTGCCTCCACTTCTTTTGGATGTATATATACCCAGAAGGGGAATTGCTGGGTCATGTGATCGTTCTGCGTTTATTTTTTTGAATTTTAAAGAGCCACACTCTTTCCCACAGCGGCTGCACCGTTTACACTCCCAACAGTGCACAAGGGTCCCTCTCTCCACAGCCGTGCCAGCACTTGTTGTTTTCTGTTTTTTGTAGCAGCCATCCCACAGGTGTGAGGGTGTATTTCACTGTGATTTGATCTGCATTTCCCTGATGATTAGTGATGCTGAGCATTTTCCCATGTGCTCCCAGCCTTCTGTGTGTCCTCGTTGGAGAATGTCTGTCAACTCCTCTGCCGGGGTTTCATCGGTTGTTCTTGTTGGGTGGTACAGCTTGCGTGTCTTGGGTCCTGTCTGTGAAGGTGAGCCAGGATGGAAGGATAGATGGCCCTGGCACATGGCATGCTGGTGATGGTGGTCATGGTGGGTGTGGGTGTGATCTTGGGGATGACAACACTATGGGCTATGGTCACTGGGACCGGAAGAAGGGGCTTGGGTGACACTGTTGATGATGCTGAAGGTGGTGAAGGTGATGTGGTGACAGCGATGGGGCTGCTATTGATCAGAGCGTGGCCTGATTCACTGAGCAGAGTCAATGCCATCGCCTGGTTCCTCGTTTCACAGAAGCTTTTCGTGGGATGTGGGTGGGGATTAAGGGCCTTGCAGCTGTCACCAAGTTGAGGACAAGGTGGCAAGCAGGGCAGTGGGGAGGGAGTATTTATGGAGCAATGGACTCCAGGAGCTGATCCCGCTGGCTGTGGAGGAAATTACAAACAATCCTATCAAGGGTGGTTATTGACTGAGGCTGAGACCGAATCTGACATTCATCCGCCCGCGTTTGACATTAAAGAACAAGCCGGCAGTTGGATTTGCATACATCTCCAGGGGAAGAGGCAGCTGGGGAAAAACTCATTGAGAATGGGCATGGAGCTCTCCCGTCCTGCAGGGAGGGCAGAGGTGGAGAGGCCCCCGCATCCCTGGGTCATCTGGAATTAGCACAGCGGGGCCAGGGCCCGGGTCCACACTGCAGAAGTTGTGGCCCTTGGGGTGGTGGAGCCAGGGCTGGGCCTCCTGCATCCGTCTCTATTTTTCTCGGCCCCAACAGTGTGACAGGGAGCCACGGCCTGGTGGGGAGGCAGACCTGTGAGCAGAGGCTCGTAGGTGTCCTTGAGGACACCCCCGAGCCCCACACAGGCCTGACCCAGGGAGGAGGCTCCCTGTGTGATGGTGGGGCAGGCTTGGCCTTCCTTCCTGGACCCCACTGCGCTGCCTGCTGCCCCGTGTCCCTCAGCCCCAGGGCCAGTCTCTGTCCCCTGCCAGGTCTGCTCCTCCAGCCCTGCTCCTTCCTCAGTGCAAGCCTCCTCTTCAGATCCCCAGCCACCTACCTTCCCAGCCCAGTCACTTAGGGCCCAGGTTCCCGCCCCAGAGCCCCAGCTCAAAGCGGGGTCCTAGTCTGCTTACAGCCCTGCCTTAACTCCTGGCGTGTGGCCTGGCGTGTGTCCGCTACACAGCACATCTGCGGGTCAACAGGGAGGTTCCCAGATCGACTGTACCCCAGGATGAAGGCTGGGGGTCAGAGGAGGGCAGTGGTCTCTGAAGTCTCCTGAAATGAGCCTGTCAGGACCCCCAGGGCTTGGATGTCAGGTAAGGGCCCAGGGCCAGCAGGGAGGGAGGGAGCCGGGGCCACCCCTGATGGCTGTCCCCAGGCCTGGGAACAAGGAAGGAGCAAGAGTTTCAGCTGAGGTGGCCAAGCAGGGTCCGGTGGGGGTGGGGACTCCACCCGGTGGGGCAATGGGGAGAGGGAAGGGCCCAGCAGAGCCCGCCCGTCCCGTCGCTGGGCAGGAGGCTCACACACAGCTCTCTTCTGTCCCCACTGGGAGACAACGCCTGGGGCGGAGCCAGAGTGGCTGGACCCAAGAGGCTGGTGGCTGGGCCCTGCCATCCCCACATCGACGTGGCCCTCTCCCCTGCACCCTTCCAGCCCGGCCGCCGTCTGGGCTCCGTGGACACATAACATTAAGATTTTCCCAGATTCGAAGGCTCACCTCCTCATTTCCCTGGCAGTTAGGAACACCAACAGTGTGGCCACTCAATAAAGCAGGGGCAGCGATGGCCGCTATCGATCACAGGGCCCTGGGCCGCGCTCAGCAGAAGAAAGTCAATTTTCCCCTCCAGTTCAGTTCAGCAAACATCTATTGAGGGGCTACTGCAAGCCGGGCCTGTGCTGGGCGCGGGGGGCGCAGGGCACGGACCTCCCGTGCTGGCCGGGAATCCCAGCTCTTCTCCTCGCTCTGCACACGCTGTCCATCCAGAGGGACGCACTCAGCTGGTGTCCTGCAGACTTCGCCTCCCTGAATGCTTCCACCCGCTCGCGGGGGCTCCAGGAGCTGAGGGAATTGCCCAAGATCAGCCAGCGAGGAGGAGGATTCGCTGGGGAGTGCCGGGCCGTGCTGGCAGACATGCAGAGCACCGCGCCCCCCTGGGGAGTTGCCCGGGTCAGGGAGGCCTGGCTGGAGTGGGCTCAGCAGGCGCAGGGAGTCGGGGCACCTGTGTCCAGGGGGCCCTGCTGTGTGGCCAGGCCCGTCGCCTCTCCAGGCCTCACTTTTCTCCACGGTAGACACGCCAGCGGACACTGCAGGCACCGGGGAGCCAGGCTCTGCACTGTGGGCACTGTGGGACCGGGCACCCCAGCCCACACAGCCAGGAAGGGCTGGTCTGAGAGAGCTCGGCAGCCGATGCTCACCCCCAGGCCCGGCTGCCTCGGGGGCCGGGGGGGCAGGGGCCCTGGAGCGTGCAGCGCCTGCATCCACAGAGCCTGCGCTCCTGCACAGTGGGGACGGGGAGGCTGTGGCACAGTCTACGTCCCCTCCTTTGCTGCCCCCCAGCCTGCTCCCCAGCGCCCAGCACCCCCGGCTCCCAGCCTCGCTCTGAGTCAGTCTGGGCTCTGCCCAAAGCTTCCTCTGCGCAGAGGGCTCCGGGGCAGGGACGGGGACGCGGACCACAGGTCTAGCTGCTTCCCAAGCACCTTCCATCTGGCCCTCTGGGCGCAGCGAAGGTGGCATCTCTCAAGAAGGCGATTCGTCCCCCGGGACACCTACTGGGTGCCAAGTCCCGGCTGGGTGCTGGGGGGCTGGTGGGAGCTCCTCCAGGTCCTCCCTCTCCAGTGGGAGACAGCGGATCCTCTGCGATGATGGAGCTGGAGCGGACATTCAGACGGACCCCATGGATGGCACTGCAGAGAGGTCGGGGGCCGGGAGGCTGGGGAAGCACGGATCCTGTTGGCCAGAGTCGGAGCCACGGCTGTTGACTTCTCTGCACCTGCGCTTTGGCCTGGGACTAGAGAGGAGCGAGCACAGGGCAGGGAGCAAGACTGGCAGGTGTGCCCACAGCTGACACCAGGGACGAGGACAGCGCCGCTGTGAGCTGCTCGGCCTGTGACGGCAGCAGTGACCAGCGACCTGGCCTTGAGTCTGCTTTTGGGAACAAGGTGTTGCCAGGCCTCCTCTGGTCACAAGGCCATTGGGAGGTCAGTGGGCGCATAGCAGTGATACAAGAGGGTGACTAACAGGTCAGCGAGGCCTCTGACGTCCCGGGCACGGACCACTGCTGTCCATGCCTCCGTTCACGCAGCCCTTGACAGGCCCACCTGGCGGGTACCACTCCCCCAACTGTAGAGGTGAGGGCCGTGAGGCTCAGAGGGGACAGGATGCGCCAATCGAGTGACAATAGCAGCTGGGGTCAAGCCCGGGTGTCCTACTGCCAGGCCAGGTGAGTGGTCACAGCACACAGGCTGTGTCAGAGGAAGGAGTCCCCAATCTCTGTGTCTTGGTGAGGCCTCCCTGCAGCCCAGCCTTTGCCCTGCTGTCACACCATCCAGGCACCCTGCTAGATGTGCTCGAGCTCTGAATCGGCCTATTAGCCGCTGGGCAACCCTGGGCCTGTAGCTTGCCTTCTCTGGATCTCCACCTCCCTTACTAATTAGGCATGATTATACCTGCATCTCGGACCCCGCAGCGTCTCTTCTCCCCCCGGCATGTCAAAGAGCATAGCTGGAGAAGAGGAGTGACATAAACCACCTGATGCTCCCCTGACATCTCTTGTCACATCTTAAAAAGCCGCTCTGCATTCACAGTGTAGCCAAGTGTGTATGTTTGTTCCGACCTAGACAAAACGTTCTGAATCACATGCAGTTAAGTTACTTCATTTTCTAGCTTCATATCTTCTTTGTGCCCCAGGAAGACAAGCTCCACGTCTCCTGCTGGCTCTGTGCAGCCCTGCCCTGCATGGCCAAGTGCCCTGGGGAAGACGGGGGTGCAGCCAGGCCCCCAGCACTGCAGGGTGAGTGAGAACTCCGATCCAGGCGCCCTGGGCTGCAGCCGGGTGGCATGGTGGTTACAGAGAGTGCGTACAGACCCTGAGGACAGACTGCAGGTACGGATCCCGGCCCATCCACTTCTCCAAATGTTGACCTTGAATCGTTGGGCCTCCTTGACCCATTGACCTCATCTGTGAGGAGGGACCAGCTCTGGGACCAGCCCCGCAGGATGCCGTGAGGCCTGAAGAGGTAACAGACAGAAAGTGCTGGGCACTCAGCAAGTGCCAGGCAAGTGTCAACTGCTGCGTGGCTCTCTCCTCGAATCCTGACAGCCTGAGAGCAGCCACATCGCTATTCTGTGCCTCAGTTTCCTCATTTGCCAAACGGTTATTAACTTGAGCCCTGTGAAACTGCCATTTATGTGGATGCCTGGGCACATCTCTGCTGATGAGGCACAGATCCCAGGGCGTGCCCAGAGGATCACGGCCGCCACTCTCCCTGACCTGGGTCAAGCATGCTCCTAAGAAGGGAGGGAAAGACGAGGTCGGCCAGTGGGGACATTTCCTGAGCTGTGCAGCCCGGCGCCGGTCCACCTCCTCCGCTGGCTTGTAAATCACTGCCTGTGACCAGACTGCGTGAGGCAGGCATCGAATGCGCACCTGCTTCTCCGCACATGGGTGGCACGGATGGGCCCATCTCCCAGGGCTGGTCCCTGAATCTGTGCTCCGGGTGGCAGGGGTGGAGGAGGGCAAGGAGGACGCAGAAGGTTCTGGTCAGAGGCCACCCCCAACTCTGCCACACTCGGGGTGAAAAACAATAACAAACAATAAGCGAACAAAGGAAACAGCCATTGTTCCCGACGGCACAGTGGCCCAGATGGTTTCTCAGCCGCGCGAGGTGGAGGGCCTGGTTCCGGGACACGAGTGAGCGAACTTGCTTCAGGTGACGCCTGGGCAATGGCAGATTGGTTCAGGTTGATTTAAAGTGTCAGCATTTTCTAGGCCTGCGAACAGATGACTATTCATCACGCTGATCCTGAAGTTGAAGACACAGGGCCCTTCGTTATTCGTAGCTCACATCCTTCCCGAGGGAGGCCTCGCCCCACAGTTAATAACATCCCGGGGCTTCCGGCTCAGGCAGGTCAGGCGAGTAGATGTCTTATTTATGCCAAGTGCATTTTTCATGACTCTGTGTCCCCAGGCAGCTGGGCAAGGGGAGGCCTTGGTGTCCCAGCCCCATATAGGCTCCTTCCTGGACTTCGGTCTGAAAATGTATTTGAGTCCTGTCAATACCTCTTGGTGGTCAGAGACAGAGCCAGCCAACTCAGAATGGGTCTGGTGTATCCAGATCCCTTCCCCAAGTGGTGTCAAAGACCCCTAACTGGTTTAATGACTGTTGACAGAGCCCCAGTCAGCATTATGTCTGTGGCCTCAGTGTGATGACCATGATCACCATTTGGTGACCACCATCCCACCTTATGCAGGGCACTGCCTTCATTGCCACCACGCCCACCTCCCAGTCAACACTGTCACTTCCATAGTGTTCACCAGGCCAGACTTGTCCATCCTATATGGTTACATGACCATGACCTTTGCCACCACCACCATCACCACCACTGTCACCACCACCCCCACCACCATCACCGCCACCATCACCACCATCACTGCCACCACCACCAACACCACCACCACCGCCACCACCACCGTCACCACCATCACTGCCACCACCACCACCACCAGCACCACCATCACCGCGACCATCACGACCATCACCACCACCACCACCACCAGCACCAGCACCACCACTACCGCCACCACCACCGTCACCACCATCACCATCACCCCACCACCACCATTACCACCATGACCACTACTACCACCACCACCACCACCACCACCACCTTGCCATCACCATCATCACCATCACCACCACCACCACCACCATCACCACCACCACCTCTCCACAATTACTGTCCTTGAATTTTAGCCCCCACGGTGAGTTAAAGCCAATTGCTTGGTCGATGGGTTCACCCAGGAAGCAGGGATTGTGTGCTGAGGGTGTCTGTGGCACATTGTAAGGTGCTGTGGTGCAGTGAAAGAGGGGTTTGGACCCTGCCCCGGGGGAGCCGGTGGCCAGACTTAGATCAGGAGATGGAAACAAGCATCATGGATGTTCCAGAACCGACGATCTGGATGTTCCAGGAGTACTCAGTATGGGGTCCTGGGCTCTTCTGGGTGGTCAGGGCGAGGCCAGGGGGTGCCCCAGCAGGGGGTCAGCCTCCCAAAGGAGGGGACGCATTGGGAGCCAGAGAGCAGGTTGAGGTACAGGGCAGGCAGGGCTAGACTGGAGAGGAATTTAAAGCCCAGGCCGGCAGGTGTGGAGCAGTGTGCTGTGAGCATGGGGCTCGCCTGTGAAGGGTTTTTGGAAGGAGTGGGGAGAGAACGGTTTGGCCGTGGTGAGGGGGATGGGCCGGGGGCAGGGTTGGCAGATAAAACACAGGATGCCAAGTTAAATTTCAATTTCAGATAAACAGCAAATAGCTTTTTAGTATAAGTATACCCTAAATACCAGATGGGACATACTTATACTAAAAAACAAATTATTGTTTATCTGAAATTCAAATTTAAGTGGGCATTCTATATTTACCAGGCAGCTTACCTGGAAGCAGATGGACTTGGGGGCTTAGCACGGGGACACGGGCAAGAAGTGAGGGTGGCTTGGATCTGAGAGGGGGGTGGCTGGGAGGACAGACTTCATGACAGCCAGAGACATTCACAAGGATGCTGCCCTGACCACAGGCCCCATGAGGCCCCTCCTACCACCACCCAGCTGCACATCCCTGCCTGAACGAGTGTCCCTGCCTTGGAGCCAGCCAGCTTTGGGCCGGGCTGCAACCTGTGCAGGCCATGGGTGGCCTCTCCAAGTGTCCAGAGGGGGGACCACACTCAGATCCTGGCCCATGTGGGGTCAACAAGTGGCTCACATCTGGCTGTCAGGAGCACCTGGGCAGGCGTCTGGACAGGGCCGGGTGGTCTGTTGTCCCAGTGTTGCCCACCCCAGGCAGAGTGGGTTGGAGGTCCCCCAGAAGGATGAATGGTTGTGTGACACCTGCCCTCTCCTCTGGCCTCCCCGTGCCCGGCAGGGCCCTGTGCCCCAGCTACACTGATGTGGACGCGCTCTGCTCGCAGCTCTCGTTTCCCCTATCTGGACAGCGCTGAGTGCTTCCAGGAACCGAGCTGGCCAGGGAAGCAGGCTGGAGGGAAGGCTGAGACCAGAGCTGACCCAGCTAAGTGTCTGAAGTGGTCTGTGCCCTGCTCAGCCTCCTGACCAGACCTGCACGTGGGCTTCCCTCTAGGGGCTCAGAGTCATGGAGCCGGAGACTCAGAAACCTCCGGCAGTGGGTCATCAGAGAATCTCACAGTTTCCAACCCTTTGCTTTCCATCACCGAGTTAATATAAGTCAATCTATGAACCTACACCATACAGCTGTGCGGATGAGCAGGCAGGCAGCTGCACGCCCCCAAAGCCATTCTGGAGCGCAGCCAGGCGTGCCATCAACAAACAGCGGCAGATGGAATCATGCCAGCCTCTGTTTAACCCCCTGAACTGTCGTTTAGCAAAATCCACTTCACACACGTGACGACATTGCTGCGTATGTTGGCACTTCAGCAGCCAGGAAGTATTCCCTTGCACGGATGTTTCACCGTGAAGCCAAAACTCTGAAAATTACCTGTTCTCCCTGAATTTTGGACACAATGAAATTGTGCTTACGATGCACATGCTGGCTCGTGCACCTGCCGCTTGAAAGGTTTTTACTGACGTTTTCACAGTGGTTCCTCCGGGGGCTGAGGGGACGAGAGAGGGAGGGACCGAGGGGGTCTCAGCTCTCTCTGTAATAGTTTATTTCTTAAAGAACATAAGATCAGAGGCAAGGATGGCAGAATATTATAATCTGATAGTGGTGGTATTTGATAATGCCAAAGTGGCAGGTTTGTGGGTGTTTGTTACATGGTTTCTCCAGGCTCGTTTAAAATACTTTATGTGACATTTCTAGTCATTTCTCCTTGCCCCTCTCCCCCTCCGGCAGCTGCCCTCCTGCATATACAATCACAGCCTCACATATCTTGGCTTGCGGGTGGGGCAGGGGGTTCCTGGTTTACAAAATTGGCATCAAATTGCGTCCACGTCTCTGTGATGGCCTTTCTCCCTCGCTGGTGGGGCTGGGCCTGGCTGCGGCCTGTCGACGCGGGTGTGCAGGGGTGACCCCTGCTCAGTTGGCAGCAGCTGTACGTGTGCACTGCTGCAGATGCCCGGGGGCAGGGCCAGCGCTCGGCAAACAGACACACAGGACACCCAGGTAAACTGCAATGTCGGATAAATGATAAGTACTTTTGCAGTAAAAGAATGTCCCATGCGATCTTTGGGACATACTTGTGTTAAAATAGCATTTGTCGTTTGGGCAGTAAAGGCTTAAACTCGCCCAGAGAAAGGTTTGGCCATTGCTGGCTCCTGGGAAGTGGCCTCCGAGCCCTTGGAAGGTCCTGCCTGACAAGAGTGTCTTTGTGGCCTGGGGGCCTTGGGCCACGTGGGTGGTCTATGCTACCCACGGGATTTGTGTGGGGCCGGGCGTCAGCTCCCTGTCTGGAGGGGCTGGAGACTAAGGTCGGCCATGCAGGGGGTCAGCTGTGTTTGCAAAACTGACCCCCAATCAATACCCAGGACAGCAGGGCCACACATCACAGCTGGGAGAGGTCAGCGTGTTCATGTGGCTCCGTGGGGAGAGGGCAGCTGGGTGCTCCCGCCCGGTCTCCCCGGGGCCTGGCGCCTCTTCCCTTGACCTGTTTTCCTCCATATCCTTCACTGTGATAAACTGTAGCTGTGAGCACAGTGGCGTTTCCAGGTTCAGTGAGTCCTTCCTGCAAATCTCTGAACCTGGGGGTGGTCATGGGGACCCCAGGCTTGTAGTTGGTGTCAAGGGTGAGGTGACTTTGGGGATTCCTGAAATTTATGTCCTTTATTCGAAGTTCGGATTTAACCGGGTGTCCTGTGTTTGATCTGGGAACTTTCTGGGGGGCATGCAGCCTGAGCCGCCTGGCCCCTGCTCCCAGGCTTCCCCCACGGGGACCAGCTTTGGGCCCTGTGCTCTGTCCCCTGCCCCTCAGCCCGAGGCCTCATCGGCAGTGTCATTGGGGTCGGGCGGTGCCATGGGCCGCATCCTCAGCCTCCTGGACCACCAGGCTCACCTCGAGCTGGCCCCCCAGGGCTGGGCTTGCTCTCCAAAGTGTTCGCTCCTCCCAGCTTCTGCCGTAAGGTGGCCCCTGTCCAACAGAGCGATACGCAGCCTTCCCAAAGAGGACGGTGAAAGGCTCAAAACTCACCGTTACAGGAAACACGGATCCATGGGTCCCTCATCCCAGAATCCAGGCGCAGTCATTGCTGACTGATGAAATTGGCCTTAAGCATAGCGCCGCTGGGCCGCTGTGGCATGCCCAACGGGAGAACGTAGTGAGCTCTCCGACTCCATCCTTTTGGTCTGCCCCCTGCAGAAGCGCGAGGTTTGTACCAACCCTGATGTGATGCTGTCCAGGGGGCTTCGATTTACTGAGATGATGAGAGTGTAGCCCCTTTGGTCCCCGCTCCCAGCAAGCCAGGGTAGCAGCCAAGTGGGAGGGATGTTGGGGCTGAGGCTGTCTTGCTGGGGGCGGTCCCCTAGGTGGTGGGGGACAGGAGGGGCCCTGAAGTGGCTCATGCTGAGAGTTACATTTTTCTCCAGTACTGCAGCTGGTCGGGGAGCCAGGGGGCCAGCAGTGGGGGCGGGAAGAACCTACCCCAGCCTGCCAGCCCTGGACGGAAGCTCGCAAGGTCCAGGAGTGAATAGGGTGGGTGCCATGGGCACCCGCTGCCATCCTGCCAGCCACCCAGAGGAGTTCGACCAGCACCAGCGGGAGGGAGGGCCCAGGACACCCAGGGGGCTCTCCTTGCCAAGGTAGAGACGCCAGAGCAAGAAGGGTCCTGTGGAAAATGCTGCAGAGCAAAGGAGGGCAGGCCTCTGAGAATGACTTAGGACAGGAACCAAGAGACAAAAATTCCCAGCCTGCTCCTTCAGTGCGACGTGTCAAGAAATGTTTGCTCCGCAGCAGGAGCAGAAGCTAGAAGGAGTCGGGCTGGGGGGAAAGGACGCGCAGAGGGTGACTGGGATGGGAGGAAGCCCGCAAGCAGCAGGGGACCCACAGCTCACAGAGGGGCAGGGCTGCTGTGGGGGTGGGGTGCAGGTGAGCCGCCCCTCCGCTTTGATTAGAGGGAGACGTGGAAGACAAAAGCCATAGATGCAACCTGAGATTTACGGAAGAAACCGGAGCAATGGGAGCAGAAGGAGTAATCAGATGTGACGTGGGAAGCCATCACGCGGAGCGGACCAGCGCTCTGAGCGTGCCCATTAAGGGGGCTGCTGTGAGAGGAACCCGTGCTTCCAGACGTGTTCTGGCAGAATCTTTGAATTTTAAAGATAAATAAAAAAGAACTCAGTAAGTAACTGGGCAGGAAAAACAATCCAGGGCATGTCCTGATGAGCAAGCATGCGCGGTCCCAGACTTCTCCTCCGCAGTCCTCGTGGCGTGAACCAGGAGACGAGCGACACTGGCGAGTCAGGAGGGGGACACTTGTCCGGAGTGGACGTCACATGAGCCGTGTGGCAGCTCCCAATTTGGAGGACGGCTGGTTCCCAAACTCACAAGCCTGCGGGAGTCACCCCACCTTGGGCTTCTGGGGGATTAAAGCACTGAGGGAAATCGGGGGAAGAGCAGAAGCCAAGCCACGCCTCGGAGTCTGAGCCCTTGGCACCCGGGGCAGGGAAGGACCCATCGAGGGGCGGTGGGGCCCTCGGCAGGCCTGGCATCCTAGTCCTCGCCTCCAGACGGAGACCCTCGATTCCCCTGGGCACACGCACGTGCGGAAGGGCAGACCCCCAGCCGGGCGCTTGGTGGGGGCTCTCCTGGGCCCCCTGGTTTCGAGGTAACTCGGCAACCGCACATGCAGATTCCTTCTAGAAAAGGGTCTCTCTCAGGAAGGATTCGTCAAGGAATTTAAAATCTAATTGCAACAAGGTGTTTTTTTTTTAAGAAAAGGATAAGCTTAGGAAAAAAGCCCCCACCGCAGCACAGCTGTCTGCAGGGACTGGGCGGGTGGGTGAGGCTCACTTCCTGCTTCTTTGTATTTGATTTTTCTTGTTGAGAATAAGAACGTGTTACTTTTTGTGGGAAAATGCTTGAGACTAAAAGAACGTTGTTCATTTACTGATCCATAACATTTAAAGAACTCTTTTCTCCTTCCTGTAAAATGTAGACTACAAAACAGGACAGAATACTCCTGGGGTGTCCAGACAAGTACAGTGGAGCAGATTGGGGTGGGGATGAGCTCCCCGGGGTTGGGGGCCAGTCCTGAGTGAGGGGACGTCCACTGAATGCCCTGAGCCTGGAAGGGGCACGGATGTCCATCTGGCCCGGCCCACAGAGAGCCCCTGAGGGCTTCCTGTTCTGCTTCCGCAAGTCTGTTCTCTCTGAACCTGCATGGCCTCCCCTGTGTGTGAGCCGAGGGTGCCCGCACGGGGCAGACAGTGTGGAGACGCTGGGAGTCCAGGGGACCATGTGGCAGGGCCTCTTGGCTTACCAGGCACTGCTCTGTGTCGGGTCTTCCCCCGCACGCTGCTCCTTCAGCCACAGCAGGACAGGGCCCTGGAGTGGCCCCCAGGACAGGGGTCCAGAGTATCCCCCTAAATGTACCAAACTCAAGAGTGGCCCCTGGGAGAAGCAGAGACGGCCCTGGGTGGAGTGGCCAGGGGGCCAAGGAAGGGGACTTCACGGGGTAGGGGGACCTCGAGGCTGCTGGTCACCCTCCTGTGTTATTTACCCGTTGGTGGCTTGTTGCAGGCTGGGTGCTGGGCAGACAGGTGGACGAGGTGCGGCCGCTGTCCTCAGGGTCTCAGCGTCCCCACGATCAGTGTGGCTCCAGGACCTGCTTGTTTGCCACCAGCCCATGCAGCTCTCGCCCCCTCCCCGTCCCAGGGCTCCCATAAGTCTCTGTGTTGACCTCCTGGGCTCTCACATCTGCCTGTGCCAGCGCCTGCCTGCCCCGGACCCGGCGTGTGGCCTGCGTGGTGTGCAGTCCCGTACGTGCCAGGCTCACAGGGTTCTACTGACTTTCTCGAGTTCCCATGGCTCTGAAGGCCACCAGCCTCTGGCCGCTTTGCCTGGTGTGCTTGCGAGTGTCGGAGAGGTGGTGGGCCCGGGCCTTTCATGCATGCAGCGTCCCCATCACGGGGCCGCTCCCGGGAGGCTGAACTCGGGTGGGCACAATCGGGGGCGTGGGCGGGCTCTTCCGCTGTCCTTCCCCTGTGGCTGGGAGGGACCTGCCATCTGGGCATCCCTGGGCCGGGCCCTGCGTCTAATCCTTAACAGCATTAACTTAAACCACGATCATAAGGAAATACAGGAAGAAGAGCGAGAAGATCAGCGCACTCGCAAGGTTCTTGATCCGCGCGAGAGCAAGGGATTGAGGACAACAGCGTGTGCTGGCCAACAAGCGGATCCAGACGGCACAGCGATCGTCAGAAAGTGTGAAACCCAGATGCGGCGGATGAAAGAGGGGGCTCACGAACAGACAGGTGGACGGCCGTTCGTGGGAGAGCCCGCTGGGAGCTCTGGGGCTCTCCCTGGGGCTGTCTGTCTCGTGGACACGGCTGCCTCAGACGTAGTGTCTTCTCCACGCCATCTTGGGATGGATGTCTGTACCCCACCTACTGCCCCTCGCATTCCACAAGGCCCCTTCTCATGTGAATAGGGCCCGTGTCATCGTGCCCATTTCACAGACGGGGAAACTGAGGCTGGCAGGATGAGTGACTCCCGTTCCCACTGCCAGCGAGGGCAGAGGTGGGGCAGGGCCCTGCGTCCTTGTTCACAGATCCTGACGCTCACACCCCGTGAGCTCCGGCTGCTGCGATTTGATGAGGCGAGCCGTGGGCACCAATAAGAGACCGCCAAGGTCAGCTCGGTACAGCAGCTTCCGGGGGGTTGGCACTGGGGCAGGGACCAGGGCTCGGTGGGGGGGGGTGACAGAGGGTCAGCGGGCTGCTCTGCCACCCCTCACCCAAGCCTGCCAGACCCTCACCTCTCGGATGCTGCTTTCCCGCATCTGCAGAGTGGCCGGCCCGTGAAGAGGGGCTTAGGAGGGGTGAGTGAGGCCCGCGGTGTCACAGACCGTGAAAGGGCCTCTGTTTGTGCTCTTTTCTGCGTGTTTTCTCTGCTGTTTATTTGCTCTTCAAGCACCCCCTGGAGAGGGACCAAGGAGAGGCCACCTCCGTCCTTGTGACCACGTTCAGTTTAGCCCTGCTCCTGTGACACCAGGTCTTCTGCTCCAGTCCCACTGGCCCTTCACTGTGGCCTGTTTCTCAGAGAGGTTGAACCATCCTGGCCCAGGGGATGGAAGACTGCACTTGCGGGCCAGGCTCTCTGCCACTCTCAGCTGGTTCATCTCCCACAACCCTCTCAACAATCGAGGGTGTTACAAATGAGGAAACAGGCTTGCACAGGCCCAAGGTCACACGGAATTCAAACCATGTGGCTACAGAGTTCTTGCTCTTGACCATGGACACTCAAAGGTGGCTATCATAGAGATGAGGCTCAGAGAGGCTCCACAGATCACCCCAGGCCACACAGCACACTGGAGCCCATGTCGGAACCAGACTCTGTCCTCCTGCTTCCCTTCTGGGTCCCTGTTCTATGAATCTTCCAGCTCTCTGCGGGCTGACTCAGGAGGCATTGACAGATTTCTTCTAGGTATGGCACACAACGCATGGGGGCCATATGCCAGGCCGGGGTCAGGGAGCCAGGCTGTGCCTCTGGAGTCATAGAACTCTGCTCTGGAATGACCCTTGGAGGGGTGAGGTCTGGCCTCCCTGGCCCAAGCTGGGCTACCTGGAGAGCACCTAGCCCTCTCTGGGCCTCGATGGCCCTATCGGAAATTCAGGGGCAGCCTCCTGCTGGGCACACCAGCCTGTGGGCCGCAGGGGAGGGAGCAGCTTCTGACCACAGTCTGTGGCCAGGTTGGGAGGCAGGTGTCTTGGCCGGGGTCTGGGAGGGACATTCCCCTGGGCAGCGGCCCCTCCCACAGCCTTCTCTGAGTGGGCAGCCCGCCTTGGGCCTCGCTGTCGAGGAAAAGCGGGGCACGGATTCCCCAGGCTGGGCCCATGGGTTGCGGAGCGCCGCTGAGCCCTCTTCTCGGGTGTTCCACTGCAAACTGCGCACCCCCTGCACTGGGTTCGGTTCCCTGGGTGTCTGCTGGCTCCTATTTGCCACTCACCAGCGCCAGGAGGCAGAGGTCCAGGCCGGAGCCCTGGTCTCTCAGCTTTGGGGGGTGGCTGAGGTCTTAACAGCCCCTCTGGTAGAGGCTTCCCCCTCCTGCTCTCCTGGAATCTGCAGCTGCGGGGGGAGGAGTCCCAGCTGTGAGCAGACACAGAGAGGCCTCAGGGGAGCGGCGTCTGTGATGGATTGGGACCCGTGCAGAGGCTTCAGGAGGCGAGGTGGGTGTGCTGACCAGGAGCATGGTTCCACAGCCCCCGGGGAAAACCAGGGAGGGAGTCCGTCAGAGACATCATGCAGGCACAGGATTCCACAAGAAGCAGGACAGAAGACAGGTCATGGTCGAGGGCGAGTCTCCTGAGAGGCAAGGTGAGGGCAGAGGAGACACACGGCTGGGTGTGCTGGCCTCAGTGTGCAGCCTGGACAGAGGGGAGGTGGGTCAGGAGGTCAATGTGGACATGGTGCAGTGACCCCAGGGAGCCTGGAGTGATGCACGGGGCTCAGGTGGGTCTGACAGAGCATCTCCAAGGAAACAGCTCCTTCCCTTCATGCTCAAGATGCTCCGTGGACCACTGCTCTCCAGCCAGCTTTGCTGCGTCCCAGGGTCTCAGGAGGGGCCCGGATCGTGGTCTGGAGTGGAAAGGGGGAGGTGTTGCTTCCAGCTGAAGCAGGACCTCTGCCAGAAATGGGTAGGTCAGGGCCAGTTCCCTGAGGGGAGATGGTGTGGCTAATGTCAGCAAGGGTGTCAGAGCCCAGCCACGCAGTGAGCCTGCACTGGGATTGCAGAAATAAAGGCAGTTTCCATTACACGGTCCAGGCTTTCTGGGGAAGGGTGGTCAGACAGGGTGTGGGCAGCAGTTCCAGGGTAGGAGTTCCAGGGGTTCAGGGCGGAGAGAGTGAATCCAGTGGGGCATGGAATTCCTGTTACACTGCTAGGTCCTAAGCACTGGATGAAGAACACACTGGGCAATCCATCCATCCATCTTTCTATCTATCCATCCATCCCTTCACCCCATCCATTCGCTCATCCATCTATCCATTGATCCATCCATCCAGCCAGCCAGCCAGCCATCCATACATACATCCACCCATCCATTCATTCATCTATTAATCCATCTGTACATCCATCCATCCATTCATCCTTCATCCATCCACCCATCCATTTACTCATCTGTCTATCCATTCATCCATCTATCCATTCATCCATCCATCCAACCATCCATCCATCCATCTACATATCCATCCATCCAGTCATTCATCAATTATTTTGAGTGTCTGCTGTGTGCTAGACACCTTTCTGACTGGGCTGGATAAGGGGGATGAGGAGGGCGGGTAAATAAGACATAGTCTCCATGTTCGGGAGCAATCATTGCTCTGTGTACAGCCCATCTTCCTTGAGCGAAAAGCCCATACTCTTGAAAGGAGGCGGGTGGTCAGTTTTTGAAGACGTTCTTGTGGTCAGTCCGTATTTGGGAAATTATTTCCTGAACTTCCCTCGGGACCTGACTCCATCTGGTTTCGTCTCCGGTCACCCCTTCTCCTGCCCCAGCCGCAGCCCTTCCAACTGGAAGCAGTATTTATCTTCCTCCTAAAGCTCAAACTTTGCTACATTTCCTAGACCTGGACTAGAATTTTTGGTCGTTTTCTTCGACATCACAATCGCTGTTATCGATCATGATAATAAATCAGCGATGGACCCTCATTGGCCTAGCCTTGAGCTCCCCGACGCCCTGTGGGTGCTTCTGCCTGAGATTTCTCCCTCCTTCAACCCGGCTCAGGTCCTCTCCAATGCCGTTTGGCTGAACTCAGCTTTGCCAGAGCCAGCCCCTGTCCTTCTGGTGGGTCCCCAGGGACAGACGCAGCTGATTCAGGTCAGAGCTCTTGTGCCTGCAACAACGCAACACCGTTTGAACTCTCCCCCACTTCCTCCTTGTCTCTGGCTCCTGGGCTGAGCATGGGAAGGGGGCCCTGGCCCTGTCCTGGAGAGAAAATGTAGGTGGAGGGCCTCACCTGACCTTGGGGGTCATGGCCACAGGGCGTTTGCCACGTGCCACAGCTCGGGTATGGCTGTTGTTATTGGTCACACGTGTCTGCAAGCAGGCAGCCTGGGGGCTGGGGCGTGGAGGGAGGCCAGAGGGCCCAGCGGCCCAGCCTGATCTCTCTCTGTCCCCCAGCACTCTGCCCGTCTCTGATCCTGACTTGAGCTGGAGGCAGCAGACTTGGAGGAGCGGGGCCGGGACCCCTGTCCTGCTGCCAGCACCATCTCAGGGCCCCGAGGACCAATTAAGCTGAAAGGGCCTCTCACCCCTGGGGAGTTAAAGTGCTTTTAAGAGGCCATTATTCAGGATTTTGTGATTTCTGCTTCCTAAGTGCTCTCCCCTTTGCTTGCCCTGACCTGAATGGAATTATTTCCATCTGCCCAATTCGGAAGAGGGGCCGGGCCTTCACAACACTTGATACCTACAGCCCCCACCTTCCGCCCCGGAGGCCGAACGCACCCCCAGACTAGGAGAGCAGCAGCCTGGCCCGGCCGCTGGAGGACTTCTCCTCTGGGGAGACTGCCCCCTCTCCTGGTCCCCAGCCCCAAGTGCCAGGTTAATTCATTGGCTTCTCCGTCAGTTTATTCATTTAGCACCGAGCTGTGGGGCATCTCCTCCTGGCCAGTGCTGTGTAAGTACCAGAGATCCAGGAAGGAAGGGACCCCACGGTTCCTGCCAGGAGCTCCGTCCAGTCACCACCGCCCAGCGTGAAGGCCCCAAGGTGCCCGGGGGGAGTTGTACGGCTGCGGGGCCGGCCGGGGTCCACTGAGGCTCAGCGGGTCTCAAGAGCCGGAACTCACTGCTGGCTTGTGATAGTTCTGTGCTTCCCAGGGGCCCGCCCTGACCACCCCCGCACCGGAGCCCCCGAGGGCAGGAGGAGTCTCCCCAACCGTGGACGTCCAGTGCTGGACTTCAGAATATGAGCACCGCATGGAGGGAACTCAGACCAAACTGAATCGAGCTGATCTGATGTAAGTTATGTTGAATCAAATCGAGAACCAGTGGTGGTAAGTTGAGCGGAGGACAGTGGGCAGGTGGAATGGGGGCGCGACTGGCGGGGTTGGGGGCGTGGGGAGGGGAGGCCTCGCCGCTGGGGAGGCGTGGGCTCAGGGCTGACCTTGGAAAGAGTTGCGAGAAGGAGAAATGGACGTCCCTGGAGCCAGGCCCTGGGATTGGGCTCCCCTTTCTCAAAGGGCCCAGGAGGGGCACGCTCAGCATGGAGCAACTTCCTTTGCTGGGTCCTCCTTGCCCCCTGCCCTCCAGCCTCCGGGGGCCTCTGCCCTCGGCCTTTCCTCTTCCCCAACTGCCCCGCCTCTGCGTGAGGCCAACACGTCTTATGGCTGTAACGCAACGACGATCCGCAGCTCACCACCTGGTCTGTCCAGCCCAGACCTCTCCTGTAGTGTCCACACCCTCATTGCCTTCTGTCACCCGCCATCTCTACCCGGGTGCTCAACAATGCCTCAATGTGTCCGAAACAGAACTCTTGGGTTCCACCCACCCTGGACCTCCGACCCTCTTCCCTGGCTCGGGCGACAGTCAGGACCTGGAGTCATCTTTTCGGCCGCTCTTTCTCTCATGACCCACATCCAATTCTCCAGCCAATCCCACTGGTGCACCCTGTTTCCCCTCCACCGCCCCCACTCTGGACCAAGCTGCCATCTCCCCTCGGCATTTTGACAATGGCCTCTAGTGGACTCTGGCGTGCACCTTGCACTACAGGCTTTTCTCCAAGAGCGGGTCCTGTTGAAACAGTCAGATCCTTCCTTCCCTGCTCAGGACCCACCAGTGGCACCCCCCACTCAGAGTACAACGTGTCCTCTCCAGGCCCGAAGCCCCCCTGAGCCCATGACCCCGTCTCCTGCTCTTGGCTGCCCCCGCGCTCTGCTGCAACCCTGCTGTCCCACTGGCCACAGCCGGAATACAGGATGCCCCTGCCCGGGGCCGTGGACCACTCCTCTGTCTGCTGGCTCCTCATGCTCCGTGTACCCCATGTGCATGGTGCTATGGACCTTTCATCCACGCCCAAACCCAAAGCACCCTGACCACAGCCCTGCCCTATGCCTCCCCAGCACCTTTCAGCTTCCGCCCTACTACACAGCTTGTCTGTTCTGCTTGCTGTGGGCTGCCTGTCTCTGCCGCTGGAATAGGGCTCCTGCAGGGCTGGAACGGCCGCCCACCCCTCTCCCGTCCCCCCGTGGGGCTGCGCTCCCTCGTGGCCTGCGGTTGGGCCCCATGGGGCCTCCCACAGCTCTCCCGAGATGGGCTATCTCTCACCCTTCCTTTCTGACAGAGAATGCCCCAAATGAGCCTTATTTTCTCTCTATATTCCTGCCGCCTTGCTGGTTGCATGAACCAGGCGAATGGTGGTGGGTCGGCATGGCAGGCTCCCTCCTCCGGCGGCCAGGAGCTGTGGGTGCCCGACCCTCTCGTTAGGCTGAGGCTGTGCCCAGGGCCTTGCACTGATAAGCCCAGGAGTCCACTGCGGGCCCACTTGAGGCCAGGATGCTGTGGAACCTCCCAGAACATGGACTGGGCTGATGGGCTGGGCGCCACCTCGCAGACATTGGGGCCCCACTGGACACACAGGGCTGTCGGGGCAGCTTGGAGGAACCTTGACAGAGGGAGGATGCAAGGCCACTGTCGTCATGCCCCAAAGGGTGATCCCGGGCACTTGGACCCTGGCCCTGGGGGCTGGGGCAGCTCAGCGCAAGTGGGGTCCACAGAGATGCCAACTGGGGTTCAATTCAGGAGACAGCTGCCCCCTGTCAAATCGATTCCAGGACGGGATGGCTGCCTGGGGGTGGGTGCCGCTGCTCCCCGAGGGGAGCAAATGCCAGGTGGCCCCATGAGGGGACACACGGGGCGGGGATTCCCGGGGCGGGTGGTGGAACAGAAGCAGGATTGCTGGGATTGGGCTGGTTACCATCCCGAGAGGTTGCTTCTCAGATCTGAGGCTCGGGGGGGCGCGGGCCGGCTTCCTGTGCTTGGTGGGGCTGAGGGCAGGGGATGAGGCAAAGACGCCCCAGGACCGAGGGTGCAGAGACTTTGGGGTGCCCAGCAGGCCTCCCCACCTTGGTGGCCCCAGAGTGAAGGGGAGTTCTGTGCTAGTGGGCGGTCAGGGCCTCATCCTGGAGGGAGCTGGCTGCAGCACACCCCCAACGAGCAGAACAGACATTTTAGGGGGTCTAGGTCCTCATTCTTGGGGGTGCCCAGTGTGGGGGGGAGAGGCGGGATCCCATTTTGGGGGACACTGCATGCTGGTGAGGAGCATACGGCCTTTCCCTTTGGGGTTCCCTGGGGAAAGCTGGGCTCCTCCCGCGGGGGCTCTGTTTGATCGGGACCCAGAGTAAGGTCGCCAGGTTAGAATGACCACAGAGGTTTTAACTTCAGATAAAGGACAAATAATTTTTAGCATCAGTGTGTTCTACCCCCATGATCCCACCAGGGACATACTCACAGTGAGCGAGTCTTCGAGTCTCCCTGGCGTCGGTCTTCATCTGGCAACCCCTCCGCCCAGGGCCGGGTTGACAAGGCAGACGTGACTCCTTCCCGGGCTTCCTCATCCGCACAGAGGTGGCACAACGGGGACCTGACGCATACACCAAGGGGTGCGGTCCGAGCGGGTCCCCAAGACAGGAATCAGACCAAGACCTGAAGGAGCTCCACAGATGATCTCAGGTCCCTGGGGCCTCGGCCAGCGGCAACAGTGACCTGGGGCCTGTCTGGCTCTCGTAGCCGAGCTGCCCGCCCGCTGGGGGCTGTCAGAGGGTCAGTGGCCTGCGAAGAGACCGAGCCAGCCGCTCTCCTGTCTCTTGAGGCTTTCTCCTCGAGCCAGCTGGGTTCTTCCTCAGAGCGATCCTGCTGGCTCAGCCAGGACCCCCATGGCTGGGCAGACCCAGGACTGTGCTGAGCCCTCTCTCGCTCTCTGGTCACACTGACACCAGGGTTGCGGCCCCTTTCTCTCCCTGCAACTCTAGTAACAACTGTGGTGACCCCTTCTGTGTACTGGGTGCCTCTGAACACACACACTGTGCTCGGCACTCCGTGCTCACATCCACGCTCTGCTCAAATGTTGGTATCTCCACTTTACAGACGAGTCAACTGAAGCTCAGAAAGACCACAGGACTTTCCCAAATCCCACAGCAAGCAGGTGGCAGAGCCCAGCAGGAGCCCCAGTTGCCCCCTCTAGAGCCATGCGCTTGCCCTGGACCACACCACCTCTCACGTGACTGGATGGATCTCTTTAGACCAACCTGAACCACCACCTCCTCCAGGCTGTCTGCTCTGACTGTACCATTGCTTTTTTGAGTTCCGCACACCTGAGTAGATATTTATGCCCTGACTTGCATTCTTCAGGACACGACAGAGGCACATGTCCCCACATGGGTTGTGAATCCTGGGAGCAGAGAGCAGGTTTTCTATTGTGCTGTTTCTTCCTAGGTACCAGGTAGTTACAAGGCCTATGTGAACGCTCAGAAAAATTCCTGCCCTTGCTGGATGGCTGACTGCACGTCCAGACCACTGCCAAGCAGGCACTTTGGCCCACGGCCCTGCCAGAGTCTTCTGGGCATCCTGGGCCCTTGCACAGGGCAGCCTCAGGATCAGGGTCCAGGCTGGGTAAGAGTTCACTGCTGTTCACTGCTCAGGAGGCGAATGCTGTTGATCAAGCCAAGGAAAGGGTGGGTCGGCCAACCCCCACCCCACAGTCTCTGCAGCCCCTTCAGTGACAGTGTCATCTCGTTTGACACCCACAGCCCTGGGAGGGACTTCATGATCCTTGTTGAACGTGGGGGAAACTGAGGCTCTGGAAGTGAAGTGACTTTCCTGGGGTCACCCCTGCACCCTGGGTGGGCCCCAGAGCTTGGACCTGCTTGCCTGTGTCCAGGGCTCCCGGCTCTCCTGCTCCCTGCACAGCAGTGGGCCCAGCAGCCCACGGTGGGGTAAGGGAGCCCCTGCCCAAGGGGGCCAGGGCACCTCTGTGTGATGGCACGTCCTCCTCTCTTCTCGTGACAGTTTGTGGGGGGACTCTCCACTGTCCCCTGACTGCCTGCATGTGACAGTAAACACTGTTTGGATCCAAAGCAAATTGGCTCTAATTAACCAGCCGCCAGATTATAGCTTGGAGGAGCCAGTGGAAAGGACGGGTCTCCCCGAGGGAGGGGGGAGGGGCCTAATTAACGTGGCAGCCAGGCCGCTCCTTCCACCAGACACTGTCTGCTCCTCTCCGCCGTCCTCCCGTGGGAGCATCCACCGAAACTCAGGACCCATCTTGACAAGCGGTTCAGCTCAGCTTGGAGCAGGCTGTCGGGGGTCAGCGCTTGCGATCTTAGAGGCCCACTCACTGTCGGCCATGTTTTAGGGATGGAAGGAGACAGTATCTCCGTCACAAGAAAGGTCTTCAATGTCACCTTGACTGCTGTCATGAGTACCATAAACCCTGTAAGCATCTCCGTTGATGCTGTCACCACCACCATCACTGTGGTTACCACCACCACCTCCACCATCACCATGGTTACCTCTGCTATCACCATGGTTACTGCCACAGCCTCCACCGTCACCATGGTTACCACATCACCACCCCTGGGCTGGATATTCTCCACCAGCTCTCCGGATCCACCCTCCATTGATCCAGTGTCTTGGGAGGCTGACCTTTGTGGAATGCATCAGTGAGCTACTTCCCTCTGATTCTCGTGGGTTCTGCCAACAGGAAGTGGAGGAGGAGGAGGAGGAAGCGAAGGAAGAGGAAGAAGAAGAGGAGGGAAAGAACGAAGGGGAGGAGGGACGCTCTGGGAGAGGCTGGAACTGTAAGGAACCACCGAGTGTGAGCAGGTGGAAAGAAGGAGGGAGAGAGTCCAGGGATGGGTTGGAAGCCTGAGGTGACGTCAGCTCACATGTAGCTGTGAGCAATACCGCAGAGAGATCCCGCGCAGCCTGCACTCCTTTCCCCGCTGGTGGCATCTTCCAGAACAGTCACAGTAGCCCGACCAGGATGCTGATGTGGTGGGCTTCCTTTTAGGATTCCATCCTTCCTGTGGCATTGGGGTGGACTCGGAGGGTGGGAGGCACATGGGCGAGGGCTCCTCCCTCCCAGCTCCCACTGCCCCCCACCCCACCCCCTGCAGAGAAGGGCCCGCCCCTGCCCTGCCCCCACCTCCTGCCCGCTCTGCAGGTCGGAGAGAGGTGCCCTCCCTGCAGCCTGCACCTCTGTCCCCACGCCCTCACCGTTGCCCTCCTCCCTGTGCTTGAGCCTCTGGAAATAGGTTAAAGAAGTTTGTTCAGGAGGCTGAGTCGGGCGAGGAGCGTGGTCCAGCCTCGTCCACCCCACCTTCTCCTCCGAGAACCCCACTCAGGAAGCAAGGAGCACTGATGCTGAAATATTCAGGTTCTAACATACTGCTCTGGGGTGAATGTGGGTGCAACGGAGGCCCCAGTACTGTCCGCACAGCCCCAGGACGGGCTCCACGTGGGAAGGCCGACGGCCAGGGGATCAGGGCCTCTGACTGCAGACTGTTCCCACCCCCGTCCTGCGGGCGCCGTGCAGACAAGGTGCTGAAGTTCAGCATGGCCAGTTACACTTGAGGTCCAGACCCACACAGAATACCTTCTCAGGTTGTGTCTCGTGTGACACCTGCCGAATCTGGCAGCCCTCCCATCTCCCCCGCTTGCAGGAGGGTGGTGCTGACCCAGGCTCGTCCACGAGGCCACAGCCTCTGAGCCCGGCCCTGCCTGGTCCCACCCTCGCGGGCTCTGGGTCCTGGCTAGGGGCAGACAGAGGGACAGTTCTCACCCGGGGAGGCCCGGGGAGCCGCGGTGGGCAGCACCTGCAGGGAATTCGCTCCCACGGTTCCTGGGCCCCAGTCTGACCACAGGCCCAGGTCACTGCAGGGCGCTCTGTAGACAGCGGCGGACTGAAGGGGGGACCAGGTCTGGCCACCACCCCCACCCGCCAGCCCACCTGCTCTCTTTAATCCCCGCACCTTGGGCAGGTGGACTTCTTACCCCTCGCAGACGAGCAACCAAAGCTTCAGGGACCAGAGGCGGAGGGGTTGGCGTCTGAGCTGGAGGACCAGCTCTCCCATGACGACTTCCCACCTGGCGTCCTCGCTCCCGGGGGCCTCCAGGAGGGGGAGTGCTCGGGGAGAGGCCGGCGTGTGCTCCCAGCAGGTTATGGCCTCCTCATGAGGAAGCAAACACCAGCGTCAACGCCATCAGGAACAGAAACGTCTCCCCTGCTGGTTTAGGGCCTGGATTTAGAAACACTCCCAGTGTGTTCCACCTTTGGTCTGGAGAGGCCTCCCCGCGTCTCCGCCTCCCTGGTGCGCTAGCTCCCACGGGCTCCCACGAGCGGAGGTCTGATGGTCCTGATGGCCCATCGCAGCACTGGGATGGTAAAATGATTATGCCCGTTTCACAGTCGAGGACGCTGAGGCTGGGAGGGGCAAGCTGCCGGGAGAATGCCGCCCCATGAGCCGCAGCGCTGGGTTCCATGGGCAATCTCTTATGTTGGGATTGTGTGTCCACAACTGCCTGAGATCCTTATAGCGACGGGGATCTCACTCCTCCCAGCCTGCCCCACTGTCTGCACGTGTCCCTGTCTTTCCCCACCGGCCCCCGCCAGCCGTGGCCTCGCACACCCGCACACCCAAATCGCTTCCTTTTCTGGGGGATGCGGACCAGATCTTCCCCCTCAGGGTTCTCATCTGGTTCCCGGACATCCTGGCTGCCATCCAGGTGTCCCCCTTGGAGGGAGGGCCAGGCTGCTCGGGGAGCAGCCGGGTGTCGCATGGCCTTGCAGGAGGCCAGGGTTTGAGCCACTGGCAGGAACCGGTTCTGCCGCTCAGGAGCTTCGTGACCTTGGGCAAGTCCCTCCCTGACGTGAGCCTCAGTTACTTTCTCTGTGAAATGGGGGCAGAGGCTGCGTGGGTCTTAGACGACGTTTGTGAGAAGAAGCGGCCTATGTGGGAATTCAGGAAATATCGGCTCCTCGTGCCCTCTCCCTGCCGGTCCCAGAAGGCTAGGTGCTGCACTGAGCAGATAGGACAGACAGGAGGTGGCCTGCAGCCCTCTGGCCCGAGCAGGCCAGCTGTCCGAACAGGACTCCCATGGGTGGCACCGGCCGTGCCCACGGCGCACAGAGGCCAGGCCGATACTCCATTTCAGTTCCACCCCTGAAGGGCCCCACGGGCCCTGTGGGCTTCCTCTCTCCTTATTCTTTCCTTGAGGAGCCCGCTTGTCGTGAGTCTGACACCCAGCGACGACAGCGCCCGGCTGGTTTTATGCCGGCCCGCGTAATGCGCCAGCATGCTAAATCTCCTTGGCTGTGCATGAGCGCATCCTGGGGAAGCCGAGTAAACACCATCGGGGCCAAACGGCCGCTCGGCGCCTCCCCGGAGAATTCAAGATGCTGCTACGCCACTGTCCCTCCACTCGCGGTCCCCGGCCAGGCTTCCAGTCCCCGAGGGGGAGGCAGGGGCCCGGGGCTCCTTGTTGTCCAGAGCCAGCCTCCCAGGCCAGCCTCGCCCCCGGTTCCTTCGCTTTCCCTCTGCATGTTCCATTTTCTGGTGTGAAGGACAAAAGCCGCCGCCTGAGCCCCTGGCAAGGTGTTTCCTAGACTTCCTCGGGCGTGATGGGCACGCAGCTCTGCAGCGGCCACCCGCCCACTTCTTCTGGGGTCAGACGTGCCCACCTGTGCGACTGGGCCGTGCCCTCCCTTAGGCCAGCACCCCTCGGCCAGCTCGAGTCCTTCCAGGTGAGTCACGCTTTAGATCTGTGGGCCAGTCCCCGGGCCCTGCGACCCCCTCAGCCAGGCTGAACCTCAGGCCGTCTGACTCAGACTCTAGGGCAGGCTGGTGTCTGCACCTTCAGAAAGGGCCCCACAGGTTCTCAGGGGCTTCTGAGGTGGGGACCCCAACACGGGTGGGCTTTGGAGGGTCTGGCGAGGAGGCAAGGCGAGGATCGGGGGTCAGTGAGTGTGGGACCCTTAGGTTCCACAGACTGACCCCCGTGGGACCCTGGATAGAGGTGGGCAGAAGCTCAGAGTCTAAGGGCATCCTGACGCCGCCCCAGAGCGGAGGCAGGTCCACAGCTCAGCTACAAGCAGGCCGTCCGCCCTCCCCCCCACCCCCCAGCAGAATGTTAACTTCTGAAAGGCGGAAATGGGTGGAGCACAGGCCGCCCTGCCCTGTGCCCCCGGCTCCAGTGGCCTGAGGGGAATGGAGTCTCCCCTTCGGAGCCCACGGCCTCCTGGGCTCCTGCCCCCGAACCCTCCAGCAGCAGCAGCCGCAGCAGCTCCTAATCAGGCCCCTTATCTGCCTCCCCTTCTGTGCCCGGGCTGCTGAGGGGTCAGAGCAGAGCTGGGTGGAGAGGTGGGCACAGACCCTGGACAGCTGTCCACCCTGCTGGTGCAGGGGAGGCCGGGATGGGGAGGGGCAGGGTGGCCCGGTGCTGTGGTGGTGTTGGGAGGGCCAGGCCAGCCAGCCTCCCCAGCCCCGCTTGGGCAGTGCCCATCCCCCCTGGCCCATCTCCTCTGGTCCATCCCCCCCGGTCAATCCCTCCTGGTCCATCCCTGCCCTCCTTCATCGTCGGGGCCTGTCGTGGGTTGGCTGGTGTCCCTAAAATGCGTGTCCACTCAGAACCTCGGAATCTGAACTTCTTTAGAATAAAGGCTTTTGCAGATGTAATTAAGGTAAAAATCTCAAGACGGGATCATCCTGGATTAGGGCAAACCAGTGACTAGTGTCCTTAGAAGAGATGGAAAAGGAGGGACACACAGAGACACGAGGAGAAGGCCACGTGAAGATGCAGCGAGATGGGGGGCCTCGGCTGCAGGGAGGAGCGCCTCCAGGGACCATGGCCGCACCAGAGGCGGGAGAGAGGCTGGCAGCCGCCCCTCCCCTGGAGCCTCTGGAGGGGATCAGCCGCCCTCATTTTGGGGAGGCTGGCAGGCAGAGGCAAGCACGGCGCCTTCGGGAAGTGAGGCACAAGTCCCTCTGTGACTCATTATTCACTCACTCCTTCATCACATGGTCAGCAAATGATCGAGGCCCCCTGAGACCCGGGTCCTTCCACCATTCCAGGTGCTGAGGACACTGAACAGAGCAGCGAGCAGGAGAGGGAGGACCCTGCCCTCAGTTCACCTTCCAGGGGAGCAGTGGGCGGAGACAATGCAAAATGCAAGAGCATTTCAATGTGCTGACTGCTGTGACCAAAGTAAAACAGGGCCCCTGAGAGGACCTGAGGGTGTCCCCTTAGATGGGGTGGCTGGGACAGCTTCTTGAGGGGGAGATATCTGGACTGAGACTCGAATGATGTGAAGAGAGAGCCATGCAAAGATGCGGGGAAAAGAACTTTGAGAGGGAGAAGAGGCTATGCAAAGGCCCTGGGGCAGGAGCATGCTTGTGTTTGTGCAGGGGGCAGAGCAAAGGCCGGTGGTGAACTGCGATCCTCAAGGTAGAAATACCCAGTATATGGGGGGCTTTGAGCCGGCCAAGTCCTGGCCCTGGGGACAGCTAGTGATTAACAGATAGCCCCAGGGCTCGTTGCTCTCGGTAAGATGGAGTGACTGGGAGGGCATGGTTCTTTCTAGTCCTGGGGATGTGCCAGATGGGGGCTTACAGCCTGTTATGGGACCGAGGGACACCCGGGCCAGGCAGGGAAGGCTTCGTGGGGGAGATGACCCAGGGGTGGGACCTCTAGGCTGAGGGGCAGGCTCTGGTCAGAGGGTCCGCCCTGGCAGGGCCCCAGGTGACTGGGGAATGCAAATGGTCCCGGGGCTGCTCCCTGAGGGGCGGCAGGTGGAAGGGAGCAGGGAGTTGAGGCCAGAAGAGGAGGCCAGGAGCAGATGACGTGAGGCCACTGCAGTTAGCGGCTGTGCCCGAGGGGGGCGTGTTCCTCCAGGAAGCTGGGAGCAGGGAGTGGGGTGAGGTGTGGGGGCCTGTCTGGTTGGACCTCAGCCGGGGAGGGAGTGGTTCGCCCTCGCAACCTTCACACGGGGGTGGCCTCTCCCAGCCCAGAAGGTGCCGTCGCTCCTCCTGGCCCCTAAGGGGCCTCTGAGGCCCCCCGGGAGCACCCAGCACCCAGCATGCACTGCACGAGTGGGTGCGCGTGTTCGTGCCTGCTGGAATTTTTGAAAATTCCGCAGTCCCCACATCTTGCAAAGTTCAGGCTCCAATGACCAGATATTGTTAATTATGCAGAACTGTCAGCGACTTGTTTTTATGGAGCCGGACAAGCCCGGCCTCAGGCCACCCTGAGTCCTGTGTGTATGTGCAAGAGAACACCGCGGGGTCCTCGCGGTTTCCGGCTCACTTCAGCCCCCGTCAGTTCTACTCAATCTGACAATCGTTTGCTAAGCACTCGGGGGTGAGGCTCTGCCATGGGAGCAGGAGGAGGGGTGCCTGCCCCCCAGAGCTGGCAGTCTGCTGGTGGAGCAAGGACTGGGCTGCGGAGGCTGGGCCTCTGGGCTCCTGTGCTTCTGTTCCCTCTTCCATTCCCTCTGCCTGATGCCCTTCCCTCAGGTGCCACAAGGCTGACTCCTCGACCCCTGCCGTCCTTTCGCGATGCCTCCTTCTCATGACCAGCAGATGTGAGATTGCGCCCACCCTGATGCCATCCTTGCCCCTGCCGCGCCTGACAGCCACATTGCCCAACTCATGCATTCCTGACTGCCTTCCTCCCCCAGGATGTGGGCGTCCTGGGAGCGGGCGTGTTGTCCGTCATGCACATTGTTGGTGGTCCGTGAAGACGGATGGGGTTGCCTGAAGGTCACGTGAGCCTCACCTGGTGACGGAATTGGAAGACATGGTGGCTCAGGGCTTCCCGTGCGGAGACAGTGGCGGCGCCCTCATTGAAGCGGCAACGCTGCCGGGGCCCCAGGCAGGTGAGGGGAGAAGGTGTGGTGGGCACGGTGGGTGTGCTGCAGGGAGTGTGGGGTGTGTGGTGGATGTGAGGGCGTCCCCAGCACCCTCTAAAGGGAGGCTCAGGGCTGAGCCCTCCCAAGTCCCCATCCCCCAGGGGACAGAGGGAGACACCAGTGTTCTGGAAGATTCCAGCACGTGGGTCCGGGGTCTCAGACTCCACTGCTCAATACGCTGTGTGGTGCGCAGGTCATCCAGGAGTCCAAACTATCCTGACCCAGCGTCAGCCTTGGTTAATCGCATCGCCATGGTCCTCAGTTTACTCAGGGCCCCGGGTGGATGAGGCCTCTGTCGTCACGGTGCTCTGCAGATACTCGAATCTGGGCTCCCCGAGGGGCTGGGACCAGTGGTACGCTGTGCAGGAGAGCTCTGGGGGTGCGGGCTCCACCCTCAGGAAGGGAACCATGTGCCCGCAATGCCAGCCCCATCCTCTGTCTGATAGACAAGGTGCCATCCCTGCGCTCGCTCAGCAGCTGGCCCGACGTCGGGGCCCTCTTCACGGATCCCAGGGCTTTGGGGAGTGATGTTATCCTCCCCAGGGCACCCCGGTTCTGAAGGGGGAGACCCCTCCTCCCCGAGTGGTGGGGAGCACCGGGCGGTGCTGTCTGGCTGGTGTCCCGCTCTGTAGATGGGGACATCTGTTGCTCCGCCTGAGGTCTCATCGCCAAGCGCAGGGAGCAGAGCTTCCAACCTGGCCCTGTCTCAGTTGGACGAGGACATCAACCTGGGAATGGGGTCCTGGCTGTCCCAATGGGAACCCCACTGGGCAGCCTTGCCGCCCTCACTCTTTGGGTTTCCTTCCAGGCTTTCTTCCTGGCAGAGCCCCTCTCTGCACTGGAACAGACCCCGACTGCAGACGGCTCAGCTCCGTGACAGAGCGGGATCCCTGCCTCCCCGTCTGCCGGCTGCTGCCCGGCCTGCCCAGAGCTCATCGGAATGTCCTCGCCTCGGTCTGCCTCATTTCTCTCCAGCGCTTGGCTGGGGTCTGTTGGAGCAGGTGCTCAGTTAATGCTGACGGAGAGAGGAAGGAACATGCTGCCCACTGGCCACGCCCCACAAGCACTGGCTTGAGGGGTCAGCATCCACTCCCCTCTCTGATTCAATGGAAGCAAATTTCTTTGTGATTTTTAATCACAACTTTATCGTAATGATGATAATTATCGTGCTCCCCTGCAGCCGGGGCTGTGGAGGACATCCACGCACAGCCTGGTCACCCAATCGTCTCAGCCCGGGGCCCGCCTAGCTCTGAGGAGCAGCGGGTTTGCCCAGGCCCCAGCCCGCGCGGCGGAGGTGGGAGGTGTGCCTGGTGCCACTGTTGGCCTGAATTGTGCCGCTGGGACCTGGGCGGCCAGAGGGCAGCGGGACCATGTCGCAGGGGTGTGGTTGTGTGGTGTGCCTGCGTAGGGGCCTGCATGCTCATCTAGGCCCCGACATGAGGGTGGTAGTCCCTCCAACAGTCAGGGGCTGACACCTCTGCAGGGCTGGACGCAGGCAGCGGGTGGGGCAGAGGGCAAGGCAGAGAGCGGCGGCCGCCCCCAGGTGCCTGTGAGCCCGCGCCGCCCATCATGTGAGGTCTGGACCAGGGCAGCTGAGAGCTCACCCCTGCCCCTGCCTCCCAGCTTCAGCAAATCCTGGAGGGTTGGCCTTCACATATGCCCAGGGTCTGACCACTTCCTTCCAGCCACTGTCCACCCCGGGCCGAACTCTGGCAGCTCTCACCTGGACTGTGGCCACAGCCGCCAGCCTGGCCTCCCAGTCCCCGCCATCTGTCCTCCCCCGGCAGCCACAGGGATCCTGTCTAACCTCAGACTCAGGCACCCTGCTCCCCAGGAGTGGCCTGTGCCTCTCACAGTAAGTGCGTCGCTCAGGGCCTCACAAGCCCCCTCCCCATCACCTCTGACCTTGCCTCCTACTCCAGGCCCCCTTGCTCCCTCAGTCCGGGGCGGTTCCCCGGAGTGCCACCTCCTCCCTGTGGTAGCCCTGCATTCCCTCTTGCAGCCCAGTGGCTAGTTCCCTTCCCACTCAAGTGTTCAGCCAGAGACCACCCCTCCCCAGCACCCGTGCCCTCTGGGCAGCTCCCTTCTCTCTCTCTTCTCTGTGTCACCTGTGCCCTCTAACGCACGAGGCAACCAGCTCGTCCTTTGTGCCGTCTGTCTCCGCCAGTGGACGTCAGCATGCGAGGACCAGGATTCCTGCCTGTTTTGGTCCAAGAGCCTAGAAGAGGGCCCGGTGATGCAGGAAGCCCGTGGGACAGAGCCTCTCCTCGCACTGGCCTGGGGCGGAGCTTCCTGAGTTTCCAGGGAGGGAGGTCTGGAGTGAAGCTCTGAAGGGCCCCCATCCCAGCTGCTTATAAGTAGGCAGCTACCAAGCTGCTCTCCTGCTCAAGAACCTTCTGTGGCTCCTCTGCACCAACAGAGTAAGGCCAGAACATTCTCCAAGCGTTGAGGGCCTCGAGGGCCTTGGTCCTCTCAACCCCACCAGGTTCCCCTTCCCCACCCGGGCTGTGCCTCAAACCCCGTGTGCCCTGCTCATCAGGCTGGCTGAGCCCCTGAGACGCAGCCACAGGCACCTTTGCAAACACAGCTCAGCTACCTCCTGTCACCTCTCTCTTTTCAAGGCTCAACATAAGCCCTGTCTTCTAGAGGAAGCATCCCAAGACCCTGGTCCACGGGGCTGGCCTCTCAGATGCTCCTGCATGACGTCGCCGGGGCCTGCAGGGCCCAGGATGAAGCGGACCCCATTCCAACCACAAGAGCTCTTAATCCCGTGGGTTCGATTCAGCTAGCGTCTCTCGTCCCCCCTGTGTCACCTCATTTCATCCTCCCGTTAAACCTCAGCCCAGCCCTGCAGGGAGTGTGCTGTTGGTGCCCATTTCACAGGTGAGGGAACCGAGGCTCAGCGAGATGTGGGAGGCGGTGGAAGGTGCCCAGCTCTGGCTATCCCCAAGTGTCGGCGGCTGCTCGTGCGTGGCTCATCCCACCAAACGCTGAGCTTCACCAGGGCCGTGCTGCTTTCAGAGCCCCATTGTCACGGTGGATACATTCGGCTGTCCCAGCTGCCACAGAGGGAGAATTGCCTCTCCAACATTGAGTGACTTATGTGAGATGTCAACACGCCACCTAGGAGAATAGAGAAACACCAGCAACGCCGCTTTAATTACTCTTCTCAGATGAGGTAATGATCGTTAATGTGCACTGGATCTCATTAATTAACTCTCTGTCTTTAATTAACTTCTTGCCTATTTCACCTGACATAATATATTATCACAAATGTCAACTTTGCAGAATGTTTCCCTCTTGGAACAAAATAAGAGACGTCAAATAAATGTTGCATTTCTGATGCTGTACAGGACAGAAGCCCTTGGTGGGGGGTGAATGCACCACCAGTGGGTCACAAAAATGTCTGGATAGAAACAGAGTTTTCTAAACACCGCCTAAGATTCATAGTCATAATCAAATTTGTTCCTAATCACACTGCCATGACTTCTTTCTATTCCTCAGACACAGCGCAATGAGAAACAGAACAGCAGAACTCCTGAAGATACAGCAATGCAAATTTTGGGGGAAAAAAGGCACTTTATTTCCCCCATGGAGGCTCCCAGGCTCCATTAGAGCGTGCAAGGCTTGTGAGATGTGGGTGCAGGACCCCAACTGAGAGGGCATCCTTCACTTTTTAGCTTGTTTGGAGAACCAATGCCCTATTGTTGAGGAGCCTGGAGAGATGGTAGAGAATGGGTTCATAGTCATGACAACTCAAAGCTTCCTCCTTTGCTATCACTGTGACCTCCACCATCACCATCACCATCAGCACCACCACCATCATCACCACCAGCACCACCACCAGCACCACCACCACTACCACCACCACCACCACCACCACCACCATCACCATCACCACCATCACCACCACCACCACCATCACCACCATCACCACCATCACCACCACCACCACCATCACCATCAGCACCACCACCACCATCACCACCTCCACCACCATCATTACCACCACCATCATCACCATCACCACCACCATCACCACCACCACCACCATCATCACCATCACCACCACCGTCACCACCACCACCACCATCACCATCATCACCATCACCATCACCACCACCTCCACCACCACCGCCACTGCCACCACCACCACCACCACCACCATCACCACCACCACCACCACCATCCCCACCAGCATCCCCACCAAAATTACCACACGCTCCATCCCTATCCTTGCACAACACCACTGCCATTCATAATATAATGACCGTCAACATTATGCTCACGTTACCATCATCTCAGAAAGGCCCAGCTCTTGTTCCCTTCACTGTGACCAGTTCGGCCGGCGTCACCGTGACCATCACCACCGCCTCCATCAGCATCCTTCTCCTCTTCATCACCACACTTCTGCACCACTATCACTGTTATCACTATCACGTTTGCCAACGCCCCCAGCACGTCGCCCCCATCTTGGCAGGACCCAGAGCGCTTTGCAAGCACTGAGGTGGAGAGCGAGAGAGCTCATTGTCATGACAGCAGCTGAAGAACCACGTGTCCCCAGGCTCAGCACCATTGCTCCAGCTCCACTGCCAGCACATCTGCTGGTGTTGTATGTCACTACTCTGTGTTACTCCTGTCCCCTCTGCTGTGCCTCCTGCCAGGCCCCCTGTCACCTTCACCAAGCTGGTTTGTCCCAAACCTCAGTTCCCTGGGGCCTCACTGAGGGTTATCTCCCCTGAGAGTGTGAACTGGCTTCCCTCCTCTGTGCGTCTCACATGACTGACACGAGGTCTGACGCCGTTAGATGTGAGTTAAACACGAGACCGTGCACTGGAGTTGGGCCTGGACTGTCAGCCTGGCCAGCAGACGAACTCCTCAGCCTTTGGGGGAGCAGTGGAGGCCCCCAGCAATGGAAGCAACCTTTCTGTGAGGGGGTGGCAAAGTGAACGGTCCCTGTCCCCGGCAGCTGGAGCACTGTAATCAGTCCAGCTGGCTAGAAGCGTATGACTTAATTTCATACCTCAGTGGGCATTCAGAGGGAACACAGGCTATCGGCTTGGGCCTTTGTCTAGCTGGGCCCTGTTGCTGTCATCTCTTAAACTGTCTCTGCAGGGGACTTCCGACTGCTCAGAGGCAATGCATCTCCGTTCCCCTTTCTCTCTGCACCACTCACACACATGCACACACACGTATCACACGCACGTGTGCACCAGGCAGGCACGCACATGCATGCACACACTATGCACATGCGAACATACACCACCCATATGCACATATCACATACGTGTGCGCACACAGGGCATACAAGCACACACACACTGCACACGCACGCACAAGCACACGTCACACACATGCACACACACGTGCACACACGCATGCAGAGTAATGCCTTTAAGCTCTCAGAAATGTGGCGATGAAAGAGCTCAGGTGAGGAGTCGTGCAGGACAAACAGGGCCCTGGGAGCCGGAGGGACCAATTTACCATGTGGATTTGGGTAAAATCCCTTTTCGGGGCCTCAGTTTCCTTATTTGTCCATTTTTCTAAAAACATCTGTTAGGAGCCTACTGTGTGTCAAGAGCCTTTGGGGGGGCGGTGAGAGCTTTATTCCAGTGCAAGGTCACAGCCGGGGGTGGCAGGTCCCCGCTCTCTCTGCTTGCCCCCGTGGGCCTGGCCAGGCATGGGCAGGAGGTGAGCTCAGACTGGGCGGGGAGCAGCGGGGCTGGACCAGGGCGGGCGGGTGTCAGGAGGGAGCGTCAGAAGAAAGGACACGTCCTCTATAGGTAGAAGCATTGAAAGTGGGGGCCAGAGGGAGCTGACGGCGACAGAGACGTCAGCAGCCCCCGGCCACCAGGATCCCTGCGGGGTGGCTGAATGGTCCAGGCACCTGGACAGTCTACACAGGGCTCCGATAGCCGCAGTCCTGCTTTATCCTCACGACGCCACGTGGGGTAGGTAACCTTGCAGATGAGGAAACCAAGGCACGGGGGGTGAGGGGCATTGCTCACAGCCGTGGGTGGTCTCAGCCTCCAGTGTCCCAAGGCCAGAGCCAGAGCTCCGTGCCCCGTCCCAGGGTGGACTGAGTGGATGCTGGCTTCCTTCCAGCTCTGACAGCCTCTGTCTCTCTCTCTGGTTGCAATAAATGAAGATGTGTGTGGGGCCATGCGGGTGACTGTCACACCGGGAGATGCACTCCCAGGTGACATCCTTGAGGGCTCGGCTAGGCTGAGGCTCGTGCCAGGGCCTCCTGCCTGGCAGTCTGAAGGCCTTCTCACGGACATTGCTCCAGCCCAGGAAGGGCCACCCATGCCGTGTCCAGTAAGCAAGACGGGTTTGAGAGGTGGGCACTGTGCAGACCGATCTACAGATGGCTCCTGCCTCCGTGGTCCCTTCTGCTCTCCTCCGTTGCCACCCACTCTCGCCACCCCCTCAGGTCAATTCAATCCAGCCAGAGGGCGATTAAATCCGGGCCTGTCAGACTGATGGATGAGCCGAACGGACTGGGTGTGCAGACAGCGTCCAACGTGGACAGCCCTTGCACAGAAAGCGTGGCTCACTAAGTGTGGGTCACCACCTTCGTGCAACACTTGGGTCCCGTGCACTGCCATTCCCTCCATGACCTTTAACATCCACCCACGGTGTGCTGGCCACCATGCTCGGGACAGACCCGGCCCCTGCCCTCCCAGAGCTCAATGTCTGGGGGGGAAACAGAAAATCAACAAAAAACCCCAGCAAGTGGCCCTAAATAGTGGTGATGCCACAAAGCCGGGACAGGGTGATTCAGGGCAGTGGGAGTGGACGGCAGGACAGTCCAACAAGCTGTGGTTACTGAGTGTCCACCGAGCGTCACTGTCAGCTGTCCGCCAGCTCGGGGTTTGCAGATGAGCGACACCGGGGCCTGTCCTGCCTGAGCTCGCGGACCAGGGCAGCAGACATGGTGTACACTCTCATACACGTGCAGTAAGCGGCTTCCAGGCTGCTGTGGTGTCAGGCGGCCCGGCGGCAATGAGAGGGTGGGGTCCAGCTGAGCCTCACCTGAGGCACCCAGCTTGGCGGGAGAGCGTGGGTGGAGTTCACCTCCTGGGCATCACCGCCTTCGGTGCTCTGAGGTCCAGGACTGTCTTGGGGCTCAGCTAGCCCACCTGTAAGATGGACAGTGTGGATGTGGTCACCTCCAAGGCTCCATTTGTACCCAGTAATCTGACCCCATGATGGAGAACCAGGTAGTGGGCACCAGGCCGTGCGGTGGCCCGCCCCCTCTGAGGGTCTGCGATTCAGCAGAGGGTGCTTATCCCTCACTGGAGGTGAGGGCTCGATGCCCCAGCCACAGGCAGAGACCCCACAAATGCCGAGCCCCCTAGGGAAGCACCAGAGTCATGTAGGCAATTCTGGTTGAATGACCGGTGACTTTGGCTGAGATGGCAGAACTCAGCCAGCAGAGCTCGGGCTCCAGGACAGAGATGCTCAAATGAGCGAAGCTTCCGGCCAAGGGGCACCTGGCTGTCAGCTGCCAGGTGGGGAGTGCAGAGGGCAGGGGTCTGTGTTATGAGTCTGTGCGTTGTTTATCCAGACACTTCCCCCCGGGAACCTCTGCAGCCCCCCAGGGCCTCAGGGGAGCCTGCATGGCAGGGTCCGGGTTCAGCAGCTGCCTTTTGCTGTGAATAAAAAGTTTTATTGGGATGCAGCCTGTGCGTTTGCGTATCGTCCATGGCTGCTGTGGGGCTGTGACAGTGGAACCAAATGATCGTGACAAAGAGTGGCTTGCAAGACTGGAAGCGTTGACTCTGTGGCCCTTTACAGAAAATGTGTGCTGAGCCCTGTATCTTGGGGACACGGGTTTTGGGGGAAGAGCAGGCAACAGACAGGTTGAGGAGAGGACGACAGGCCTGTGGAGAAGGGGGCTCCGTCCACCTGGGGAAGCTGGGGGTGAGCACTGGGGGTGGAGGGACTCAAGGAGGAAACGCTGGGAAGGAGGGCAAGATGGAAGTGAGCTTCCACATGGGCAATGGGGAGCCACTGATGGTTGGGAGTGAGAGAGTGGCACCTTCTGATGTGAGCTCCTCCCCTCAATACAGCACAGGTCTTGGTCGTTGCTGCACCCCTCCTCTGAATCACCAGCCTGGGCTGACTGGTCCCTATGAGTGATCCTGGGGGGTTCCAGGGGGTTCCTCTGGGCATCCCGACTATGTCCCACCCCATCACACAGAGTTGACGGCTTGCTCTATATTTGTGGCTCTTGGGGGCCCCCGAAGGCTCCGAGGGATGGCAGACGGGGGTCAGCCCATCCCGCCAGCCCTGGCAGGTCTTGGAGCAGATCTGCACAGACTTGGAGAACAGATGCCACAGAGGCAGCCAGAGGCGGGGAAGTCGCTCCTCAATACTAAATAATTTGTGTTGAAATAAATATTTCAGAACTGGAGATGAAGCAGGGACCTTCCGAGAGGAAGGAAGAGGCGCCTGCCCTGCTCTGCCTTCTCCCGGCTTCTCCTGGCTGCGCCCTTCCAGCCACACTTCAGGGCAGGAGCGAGGGGCAGCCTCTTCTCTCCTCCGGGTCGGGCTGGGGCTCCCGTGCGGCCTCGGGACAGTCACTTCGGTTCCAGGGTCTGGCTGCAGCCCTGAGGCCCCCTTGTCCCCCTTTGCCGGGCCTCAGTCGTCTCCTGCTCCTTATGGGGGAGTAAAGTGAGGCTCAGGGGGGCGGAGCAGCCTCTCAAGGCCACCGGGCACACAGGGATATGGCACGTGGCTCGTCAGCACTCATTCCGTGGCTTCCTGTGGGGAGGCAGACGAAGGCCTTTGTTTTGACGGTCCTGTAACCAGCTGGGCGCCCCCGAGAGGATGTGCGGAGAGGGGAGGGGCCTGGGGCTGGCCGGCTCCCCACTTCTCCCCACCTTCCCTTTGGTCTCAAGTGGCCACTTTATTTTGGTTAGACCAGCAGCCACTGGGTGTTTCCACCGGGCTAAATGCTGGAAAGAGCAGGAGAAACACAGAGGGCAAGGCGAGGGCAGAGGGCAGAGCCAGTGAGGAGCCTAAAATGACCTGGCAGCCGGGAGCCGGCCTCGACACCTCCCACCAGAGCCGGGAGACGGGCTGGCGGTCCCATTTGATGGTTGGGAGACCGACGCTCAATTCACAAAGGGCAGCAAGTGGGGGTGGGGGGAGCTGAGGACGTCGGCTCCACGCCCAGGTCTGTGCCACACGGCCCTCCCTGCCATACCAGGCTCCTCCTCCCCTGCTAACCATGCCTGGGCCAGCAGGCGTTGGCACATAAGGAAGTAGTCTCACATGGGGAGATGGCCCTGTCCAGTCGCACCTGGGGAGGGGCAGGGCAGGGCTCAAATTCTGGTTCGGAGGCTGGAGCTGCCCCTCCACATACATCCTGGCGGGCTCTGGTGTCAGCAGCTGGCAGATGACAGGAAGACCCCAGCTGCTCACTCATCAACCCTCCAGCCTGGTGTGGTGGGTGAAGGGATATTGTCCCCAGACCAGGTTATGAAGACTCACATGACAGAGCCAGGCCTTCTGTAGGGCAGCGACAGACAATTGTGTCCACCATTCTTGTCAGAGAAGCAAGCCAGCTCATCTTATTGACAGCATCAGGGAAGCCCTCCAGGAGGTGGCGGGACTAAAGCAGGGCATTGACATATGGGTAGAATCTCGGTGGGGAAAGATGGTGCGAGCAAGGGCATCCTAGACAGAAGGCACAGCGTGGGCAGGGCCTCCAAAGCAGGGGCAGTGAGTGATGCAGCCGGACTGTGGGAAGTGGAGTGAAGTTGTTGTGCAAGGTGAGGTTAGACAGGAAGACTAGGGCCTGGAGAGTGTTAAGTGTCGGGCACAGATTTTTGGATTTAATTTGGTAGATAATGGGAAAACAGGGTGCTCGGAGAGCAGGAACCACTTCTTAGTAATCTTCTTATTCCCAGTACCTGAGACAGTGTTGGGGCATAGCAGGGGCTCAATTAATATCCATTTAGTGGATAGCGGATGGATGGATAGGTGGATGGGTGGATGGATGGGTGGGTGGATGGATAGATGGGTGGATGGATGGGTGGATGGATGGATGGATGGATGGGTGGATGGATGGATGGATGGGTGGATGGATGGATGGGTGGATGGGTGGATGGATGGGTGGGTGGATGGGTGGATGGGTTGATGGATGGGTGGGTGGATGGATAGATGGGTGGATGGATGGATGGATGGATGGATGGATGGGTGGATGGATGGATGGGTGGATGGGTGGATGGATGGGTGGATGGGTGGATGGATGGATGGATGGATGGGTGGATGGGTGGATGGATGGATGGATGGATGGGTGGATGGGTGGATGGATGGATGGGTGGATGGATGGGTGGGTGGGTGGATGGGTGGATGGATGGGTGGGTGGATGGATGAGTGGGTAGATGAGTAGATGATGATGGTGATGAAAGTTGGGGGATATAAATGGACAAATGGGTGATGGATGATGGGAGATGCATGGATAAATGCTTAGAGGGATAGATGATGTACAGATGGAGGGATAGAAGATGGAAAGATATAGGCATGGATACATGCTGGGGTGAAAGGGTAGGAATTCAGGCAACGGTGGATGAAAGGATGGATGGACGGATGGGTGGGTGGACAGGTAGATGATGGATAGGTGAGTAGATGGATGCATGGATGGGTAGATGGACGGTTGGGTGGATTGATGGATGGGTAGATGGACGGTTGGGTGGATTGATGGATGGGTCGATGGACGAATGGTGGATGGATGGATGAGACGGTAGATGCTTGGGTGGGTGGGTAGATGGACGGGCATGTGGGTGGATGGACAGGTGGTTGGATGATGAAAAGGTGATGATACATGGATGGACAAATTGGCTGCTGATAAGTGACAGACGGATGAATACGTCAGTGATGATTCGATGGATGGGTGGGTGGGTGGATGTAAGTTGTGGATCCTGCAATTCCTGGAGCCAGCATAAATGGAGAAAAGGGGTGAGTTCTTCCCAGACTGTCACTTACTGGGGACAATCTCATTCTTTCCCATAAGGAGAGTCGGAGACCCTCCATTCAGATGCCACTTTCACCTCCACACGGCGTACTTTGGAGCCTAAATTCCTTCATAATTGTGTCCCTGTGTATTTGAGATTAATCCAAAGTTAATGTACTTTTTTCAAATCACCGAAATGCTGTCAGGAAAGTTGCCTAAGGCTTGTGTGTGTGTGTTAGAGGGAAAGAGTGGGGCAGTGGGCTGTGGCCTCTGCCTGCCTCCCTCAGCCCTCCCCCAGCACTGGCTCCTGCTGTCTCCGGCCAGTCCGCTGCCTCTCCTGAGGGCCTACTGTGTGACACCAAAGCCTCTGAGGCGTGGTCCCGGCCCCCAGGAGCTCACTGTCTGGTTGGGGTACCTCTCCAACACCCAGGTTGGTGAGTGCCTCATGGAGGGGCACACTAGTGAGGCACTGAGGGGGCTGGTCCCCTGGGAGCCTCGTTGTCAGCCAGCCTCCGAGAAGGAAGAAGAGCTGTCTGGGCGGGTGAGAAAGGCCCCGCGTGGGAGGGGGAAGCAAGCGTGCCAGGCTGAGGGACTGTCCTGGAGCCAGATGAGTATTTGAATCCTGACTGCATTCCTTTGAGCCAGGGGGACCACCTCCCTTCTCTGCTGGGACGGCCTCGGCTCCCACTCTGCTTCTGATCTCAGCCTGGGGCCCATCTTCATTGAGCAAGGTCACACAGCACTGAGCCCTGAGTGGAAGAACCGCAGGGCCTCAGAGCTGGAGGAGGCGTCTGCGTGTCCTCAGGCTGCATGCCTGAGGGCCAGAAGAGGGTCAGGGGGACCCCAGACTCCCACGCTGTAGGAGGCTCCCAGGCCTCCCAGGCACGCCACAGGGCAGCCCTGAGCTTTCCACCAGTTCAAGGCCCGTCCGCGGTCTCCTGGTGAGTGGCCTGGCGGGCTGGCGGCACAGCACGAGGCCTCCTGCCTGACTATCCACCCTGAAGCCCCCCGTCTTAACTCTGAGGTTTGGCTGCCCCCCCAAGGCCTCCTTGGAGGTCCCCTTGGTCCTGCTGACACCCCTGGGGTGAGGGCGGAGGCGCCCCAGCCCAGACGCCCCCTCCTACTGGGCACCTGGATTCCAGCAGAGAGAGGGAAGGCTAGCGGTGACTCTAGAAAAGGGGCGGGTCCCAGGCAGGCCGCAGAGCTCCTGAATCCTGGGCCACCCTCAAAGGGCTGGCTGGTGACCCACAGCGAGCCTCCTCGTGGGGGGAGCTGGTGCTCTCCCTGGAGGTTAGTGGGTGCTGACGCCTGGCGAGCAGACCAGGTTGGTCTGGGTCTGGGGGTGCCCAAGCCCCTCACGCTATTGGCTTGGGGTGGGGAGGCCTTTCGACCTGCCGGCCTGGCCGTGTCCCAGGGTGGGCTTCCTGAGGGCTCCACCATAGAGAGAGAAGCCTGGGGCCTCGGTTAGGACACGTGTGAGAGTGAAGGAGCATGTGTGAGTGTGTGATTTTGAGTGTGAGAGCATGAATGTATAAAAGTGAATGTGAGAGGGTGAGAGTGAGTGTGTGAGGGTGAGTGTCAGTGTGAGTGCGAACAAGTGTGTGAATGTGAGAATGAGTGTGTGGGGTGAGTGTGAGGTGAGTGTGAGCAAGTGTTGTGTGAGGGTGAGTGTGAGGGCACTGCCCCCACATGGGGCTCTCCAGGGGCACGTTAGACTCCAGGGCGCTGGGGTGGACTGTTGTGGACCACGTGGGAGGCCACCTCCTCTGTGGCCGTGGTGGCCTGGCCGGGACTCTGAGAGCAGGTCCTCCTCAGCGGCCCCGTGGCGGCCGGGGCCCTTCCTCCAGGCATGGAGGAGCCCGAGCGCACAGGGCCGCCCAGCGGGAGAGGACCAGAGCCGGCCCAGCGTCCCGGGTAGGGGCAAGCCGGCTCATCCTCCAAAATCCTCCCTTTCCTCTGCCTCTGGGCCCGCGGGTGCTCCTGGCCAGCGCTGGCCTTCCCGCCGACAGTGGCTGGGGGAAGAGGACGCCAGCTGGCCCTGCGCTGGCTGGGCAGCAGGGATGTTTGGTTTGCACAGGGCTGTGGCGTAATTGTGTTAATTAAAGTTTGATGGAGTCAGCGGCAGCCAGCGGGTGGGAGGGAGCATCGCCCGGTTTGGGGCAGCGGTGCGTTTAGCCTCTGTGAGTCATTGGGCAACATCCTCAGGCATGGGGAATGGCCATGTTCTGCTGCTGGAAGAAGGCAGACCCAGCATTTCCCTGAGCTGCAGGCTGGGGGTGGCAGTGCCACCACCGTCTGCTCCAGAGAGCTGTCCCATGCCTCCTGCACGGGTGTGCTCTGCCGTCAGAGCTCGTCAAGCCCTTCAGTACCTCCCGGTCTTTGCCACAGATTGTCCCTGGCTTCCTGCTCCTGCCCAAAACACCAGGGACCCCTCGCTTGGCAGCGTGGCTCCTGCTGGCCTCTATGTGCCCAGGGGTCTCTGCCTGCCCTGTGCTCACACATCCCAGAGCGGTGATGGCTCAGGGCCTCAATGCATACCATCTCCTCCACGTGCCTCCTCTCATCGCCAGCTTCTCGCTCATCCTCAGCCCCCTCACCGCACAGCTCACAGGGGGCAGATGGATCGTGCCCCATGGGCTGTTGGACTAGTACTGGCTGGCTGCAGTGCTGTGTTGAGAAAGAGTCTGAGGCTGTGTCTGGACTCAGCAGGTGGCTCCATCTGCAATGTCTGCAGGGGAAAGGCAGGAAGCAGGGGGTCAGGCCTGTCTACCCCCAGCCTTCTCCAGTCCTTTCCCCTTCCACCTTTCCCAGGGTCGTGGGGACCTTCGGAGGGTCTCCGTGAGTCCAACAGGCACTTCTGTTTGCAGAAGGCACCACCCTCCTGAGAAAGGAGAAGAGCCCGGGGTCCCCATGAGGGAGTGAGGGTGCAGGCAGGTAGGCAGGAAGTCCTGGCTCAGGGCGGCCCGTGGTGAGGGGTCTAGTGTTCCACCCACACTTTACCCCAGACCCTTCTCCCTTGTCTCTAGCCCAAGCCCCAGACACATCTGGCCACATCTGGAGGTCTTCTGAGGAAGGGAGAACAAAGACCCCACCTCCCCTGGCACCGTGCATGCTTGCTCTCTCCCTCTGTCTCCTTCTCTCTCTGTTTCTCAAAGTGACTTGCAGCCTAGTGTCCGAAGGCTGTGTTCGGCCTCAGACGTGACGTTGGTGGCCAGCAGAGTGACTTATACAAATTACAATGTTCATACACTCGGAATGGACTGCGAGGACCCTTGGCTCTCGTCCCTCCCTGTCCTCTTTCTCCAGCCAGCTCACCCCTTCATATTATGGTCTGGTCCCTGTAGGTGTCTGGGTTTTTGTGCCCCGGGTGTGGCTGTCAAGGAGCACAGACGGGAGATTCAGAGGAGAATAGTGGGGGCGTCGCTGGAGGGCACACGGGGAGCAGGCAGTTCAGGGTGGCCCTTCCCCCGGGGAAGGTCCCAGGAAAGGGGCCGCCTGTGCCAGGCCCCAAACCAGAGATCCAGAGCTTCCAGTTGAGGAGGTGACGGGGTGCATGGGGGGTGGCCAGTGGCCCCAGTCCTGGGTTGACTTGTGTCCCCCAGAAATACCTGTTGAAGCCATAACCACCAGAATCTGTGAATGTGATCTCACTGAAATGGAAATAGTGTCTTGGCTGATATAATCAGGGAAAGATGAGGTCATACTGGAGCAGGTGGACCCTGATTCGGTGATGGGTGTCCTGGGAATAAGATGAAATGTGGACACACACGGGGAGAGTACCACGCGGAGATGCAGGCAGAGTGGAGGGGTGCATCTGCAAGCCCAGGGCCGGCAAGGATGGCCTGGAGCCACAAGCAGCTGGGAGAGAGGCCAGGGACAGACCCTCCCTCAGGGTGGCCAGAGGGAACCACCCCTGCCCACACCTTGATTTTGAACCTCTGGCCTCCAGAACTGAGAGAGAATAGGCTTCTCTTGTTTGAAGCCCTCAGTTTGTGGTGCTCTGTTAACGGCAGCCCCAGGAGATGAACTCACCCCCTACGGCCATGGCGACCTCCCCCGGGTCTGCCAGAGCCATCTGGACTTCACCACCTTCCAGTCACTTTGACCGGCAGAACCACTGCATCGCCACAGCCCATCACTGCCACCCCCTCACCTGTCTCTCACGTGCAGTGACTGTGCAGCTGCTCTGTGCACTGGCTGGGCTTTCCACCTCACGTAACTCCCATGGCAGCTTCTAAGAAAGGATGATGGCCTCCGTTTCCTGCCATTGTTCTGCTGCCAAGAGGCACTGTTAATGCCGGGTCATCCACACCCCGCATCTCTCCCTGGGGAAACTGCTCCCCTGGGCTGGGATGGCGCTGACGGGTATGTGCGGAGTCGCCCATGCGTGTGGGTGCTGGGCGCTGGCTGCCCGCAGGGAGACAGCATCCATTTGCCGCATGGAGTCAGCGCCCTTTGCTCTCGGGGGAGATACATGCCCAGATATGACAGTGCAATATCATTCCGCCGGACAGCTCCCTCGGATCCCCAGATAAGCTGTCGATTGCACTGCTCCTCCAGTCGCTCGCTATCTGGCTTCATTTCGCCGTAATAGTGGGGAAGATGCAGTTGGTAACGACCCGTGACAGCTGCTATATTGATATTCCCAGTCTTGGGGAGAGAGAGAGGAAAAAAAATAAACACTTGATAAAAGTATGATTGAAGATTAATAGTTGTCTGGTGACGATTCACAATGAAACAGGCCATAAAGAGATGCCTTGTCTGCAGAGCTGAATTGCTCCCAGCGGCAGCAGGCTGCAGCGAAGCTGGCATTTCAGAGCCGGCACGGCTGGGCCGGGGGTCACTGGGTTCCTCTGTGTCGGGCCAGGGAACAGCCCCAGGGCTGGTGACAATTTCTGGAGCCGTTGGCCAGGGGCTTGGAAGATTCTCAGCCAGCGAGGGCAGACGGAAATTGCTTTGGAACTATTTATTTATTTATACTCCACCATGTTCCAGAAAGGACTTAAAAAGGCTTAGAAATGGCTTTGTATGAGAAGCTCCCGGGAACCCTCGTGGCTCTTCCCCAGGCAGGCACAGTGGATTCTCCAGCATCAGTGAGCGGAGTGGGGGAGGCTGAACCTGGCTCCCACTGGGGTGAAGTGACTTGCCCGATGTCACCTGATAATTGGATGGAAAAGCCAGGGCTGAAAATCACTCATTCATTTATTCGTTCGAGACCTGCGTCTCATGTGAGCTTTTATTCATCAGGAGAAGGCAAGAAGACTAGTCACAAGCTGGGAGAAGCTATTTGCTGCAAACACATCCCACAAAAGATCAGTGTGGGGAATACACAGACAGCCTCACACCGACAAGCTAGTAGAACAGGGCGGGGGGCGGAGGGCGGGGGGCCGAGACTCAGACGCTGGAGCCGCATGGAAAGGGAACCGGCTTGGCCAGGAGAGACGCTCCCGCTACCAGCCTCCAGGTCAAAGCTGCAGAGGGTACGATGGTGTCTGTTCACTCGGCAACATTCCAGATTGGAAGTGAAGCTGCCCTCGGGAGGGGGAGCAGGAGGGGCATGCAGGAGACAGACGCTGTAGACGGCCCCGCCCGCAGCCCTGGGTTCACGCGCTTATCACATTTACGAACAGCAGACAAAGCAAGGCCGGGTATTACTTCCCTGTGGCCACCGGAACCAAGCGCCATGAGCTGGGCTGCCGAAAACAACAGAAATCCGCTCCCTGCGGGTTCTGGAGGCCGGGGCTCTGAGGTCGCCGTGTGGGCAGGACCCCTCCTCCGGAGGCTCCTTCCCGCCTCTTCAGGGGCTGGTGGTCCCAGGGCTTTCTTGGCTGGGGCAGCGTCCCTCGGGTCTGCGCATCTGTTTTCACGCGGCCTCCTCCCTGTATCTCTGTGCTCGCTCTGCTTCTAGGCCTTGCAAGGACAGCAGCCACTTGCTTTAGAGCCCACCCTGGATTCAGGATGATCTCGGCTCGAGATCCTTGACTTAGCTACATCTGCAAAGAGCCTTTTTCCAAATAAGGTCATGTCCGTGGTTTCTGGGGTATAGGGTGTGGGCTTGTCTTTTGGGGCCCATTCAACCCACTACAGCAGGTAGGTGAGACAAGGGTGGTGGACTCGGCATGGCCGTGGTGAGGCTGCCCTGCCCGGTGGGGCCCATGGAGGTGTGTGAGGATGACATCCTTCTCCCAAGGGGCTACCACCTCCCCCCAACCCACCTCCGAGAGCTCAGGACCACCCATATAGCTGGAGGCGGAGCTGAAACTGAAGCCAGGTCTGCAGGGCTCCGGACCTCAGGGGTCCTCCTCATTTATATTTCTTTGTTCTACTTTATGTATCTTCATAAGCTGCCTTAAATCCTTTTTGAACAAGGCAGGGCATAAATAGATAAATAAATAAAAAGCCCGTGCTTCCAATTTGAAAGCCTCTTTCCCAGAGCCCCACTCATTCCGGGAGCAATCCATTTATAACCCTCTGACAACTCCCATCCAGGCCCCAGGCGCTCTGCGCTCAGAAAAATGAGCTGGCTCAGGAGTTGGCTTTCGTTGTCTGCTAACATTTACAAAGCCTCTTCCAGGTCCCTTCTTGACACCTTGGAGGCGATGCAGTCTACGAGGGGTACTGCCTTCTCCCGCAGCTGGAGGTGGAGAACCCCAGAGCCAGGGCCTGGGAGGTCCCGGGCTGACCAGCATCGCCTGTACCACTTGCTCTGCTTGAGCCAAAGTGCACAGGACCTGAAAGGCAGCGGGTGACTCACAAGCCCATCAAAGGGATTCCAGACACACTTGTGCCCCCAACAAACAGCTAGCATTTACTGAGTACCTACCATGTGCAACATACTGGGGTAGGCGCACTGCCAAAACCGTATCACAGAACACATTTTTTTCGAATTGTATGCTGCCTTCGGGCAATCGCCTGCCTTCAGCTCCAGAAATACTGAGATCCTTGAGAAGGGGGATGCAGCTTTGCACACTAGGACCACGGGGAGGGAGACCCTGCACAGAGACGATATCAATGAGGGATTGCTGATTGACTGATCGACGACCGGGAAGCCCAGAAAGTCACAGTGTTGAGTAGAGGCTGGACTAGAAGACGAGCAAGTTTGCTTCTTCATCAAATGGACCAGGGTGTGCGTGTGTGTGTGTGAGTGTGTGTGTGTGTGTTGGTGGGTGGGTCTGGGGCGGCCGAGTAGAATATTGGACATCTGGATCGCATCATTTTTTGTCCCCACCGTGATGCTCCCTTTGGTGCCCCAGACGTAAATCAAAGGCCCACTCCTTTCGTTGTGAAAATAGCCTGAATGTGAGTGAGTGTGTGTGCGCGTGTGTGTTGAAGGTGGTTGTGCGATACCGTCTCTGTTCCATCTTGACTGCAGATAATTCCGTCTCCTTCCTCTTTCTCAGCGCATCCCCAGTTCAGTGGATCATATTTCAGAGGTCGAGGAATCCTGAAATCCAGGCCCAAGGTCCTTTCCTGTGATGAATGACCCTCTTCCCATCTCCCCACCCCAGCTTCCCCAGCCTGAGCGCTCACCGTGTGATGTGAGAATTAGGATCTCCTCGTTTCGGGTGAGTGATAGAGATGAGATATCAAGGGCATGGGAGCACTCAGAGCCCGGCCGCCATATTTCAAGCACAACCACACAATTTATTTCAGAGGACACACATATTTTAGCCGTATGGGCTTCTATTTCATGGGCCGGAGCCACGGCTGTCGGCCCTGTCGTGGCTGGACACATGCTCGGTTGTGTTTGGCTGATGGTGTTGGGGATGAAGAGATTGGAGTCTTGAACTTGGAGGCTTTCCCAGAGCTCCGTGAATGCCCACTGAGGAAGGAACTGAGAAGAGAGGTGTGTGGGTCACATGTGGACATGGGTTTTGGGCAACTGGGCTGCCCACAGGAATGACCTTGGCTGGGAGATCATGGTGCCACAGAAAGAACCCAGGGTGTGGGTTTCAACGTTGGGCTCCCGTTCCGACCCTGGTGTCCCCGGCTTCAGTGCCTAGGGGAGATTTAATCCATTTTTCTGCCCCTCAGTTTCCTTACCTGTGAAAATGGGGTCATGGTAGTGACTCCTGTGTTTTGTCCACCAAATGCTGCTGCTGCAAGAACTGGTGAGTGCGTGTTGTAAAGCATGCAATGCCAGCAATGTACGTGGTTAACATGGGGCCATTTCCTCCAACGATATTTCTAGCCATTTTTTATGCAGGATGAGGAATAATCGATGCCAATTAAAAAACCCACATGCATTCATCGTATTAGCATCTGAAATAAATTAGTGAGAAAAGCAGGGAGCTGGGGTTTGGGGGAGTGGGGTCTGATGCTTCCCTGACACTTATGGAGTGGGCAAGACCTAAAACACGTGTGGATTCCACTTTCCTCACCTGTGAAGTGAGGGGTGAGCTCAGAGGCTGTGGGGTACAGGCCTGTCAACCTTGGCATGGATAGGAGTCCCATATTCATCTCGTGAGACAGTCTGTGTCCTTCCACTTAAATGGAGAATCTGGCCCCAGACACCTTTCTAGCCTCCCCTCCGATTTATCCCCAGGGGACCTGCCAGGCTGGTCACTGTTGTTTCCAGAGCCGTCTCGCCCGGAACAAGGGGAGAATAAAGCTACCACTTGAGGTGCACTGAGGATGATACAGAGCTGGTGGGATGCCTGGCATGGACCCTAAAATGTGAGTGAGAGTTGCTGTCGCAGACAGGGCTTGTGTTCAGCCTGTCAGCAAGGACACGACTGACAAGCTGTGCAGAGAAGCACAGATGCTGGTTACCCCCTGAAGCCCGGGTACAGACAAGGGCAGTGGGTCAGGCTGGACCACTGATGACCTGCGCAGCCTGTGGGAAGCTCCCTGGACACTCAGCGTTGGTTTCTCATCTCTAAAATGAGAGTGGCGGGTGGAATCCTGTCCTCCTGAAATGTGTCCAAGTCCTAAGCCCGGGTCCTGTGAATGTGGCCTTCCTTATTTGGAGACAGGTCTTTGTGGATGTAATCAAGTTAAGAAGAGGTCATCCAGGAGTAGGGTGGACCCTAATCCAATGACTGGTGCGCCTGCAAGAAGAGGGAAATCCGCCCAGAGCAGATGCTCCCTCGGAGCCACCGGAGGAACCGAACCCGCTGACGCCTCGACCTCAGACGTCTGCCTCCAGACCCACGAGGGAGACGCATGGGAGCCTTAGAAAGGCAGATTCCCGGCCCTCCCCAGACAATTCTGCCGTCAGCTGATCTCGAGGCCCACCCGCAGAGATGTCAGCTCTGAGGCACTGTCAGCCGTGGTCCTGGGGCCTGGGATGTGGCCCTACCTGCCTTTTAGAGAGAAGCATTTGGGGCATTTCAGAGGGTGGGGGGGAGACAAGAACAGAGGGAGGACGACCTTCAGGAGGATGTCTCCACAGTCCAGGCAAGAGAAGAGAGTGATGAGGACCCAGACTCAGAACCCGGAGCCAAGACGCAGAACTTGGACTTAAACTAGCCATTAGAAGCTGGACTGTAAGCTCCATGCACGAGGGATCTTGTCTGTTTTGTTCATTGACGTACACCAAGTGCCCACGATAGCGCCTGGAACATGGCAGTCGCCCAACCAGAATGGGTTGAATGACTGAAAGAAAGTAGTGGATGGTGAGCTGACGGGTGTGGAGAGGGTAAATTCGGACATGGAGACACACAGAGCCAGCACGGCCTCTTCTCTCCTTGCACCAGGGTGGGCAGGAGGCAGAGGGGTGCCGACTCCACACTGGTCCGTTCTCCCTACAGAATGGCACCAAGGGGAGTCAGAAGACACACAGCACAGACGGGGTGGGAGGAGCCCCAACGAAAGGAGGGTGGGCTGCGGGTGGACAGGAGCCGAGCCAGAGTTGACAACCTCACATCTCCAGCCTGGGAAGGCGGGAAACCGTGTGGCTCCCACGTGAGCTTCTCTCCCTCAGGGCCAGACCCGTCCCAAGTGGCTGCGCCGTGCCAGGCAGGTGGCAGGACAAGGCGGATGCGGTCCATGCCCTTGTGGATGAGGGGGAGGGCCGTGAGCTGGGCCGGGGCAGAGGGGCCCAGGGGACACCGGGGGTGCATCCAGCAGGTGGCCGCTTGCTTGAAGAGTGTGCGGTTGGTTGGGAGGGCATCCGGAGCAACAGGAAGGTGGGTGCGGTGTCTCTGCGTGTGCGAGGGCACAGAGTCACCAGGCGGCCTTGTAGGGTGGAAACAACCTCTGCGAGTTCCCAGGCTGGTGTGACCTGCGACGCCACCCTGGCGGCTCACAACAACTCGGGGTCACCCTCTTACGGTTCTAGAGGGCAGAGTCTGACATCAAGGTGCTGGCAGAGCCCCGTGCCCTCAGAGGCATCAGAGCTGGTTCCCCCGCTTTTTCAGCTCAGACAGGCCACCTGCTCTCCCTGGCTCGTGGCTCCATCCTGCGTCACTCCAGCCTCTGGCTTCCGTCGTCACATCTCCTTCTGCTCTTTCTGTTCCTCCTGCCTCCCTCCTGTGAGGACCCTTGGGATTACGTTGGGTGCAATCTCCCCACCTTTGGGTCATTCTCTGCTGGGCAGCTGTCCTGGGCGCTGTAGGGTTTTGGGCAGCATCTCTGGTCTCCACCCATAAGATCCCGGTAGCACCCTCTCTCCAGTTGTGACAAGCAAAAGTGTCTGCAGACCTTGCCAAAGGTTGCATGGGGCCCAAAGCCAACCCCGGGTTGAGAACATCTGACTTAGACCAACGAAGAACGATAGTGACGCTGACGTTTGGAATGTGTCCCACGTGATTTGTGTGTCAAATTTGCAAGATGGCAATTGTCACAGACACCTACTGTCCCATGGAATCTGGAGAGATTCTCTCCAAACCCCGTGATGGGGCTTTCCACACCATGTCCTGAAGAGTTCCTCCCGGCTTTTCTCTTCACTGTCAGACTTGGATTTCTGACTCTGCCACCCTGTCTGGAGGCTCCTGTGCCTCCCAGGACGTGACTTTGCCGTGCGTTATGACTCCCGGGTAGACGCTCGCTGCGGGAGGCCTTCCAGCAGCGTGTGAACCAAGGCCCGAGGCTGTGCATGCAAGGCCAGAGGCTGTGCGTGTTCCAGGCTCCGGGGTGACGCTCCGACCTCGCCACCTCTTCTGGCTGCGCATGTGGTGGTGGGCGAGACTTCTGGAGAAGGACCCTGCAGACACGGCACCCCGACCATCAACAGCGCAATCCCAGTGCAGACGCCGGTTTCCTAGTCGCCACGGCCAAGCCTGCGAGAGTCCTGTGAAACTCCTGGGGCAGCGAGGACGGCCTTGTCCCCCTGCCTTTCAGGAAAGGACGGGTGGAACAGCTGGAACATTCCTTCCACGAGACAGACGCCCGCTCTCGAGCGCCGGGGTGACAGTAACGGATCTGGGAGAAGCGCCGCGGGGGAGTTCTTTCTTTCCACTCTCTAAGCAGAAGGTAACATTTGCTCATTCTGCTCAGGTTAAATTACCATATTAATTATTCAGGAGAGTTAATGCGATCAAACCAGGGATCTGTGTACCGGATCCAAGTGGGAACAAGAAGCAGAATCGATGGGTCCGAAGGCCTTGGCAGCTGATGCATAATTAACTCTCCTCTCTTGAAGTTAACTGGGAAAGAACAGTTTACACGACACGCAGACGAGACAGAAGAGGGAGAGACAGACAGAGAGATGATAGATAAACAGAGAGAGAGAGAGCGGCAGGCAGATATAGATAGGCAGGCAGATGAAAGATGGATAGGTGTCAGAAAGACAGACAGATGATAGAGAGATGAGAGAGGGCCAGAGAGAGAGAGGCAGACACGGAGAGAGGACTTGGGCCCAAGTCCAGCAGCGTCTCTCTCTGTCCTGGGTCCTGGCTCAGCTGTGGCCGTCCTGTCAGAAGTCACGGCCTTAATCGCATTCAGAAGTGACCACAATTTCACGCGTCTTTCAGCGTGACCCTGAGAGGAGGTGCTGCCCGGCCGTGTACCAGGATGGGTGTTATGCCATCTATTTATATCCAAATCAATTCCAGGTCGGCTGCTGGACTCTGCCTAATCGAATCTGCTGTCCTTCATACACAGAGATGAGACACTGACCCCCGTCCCCCTGGGGGAGTCCAGACCCTTCTCCTCGTGACCCGGGAGCCGGCAGAGCATGAAAGGTGCTCTGGTCTGCTCAGTCTGGGTGGGCTTCTTACAGTGTTCTTGGTGCTTTTCTGATGGCTGGACACATTTATTAATTAATAATAGTGCGAATAGCCCCAGGCTGACGGAGGGCCGGACAGAGCCCAGTGCACCCCGCCCAGCTGCATGACATCCAGCTGGTCACTAAACTTCCTGGATGAGCCTTGGGGTCCTTTGTGGAAGGTGGGGGTCCTGACGCCCGTGGTGGGAGGAGGAGATGGAGCACATGCTGCCCTTGAAGAGTGAGCTCAGAGAGGCTGTGCCAGTCTCCTGAGAGGCTGGGCCAGAAGCCCTGCTCCACAGGCTGGGCTGGCCTTGCTCTGGCTCACAGCAGACGGCTCCGGGGGCCTCTCAGGGATGCTTGTCTCTGGGGTCTGCAAGGCCCAGGGGACTCCATCTGCGGCTCACCCAAACCCCCGGGCTTGTCCCTCTGGGCTCCCCCTCTGATCAGTTGCTTCCCTGGAGCCGCTGCTCCTGTCTGGGAGGCAGGGGGCCTGTGCGGGGCCCTCCGTCCTTTGTCAAACTTTCTGAGTGTGTGCCGAGCTCCAAGCTAACCACTGGGGAGTCACCCCTCAAAACATAGCTCCCCCAGGGCCCCCATGGACCTCAGGAGCCTAGGACCCCTGTGACCTCGTGGACTGGACCATGGGCCAAGGCTGCGGAGCGGGGTGGCGACTGCGGCTCGGGGTGTCCACACACTGCAGCTCCCAACAAGGTCCCTCTGGCCTGGTCGGGAAACCTCCCCCTTGCTCTCTGTTTCTTCCCCCTCCCTTGTCATTTCTTCTGAGCCATCCATCCCAGGGGCACTGCCCTGGCAGCTGGAGAGATGATGTCCGCAGCCTCTGGGGTCCTTAGAAACGTGGCTCGGGACCAGCAGCCCCAGGTTCGAATCCTGCATCTTTGTGGCCTCTTGACTCACCTTTTCTGGCCCCGAATCTCTTCATCTGTAAATGGGATAACAAAGACGCTCACTTGGAGAGCTGTGGGGGCCCAAACGATGACAGTAATAATAATAATGACTGTAATAACCTCCTAGGACCTAGCACAGGCCCGGCAGAGGACGTGCCCGGCAGAAGTTGACAGCTACCACCCTTGTTCTTGCAAATATTGTTGTATGATTCATTCAGGCTCAAGAACTCGCCTGTCCGCAGCACATTCGCACCTGCTGTGTGTCCCCCAGCGGGAGCCATGGGGCGTCAGCATACGAAAGACTTAGGGGTGTAAATGGATCTCAGTCTGGGATGAGGGGGCCTGGGCCCTAGACCTGCCTGAGCAGCGAAATCGCAGAATCAAGAGGAAGGGCACCCAGGGGGTGGATGGGGGCAGGCCTGGGTCAGGGAGCATCTTGGGCAAGGGGATCATTCTGGTCTGGAGGATGGGGGGACAGTGGCCCTGTCTCACTGGGAGCTATGAATCGGAAATTATGGTTTTCCAATTCTGGGTTACAGAAAGCAGCCTCGGGACGTAACTGAAGCCCACGGACTCCACCCACCGTCCATGGTGATGCTCCGTGTGGTTTCCATCTTCATTAGAAACGTTGATGACGCTTCTCTCTCTTCCCTTCTCACACCCCTAGCTCCGTGCTTTAGATGACGCCCTTCTCGTGGGTGCCCTGGGGGTTTGCTGAGATGCCAGCCAATAGCACTGATCGCAGTTCCCACGGCTGCAGAACAGCACTGGACCGCGGGCAGCAGAGGGTGCTGGGAGTGTGCAGCGGCCCTGGGAGGAAGCAGGAAGCAGTAGAGTGGGGAGTTGACACTGTGTGGTCCTTGGAAGATGCTCTGTGGTTCCCCACCCTCCTGTGCTTCCCTGGGTCCCTCCCACCGGGACTGCATGCTGCTTCTGACGCTGCTTACCCTGGACGTCCTCCTCCAGGGCACTTGGTCTGTACGACTCAGAAGGAAAGCTGCCGACCCCATTTTTTCTTTTTTCCCCAGCACCAGCCTACACAGCCAGTAAAAGACACTCCCCGAGGCAGAGACTGCCAGGAATCCAAAAAGCCTGTTTCCTCTCCTGGGCTATGACCAGAGCACGTTTCCCAGGCTCCTGTGCCGTCAGGTGTGGCCAGGTGACCGTTCCAGGTGGCAGAGGGAGAGGAAAGGAGGGGCATCGCTTTGGGGCCAGCCTCCAGCGGGACGCAGACCTCTCCAGGCCCTAGGACGGCAGAGCCACAGCATGGGGGAAGGGACCTGGGGGATTGCCCCTGAGTCCCCGCCAGAGCTGCCTGCCTGGCTTGCCTCAAGGGGTCACGTGAAAAATAAGTTCCCCCACGTTGAGCTATCGTACCCGTACGGGTCTGTCTGTGCTCCATGGAGCCGCTTGTATGTGCTAGACACGGGCCCGGGGCTGGTGACAGCCATGCAAGGGCAAAGTGGACCTGCCCTGGTGGAGATCAGCACGGGTGAGACAGATCATTGGAAGCCACCCCGACAAGTAAACTATCTGGAGGAAACACACGGGGCGGTGATGGGTGGCAGAAGACCTCGGAGGCAGGGTGGTCAGATGGGCCCTGGGAAGAGGGACATTCCAGCTGAGGTCTGAGGATGGGGAAGACCAGGCACCTGGCGTGTGTGTGGAAGAGCATTCCAGCAGAAGGAAAGGCGAGTGCAGCAGGAATGAGCTTTGCAGGCTCATGGGTCATGGGGAGGGTAGCGTGGCTGCAGCCGCGAGGGACGGTGGAGGAGATGGGTGGGGCTGGGCACGGTGTGGTCCTCCCCGCAGGCCTGCCAACGGTGCATCTCTGAGAGCTCAGCTCTGATCCCTTAGAGGAGAGTTGGGATCAGGGAAGCCATGAGCTTGGGAAGTAGTGCAGGAGACACCACCCCGACTGGTGCCGCCTCTGCCCACACGTCCGCCCCTCATCCGAGCAAGCCCTCTGCGTGGCCCGGACTTGCCCAGCCTGCCCACGGGCTAAGTGCTGGCCTGGCTGCAAAGCGCCAGGCACGAGGTCTGAAGTCAGCTCTGCCTGTTACTCAATGGGAAAGGCTCTAAATCTTCCTGCACACGCCGTGGCTTCCCCACCTCTCACGGGGTGCCCTGCCTGCTCCACAGGGTTAAGTGGGGGTCCCACAGGATGGTGTCTGTGACGCACATGGCACATGCACAGCACAAAGGGGCTCTCTCCAACTCGTGACGCCCCTGCCCTTCCTCCTGGCCCCCTCTCCTGGGAGGGGCCCTGGGCATCCGTGGCGTGGGCTCCTGCCTGAAGCAGTGGCCTGAGGACAACCAATGACTTCAATAATTGCATCCTTTCCAGCCCCGGGAAGTGATGAATGGACCCAGAGTCTGCGTCGCTTCAGGAATCAATACTGTAATATCTTCATACGAGCGTGGAAGGGCGAGGTCAGGCAATGGGAGCACGCCCTGTGAACTCTCCCGCAGGATCTATGGGGCATAACAGCTGGGGCTGTCGGACTACTGGGAACTTCTTAGCCCTCTCGCAGGAGGGAGGACGTGGTGGGAGAGAAACCAACGTCGGGATGCAGAGACCCTGGGCTCCAGCGCCGTCCCGAACTGCATGACCTCAGCTTGTCACTCAGCGTCTCTTGTCCCTGGTTGTTATAATGGAGGATGTGACGAGCTCGATAAAGTGCCAAGTGACTCGCACATGTGTCAAGTGGTCATCGTAGGATGGGGGAGAGCCAGAGGACTCCGGAGCGCCCCAGCCCGGGACGTGTTCTGAAGCATCTGGGGGTCTTCACACAGAGTGATGAGACCTCAGGCATCCAATCAAGTCCCACCCTGTGACAGGCGACATCACCGATCCCCAAGAGACTGACTCACATACTCAAGGTCACATCTTAAGCTGGGGTCAGGATCATTTTCCAGAATGGTGGCTCTGAGCTTCGCTTTGCCCACCACAAGGATCAAGGAGAGAGCAGCTCCGCTCTGAGTCGGCGTGGGAAGCTCTGCCATGGGACAGAGGAGAGGGGGACAGGACAGGCGCCCAGGCAGTGTGGTTCACCCACGCCTCCAGGAGGAAAACCTAAGACTTTCCCTTTGTGGCAAACATCCATCCATCTCTTTTTTTCAGAGCACCTCTGGTGAGAAATTGACTTCTTTGCCATTGCACCGAGACTAAAATAAATGACACTATTTCCTGGCTCATCTTGTGAGCAATGTTTTCTTCTTCAAAAAAAGAAGCATCACTGTCTCCTCCCGTTTGCTCAGCTGTGTGGGTTACTCATTTGTTCAGACAAGTCCTCAGAGATCCCACGTCTCCAGCTCTCCTGGCCGACAGAGTTATCAGAGGCCAGCCTGACCTGACTGCCGGTCAGTGATGCCCTCTTTATCACCCTCTTGGGCAGAGCCTGGGCTCCAGCAGAGGGAGATGTGTACAGGGCCCTCCATTGGGGAGGCACTACCTGGCTTGACCACAAGGTCAGAGCCCCTGACCTCAGGGCATCATCCAGTCTGGTGGGGGAGACTGTTCCTGATCCACTGGTCAGAGGGAGGAGACATAGCCCCAATATGCTGGTCAGATGGAGGAGACACAGCCCCTGATCTGCTGGTCAGATGGAGCAGACGTAGCCCCTGATCTGCTGGTCAGATGGAGGAGACAAAGCCCGCAATCTACTGGTCAGACAGGGGAGACATAGCCCCTGTTCTTGTGGTCAGATGAGCGTGAATATACCTCCTCAACTGCTGGTAGGATGAGGGACACGTAGCCTCCCAAATGGGCAGTCCAGGTGGGAGAGAGATGCTCTCAATTCTGCACGATCCCCAAGTCGGATGAGGAAGACAAGATTCTTTCCTCTGGCAGCCCCTAGTCTCCCAGGGAAACCACAGCCTGTGGGTGGTTTCAGAGCTTCACAGAGTTTGGAGACACATGGTCCCTGCCCTCCAGGCAGCCTGTGCTCTGAGGGGCGGGTCAGGAACTGTCCATGGAAAGGCACGGGGACAGCGATCAAGGCAGGTGGAATCACTGCTCCAAAGACAGCCAGCATATGCCGGGGCCGAGGGGTGGTTGGCTGATTTGGTTTTACTGAGTCTGGGAGGAGCTGGGAGGCAATCAGACAGCTGCTTGAAAGGGGAATGCAGACGTTCAGCCATCCAGCTGTTCTCAGCCACTCTCACACTGAGTAGCACACATGGCAAATACCTGTTGGTGGGCTCGGCATCCTTCCAATTCCTACCTGGGCTCTGGCGGGGCTCCCGAGGCCGGCCTGGCAGAACTTGGGAGCAGCAGGCACCGTGAAGAGAGTGATGTGAGAAGCTGGGACTCAGCCAGGGGAGGTGTTGAGCGGACACCTGTGTTGTATCTTCAACCTGCATGGGCTCTGCCTGGGATGTTCCAGAACCAGAGCCCCCTAACCAGCACCCTTAGAGACTCAGAAGACCATCCCTGGAGAGCACAGCCTGCAGTCCAGGGCCCTGACATGCGTGAGCCATGACCTTGCCCGGATCCTGAGGCTGGGGACTCCAATGGGCTTCCCTGTCGGCCTCATGGGAACTTCTATGGTTTCTGGACGGTCAGGGGCAGGACAGACGCAGGAAGCCGGGCGAGGGTCGCCTCTGCAAAGCCGCCCATTGAGCTCTCCGTGGTGCTGAAACCACCCACAGCCACATTCCCAGGCAGGGCTTTCCGTGTCACGGCTTTTCTCCAGTCTCAGGCCACCGCAGGCACGATCCGAGTGGGCAGCTGTCTATCTGTGGTTTTAGGGCAGCCACCTTGTAGGGCCTTCTGCCCAGAAGCGCCTTCCTCCCCATCCCACAGCCTGTCATTGGCGTGCACACATCTGTGCAATAGAATACAAGGTCATCAGGTTAAAGACTGTGTACCCTGCACAGACGCTCACACAGGGTCCTGAGCCCTGCAATGCTTGGCCCTGCATTTTTGGGTGAATGAGGAGTGATTCTATAGACCCCACGTGGGCCTCGGGCTCAGTTCGCTACCCAGCCCAGGGGGAGAAGGATGGAGAGGGAACAAAATAAACAAATGGGGACTTGTGAAGTGTTCCCATGATCTACTTCTGTTTATAGTTCACTTTCCTCTCCTAGCAGATGCTCCAGTCTTTACCTTTATGGTGATCTGAGTTCCCACCCCTCCCCGAGCGTGGTCTGAGGTCCTCTGAGGACCTCCCCACGAAGATTAGCATATGCAGCCAACAGCAGGCACCAACGAACCCCAAATGCCGACATCGGTGAGGGGTGGAGTTGCAAGAGGCAGTCTCACGTACCCAAATGCTCTCTTTCTTTTTGGCCCAAAACCATATTCAATAAACCTCCAGGATGCCTTCCCCGGTAACTGGAGCCAACATCGATCTCTCTCCTCCTGAGCTCCCGCGGCATCTCGCCTTCCGGAGCATATGTACGGCTGTGGTACTTTTCGCATTTATTTTGTTCTCTAATTTCCTGGGTATTCATCTTTCTGCAGGATTGATGTCTGATACATCTTCACATCCTTCATCACCTGGCACGGGGCCTTGACCTCTTAGGAAGTTATTGAATGAATGAGTGACTCCTGTGGCTTCTGCTCTTATTAACTCTGACCACGGCAGTGCCAGTGGGGCCTTGGTTCAAGTCCTCTTTAACTACTAACTCTTCTGTTTGTCCTCTCGACGATAGTAAGAGAACAAGTAGACGCTATTCTCAGTTTATATGTGGAACACAGAGAAGTTAAGGAATCTACCTGAGGTCACACAGCTCAGGCGGGTTGGTCCCAGAAAAAATAATCATGCTTATTGAAAAGAAGCAAGTAGAACCCAACCAAGTGAATCAGTTTAGTAAGCTTAAGTGAATGGACCAGGAGGAAAAAAGACAGGCCTGTTTTCCTTAGAATAATATAATCTCATCGAAATATCTCATAGAGATAGTGTAGTCCAACAAAATGATTTTGTAAATGACCAAACAGAGGCCCTGCTCATGTGAGGAATGAGGACCCACAGTTGGCCATGTGCAGATGGGGCTGTGAGCAGGACCCTGGACTTCTCCGCCTGTGGCCTGGGGACCTGCGGGGCTGTGGCACACAGTTGTTTCAGGAACGAGAAGAATCCACGAGTGTACAAAACCTTGTGCCACACCTGGGACCTGTGGTGCTTGCGTCTGTAAAATGAGGGGTCGCTCTGGGCGGAGGACCACACTTGCACAATGTGGCTGGATGCCTACAATTCAGTGAAAACATGTGCTCAGCAGGCGTATTTGTGAGGTTATGGGCTCCTTGGTATGTGATGGAGAACCCAGTGTTTGAGCGGCTGCCACACGTGTAACCATGTGGGTGTGCCCCAGGGGAGAGGGCAGCCCATGGAGCAGAGATGCACACCCTTCTCTGGGGCCTGCTCCTCCGGTGCAGCTCTCCCAGCACGTCTGCCCTTCAGCTTGTGGGGGACATAAGGAGAGGGAAAGCCTGCTGCCTCTTCCAAGGCAGGACCCCAAAAGGTGCCAAGTCACCTTTGCTATGATCCCGAGGACCTGAGCTTGGTCACATGGGCACTCCTAACCACAAAGGGGGAGACAAACCAGGTTCTTGTCTGTGGCAGGTGCCCTGCCAAAAACTGGGGAGAGGCACAGACTGGATCGCAGGCACCAGTCTCCCCCACGTGTCTGCCGGCAGGGAGACCCTGACCAAGGCTGGTGCCCACACGCTGGCGTTTACAGGGGGTTCCCTCTATCTCCTGGCGTCCGTCACTCTCATCTGCCCAGTTCAGTTTCTGCATCGCTTGCTTGTCCAGTTGTTTTATTCAGTTCTTGGAGCGAGCCAGTGATCTACACAGGGCCATGGGCGAGTCCTAGGTGTCCAGACGAGGAAGTGGATGTCCATGGCTCTGACCCGTCCATGGCCAAGCCGTAGGGGCTGAGGGGGCCAGGCCTGCGCCCGGGCACACAGGCCCTGCTGGGTTATGTGCTCCCGCGGGCAGGAGCGCGTGTTTACGCTAGGTCCTGGCGTCTCACACACTACCTGGAAAGAGCTTTGCAGAGTCTGTTGAACTGTTGTCTCAATGCACAGACGTTGTCACTCTGACCACGGCCTTATCCTGTCGCCCGGCCTGTGGCTGTTGGGTGGAGGCAGCTCCAGGGCAGGTATGTGTGGTGGCCGCCTTGATGCCCGGAGGCAGCAGCTGCCTCCCCTCCAATGTTGTTTTGTTATCATCGTCCCTCCCCTCCCAGTCCAGCTGGGATCCGGGCTTCTCAGCTCCCTCCTCCTCAGAGCTGGTCCAGGGACTCTGCTAGTGCAGGGAAGGCTGGCCGACAAGCAACACCAGAGGCCCCGTCCCACTGCTCCGCCCTCTTGGCCGGGAGCCTGCTGGTCACAGACCTGACCACTGCTGATGGGAAGGATGTGAGTGGACTCTGGCAGGAGATCGATATCCTCCTTCGAGGCCCAGATCTCACGGCCCTGGGACATCTTTCTTACCCCATTTGTGGGATGAATTGCAGCCACCCCTGTTCTCCATCACATCTGTGCACCAAACGCGGAGCCTGGCCCAGAGGACGCATCTGTAGGGAATGAGTGAATAGATCAATAAGTGATTAATGACGGGCCTGGCCTAGGAAGCGGCATAGGTGGACGCTGACCCAGTTAGAGTCAACAGGCACAGGAGGGTCTTTCCGCGCCCCACACAGCACTTCCACTCCCTGCTCTGAGTTTCTCCTTGGAACGTTAGCCCTGGAGCACCTGGATCTGATCCTGGTCCTGCTGCCAGACGGGGTGTGTCCTGGTCGAGTCACCCCACCCCCCAGCCCGCTTCTTGCGTGCACAGTTTGGGATTCCCCAAAACTGTTTCTTGGTCTTTCCCAGACTCTGGGCAGCTCTCCAGCCTGTGTGTCAGGCTTGTCACAAATGGGACCAGAACCCCTTGAGGGACCCAGGTCCCCACCACGTGATGCCTCTGCTGCGGCCTCGGACAGGTGGGGTGGAGGGCGTCTGGACGGGGCCGGCCTCGCCGTGGCGCCGTGGCACAGATGGCCGTGTTGGGAGCTGCGGGCGGTGTCTCACGTGAATCTGCTCAGGAGCAGGGCCAGGCTGGGCGAGGAAGCTGGACCTTGGGGTCTGCACTCCTCAAGGTGCCCAGGCCCCATGGAGGCCCCACTGCAGCAAGGTGGGGGCCTCGCCTGGGTCCAGGGCAGCAGGGAGAAGGTCCCTGAGGTCCTGAATCCATGGCTCCGTGACCCTGGCATTTGGTTCCTGGGGACGCCGTGGCCTCATGGTGCTCTCTCATTCTTAGGCGATCACTCCATCTTCCGTAATCCTGTGTACTGACGTTTCTCAGCCAGAGGCTAGTAGAGAAGAAGGTGGCTCGTCCCCAACAGACCCTGTGGCCCTGGGCTGACCCTGGACTGACACCTTCTCCTAGGGGCAGACCTGGTTTCTTGCTGCTTAGACACATGGCCGGGTCACCAGGTGACAGACTGCTGGACTCAGTGGAGCGAGGAACAGCCCCCTGCCCAGGGCTTCCTGGGATGGCCCAGGGCAAGCACCCAGGGTTATATCAGCTGACAAGGTTCTCTTCTCTCCATGTCACTTTATTCTGTTCAGTACACATGGTGGCGGTGGCAATGTCCCTGGATTTATAAAACGTGTGACATGGCCTGGAGGTACTTTCCTTTCTGTGTGGCACCGCCTGCCCCTCCCCAATTCAGGGAGTGTTCTGCACACCTACTAAGTGTGCGCCTATGGAGCGCTCACTGTGTGCAGAGACTCAGGTGCAGACAGGCCCCGGCCCGGCCTCTGCGTGCCTCCCTCCCAGGGGCCTGGCCAGCAGCTCGGGGACTAAAGCTTTAGGATCTCAACCTCCCCAGCTTGTTCGTCGTCTGGACGAAGAAATCTACAAAAACTTCAGTGCTCCCCGAGAACGCCAACGAGTATCAGCCATGGCTCTGCGTCCTCTGTCCGCCGCGCTGCAGCCGCTGGCTGGGAAGCAGACGTGCCAGCAGCCGAGGCCTGGACACGGTGACAGGCGCCCAGGAAGGCCTGCATCTGGACAAGCCGTGCACGTGTGTGGATCTGGTGTGCACTGTTCCTGGCTCCCCAGGGCCGGCAGGGTGTCTGAGGGAGAGACCCCCTTGGTCTTCTCGATGGCCGTCACAAAGGTGCACAGGGAGGCCTACTGGCATTGCCCGAGGCTGAGCCCACTTAGAGCTGGGCTTTGTGTCCAAGCGGCGCTGAGGCTGCGGCCACCGGGCCACCAGCTCCCTCGTGTCACTCTCTGACACTGCTCAGCCTCCACTGGGGCTGGCACTTGCACCTGCTGGCACGTGGGCCCTCAGGTTTTGTAGGAACATCCGCATGGATGCTCTCAACTCCAGAATCCATCCCTCACTTACTCAGGGGTCACTGAGCACCGGCCCTGCTCACGGGGGACAGGGAGGGGACCAAGGCCTGCGTTCCAATTGCAGGCAACTGGCCCGCTCACCGCTGGGTGTCCGCAGGGCAAAACCGGCAATGAGAGCGCCTGAGACGAAGCGGGAAGGCTCTGCCACTTCCCACAGGGTGAGGAGGCCTTCGAGGGCGCGGCACCCTGGACGGTGGGGGTTTCAGACATGTTGGGGGGTTACAGGGCTTTTGTTTGAAGACACCCCCATCCCCGGCATGTCCTCCTGAAACAGGAGCTTGCTCAATTGTCCAGCATGTGGGCCACGTGCCATGATGCTGGAGCACACAGAGCTTACAGACAGACAGACAGCCAGAACCAGGAGCCCAGCGCTGCTGCTGGCTGCTTATGGAGACCTGGGGCAGGCAGGTGACGGAGCCGGGGCATCCTCAGTTTCTCCATCTGCAAAACACGGCCACAGCCAGCCCCTACCCATCAGGGACGCCGTGTGAATCTGGCAGGTGGTGCGGTGTTTGGCAGACATCAACAAGTGCGCCATCTCTTTGAAGCCTTGTTTCTATACACCTGGTTTTCCTAAAATGAGGCCCGGCCTCAGCCAGAGCTGGGCTCCCAGGCCCCTGGGCCCGTGCGACCCTGCTGGAGGAGGAGCTGTTTGCTGGCAGAAGGCAGTGCCAGGGACTGCGCAGACACTGCCCGCTGGTCCTGCCGTCTCTGCAACGACCACCCTGGGTGGCCACAGGGCCAGGACAGCATCGCTGCAGCCCCAGATGGAGGACGCTGGCTGTCTGGCAACCTGAGACGGCAGCTGTGGGTGATACGAGGCCCCCTGGTGTGATGTCATCGATCTGTGGGGAGGCACATGACCCATGGTGGGCTGAGATCCTCCAGGTGGAGGTCTACTGAGGACGTGGGATGGTGCCCAGGGCCTGACATCCAGGGCTGGAGGGAAAGACGCTTGACTGCTGTCACACTTACCCAGGACTCACACTGACACAGCACCCGCTTGTGCGCCTCACAGTGGGATCGGAGGCATGGCCGGCTGGCCTTCCAGCAAGGTGACTGTGCAGCAGGGTCAGGTGGCTGACGAGACGCCAGGCCAGGATTCCAGCCCAGGTCCGAATGGTTCCCAAATGGGGTCTCAGCCCCGGCTGCCCAGTCACCATGGGACTCTTGGGGACTTATGGGGAAACCAGCTCTCCCCCCTTAGGGTCTGACCCTGAAGTGCTGGGGACTCCTCACCAGTGGGCGTCTGGCCTCGTTGCCCACCAGCCTCGGGCAGCGTGCTCCATGCGCGTTCCGTGTGTCAGCCCATGCAGGCAGCGGAGCACGAGCGAGGCCGTCCCGGCGGGAGAGGCTGGGACACGCGTCCTGACAGCTCCTGGTTTGCTCTGGGAAGGAGCAATCTGCTTGTTTTGTCTGCAAGGCCTCGTGATTCTGACGGGAGCCCTGCCAGACCACAGACACGCCGCCACTTAATTGCAGACCCGAGGGGGCTCCTTCCAGAGCGGTGGATGGCTATTGGAAAGGGCGCCGAGGTGGGTTCGAATCCCAGCTCGGTCTTGGCAGCCAGGTGGCCCAGAGCAGGTGCCGCCGTCCCCACCGGCCGAGTTTTGGATGCCTCATGTAGGAAACGGGTTAACATCCCGCTCTGCTAGGCAGCGGGGCCCGGGGCTGCGCCTGGCACAGAGCAGGCGCTCTGCGTATGTGTGCGAGTGTCGCGCCTGCTGTGCACGGCTCCCTTGAGGGTCCCGTCCGCCATTTGTGCGTCTAATTGAGAATTGCCCACACAATTATGGTGGGACAATTGAAAATAAATGTGGAATTGGTGGGAAGTGTTCCAAAAAAGCAATTGTGGACTGAATTCTCCCGAAGCAGCTCGATTCCGACAAAGCGTTTGCTCACCTCCGTCCAGAAGCTCCTCCTGGTGCCACCTGCGTGTGAGGCGGGGCCTCCATGCCTGTCCCCAAAGCGGGCAGGGCCCGGTCAGCATCCCGTCCCCACAGACTCGAGAAGTATGGACCTGCTTGGACAGGGACGTGGCATGGGGACCTCGTGTGTCCCTGGAAGAGCTCTTCTCCACGTGGAAACCCTGGCGGTTGGCCGGATGCTCCCCGCTCACGGGCGCCCTCTGCGAGTGGGGTCACTTGTCAATTTCCTTTCCGTGACGTGCACTCAGAGTGGACAGTGATGTTCCAGGGGAGGTGAAAAGACGCCTGGGCCCAAGGTGGCGCATGTGGAGGTGGCCCGCTGTGTCCCCACGTCCAGCATCTGTTTACGGCACTGTCATGTGCTGGCGTTTACACACACATCTCACTCTGTCCTCAGGATGATCTTGAAGGCAGTGAGGATGCTTCCTCCTCCTCAGAGAGGGAGAAGCCACTCGTCCAAGAGCAATGATGACCGAGGGACCACAGACTCGGGACGACCCCTCTCCTCCACCCTGCTCTCAAAACTGTCATGCCAACAACACCGCCTCCGGAGCCTTCTCACGGGCTGGGCACTCAGCCAGCCCGGCTCCATGCATCATTTGATTCAATCCTAAGATAACCGTTTAGAGGGGGGTCCCGCTATGACCACCACTTTGGAGAGCAGGAACCTCAGGCTCAGGGTGTTCGAGTGACCTGCCTGAGGTCACACAGCTGGTAAGTGGCAGAGGCAGGACTCGAATCCAAGCCAGCCAGCCCTGGGCCACCCTGCCTGCAGCTCTGGGGGGTAACCCCAGACCATGAGAGTGGCGGGGAGCTGAGATGCATCCACCCACAGCCCCCGACCTGTCTCTCGGCGTTTTTGGCCTTTAGAGGGGTATACGCTGCTGGTTCGTAACCATGCCCTATGGGATCCAGCACACACTGATATTCCCGCAGAACGTGGCTGTCGGGTCTGGCAAGTCCTCTGAAAGTCCGTCAGCGGCCTCGTGTCAGCTTGGGGCTGATTTTGCCCCAGACGAGTTGATCCTTAGATGTTTGCCTCCTGGAGAGGCGGGAGGGGCTCAGTCCGCCCGCAGGTGGTGAAGGTGACAATCCAAAGACACGGGTCCTGGAGGCCCAGGCTGTGGCCGGGGGATGGGACATTCGATTTCCACCGTGGACTTTCATGTCTTTTGAATTTCGCGTCAAATGCCTTTTAACTATCGAATAAAAATCAACGTACTGAAAATGGTTGATTCACTGGGGCGAGACTGTGGCTGTGCCCTCCGCCTCCCCGGGGCTCTCGGATCTGGACCATGTATCCTGACCGCCAGCCCACTCCGAAAGAGGCAGCACCCCCAGCTGGTGGTCAGTGGTGGCTCTGGACTCGGGTGCAGCTGTGGCTCCCGGCACTCCCCCAGCCTTGTCACCATGGGCAGTCACCTCTTCTCACCGTGCCTCAGTTTCCTCTTCTGAAAAATGGGCATGACCTTCCAGGGCATCGTGGTGTGAGCCTCTAGCATAAGTGGGTCTGATGTGGGCAGGAGGAATGGAGTGCAGGCCAGGGCCCGGCTCCAGAGAGCCTGGCCAGGGACCTGATTCTGGCATCTCGGGAACATACTCTGCTCCCAGGGGCATTTCTACTGTCACCTGTGTGTGCAGGTGAGGCCCCCTCACCTGTAGGATGCAGTGTGGAGGGTCACGATGGTGGATCTCGGGAGTTTATTTCATCTCAGACACCATGTGGCCTCACAAAATTGTCCCACGTCACAGCCTGATGTCCCCCAGCTGGGGACCCTAGGGTGGGTGAGAGATGCTGATGGCTGCAGGGCCATCAAATCACGTCTCAAACAAAGGCTTCTGGTTATTCCTGTGTCATTAAGCGCCACTTTATTATTAAAAAAGTTAATGACCCTACAACTTTGTAAGACATGTCCGACTACATAGATACTTGAAATCTATAAAATCTTTAAAGAACCAATTCCTGCTTCATTAAGAGACTCTACCAATGACAGTCAGTGTGCTGCTCAGGGATCCGATGCCGGAGACGCTCAGAGCAGAGCTGGCGCCGGGGCTGGGCCTTCTCGAGGGGCTCGTCCTGGCCTAGCTTGCTCGCAGCGCGGCCTCCGCCTCAGATGGCCCCTCTGTGGATCCCCTGTCTTCTCTGCTCCTCTCTTCATCAGCTGGTTTGTCCCCTGTCCCAGCGTGTGCTCTGTCCCGGCTTCTCTCTCCCGCAACCCCCTTCCTCTCCCTCCCTCTCTTTCCTTCTCTAGCTTTATTGAGGTAGAATTGACAAATAAAAATTGTACATATTTAAGGTGTCCACCTTGATGTTTTGGCGCACAGATACACTGTCAAATGATCGCCACAATCCAGCTAAGCAACACGTCCATCTCCTCCCAGGGGCCGTTTCTTTTCTTTTCTTTTTTGCAGTGAGAACACTTAAGATCTACCCTCTCAGCGACCTTCAAGGGTACATGCAGTGTTGGCAGCCATGTCACCTTGCTTGCATCAGAGCCTGGTAACTTGCACCCTTGATCAACACCTCCCCGTTTCCCTCCCCCAGCCCCGCAACCACCATGCACCCTCCGCCTCTGTGAGTGCCTCGTTTTTAGATTCCACATGGAGTGAGATCCTGCAGTGTTTGAAAGATCGCTCTTTCTCTGTCCGACTTACCGCGCTTCCCGTATCGTCCTCTAGGTCCAACTGCGTTGTTGCAAAGAGCAGGATCTCCTTCCTTTCACGGCTGAGCAGTGTTCCCCTGCGTCTGCACACATGTGTCTCAGGGCGCTCACTGTCCGTGGCCTCTGACGCTGACCCCCTACCTTGGCTGCGGTGACTCGCGCCGCTCTGAACATCCTCCCTCTCTGTCTGTCTGTCTGCATCTCTCCGTTTCTCTCTCCTTCTCTCCCCTCTCTCTCCATCAATCCCTTCTCTCTCTCCTCTCTGTCTCTTTCTCCTTCTTTTTCTCTGACTTCTTCTCTCTCTCTCTTTCCCTCCCTCCCCTTTTCTCTGTCTCTCTGTGTCTCTGTCTGTCTGTCTGTCTCTCCTACCCTCGGGCATCTGTGCAGCCTGGGTGGGTGGCCTGTGGTCGAAGGGTCATGGGTCAAGTTGGGTCCATTCATGACACTTGACCAGCCCTCTCCACTCCCAGGCACACTGAATGTTGATGTGTCTGTGGTGTGGGGGTTGGAGGTCCCCTGGGCGCCCATCTCGGGGGTGCTGGGGGCAGCCCGTGTGGCGTGCTCAGCAGCAGAGGGAAGGAGAGCTTTGGGCGACCCCAAGGGCACAGTGCAGAGAAAGGAAGACAAGCAACCGAATGAGGCTGTTTACAAAAACCGAAAACACGGACACAAGTCACAGTGCACATTTTGCCAAAACATAATAGAACAAAAAATGCACCCTAAGCCCATTGGATGATGCCCTGTGGGCTGGGGAGGGACAGGCAGCTGGAGTAGGGGACGGGAGGTGCTGCCGACCCGTGCCGAGGACCGGGGCTCACTGGATGTCTGTGCCCGGCAGGGGCAGCAGGAGGCGGGAAGGAGGTGAGGAGGCTGTGCTGGGAAGTGGAGGCGGCAGGTCCCTGGGCACCTGCCTGCGGGCATCACTTGGCTGATCTGGATGGGGCAGCCCTGTGCTTGCTCGGTGCGGGACGGCCCTCTTCAGAGGCCAGAACAGCGTGGTGTGTCTTTACCACTATGCATTTGTCCATTCTCCACTTCTCTGCAGACACTGGATGGGTGTCGACCTGAGTCAGGCCAAGCTGTGCACCCGGACCAAGGAAGCAAGAGTCCCCCTGTCCTCCAAAGGAGTTACGAGGAGGCTTCTGAGCAGGCGGTGGACACCCAGGGAGGCTGCCTGGAGGAGGCGACAGTGAGCAGAGTCCAAGCGGTGAGGAAGAAGGGGGATGCACAGAAAAACTGGGCTGGGTGGGGGTCCCAGGCATGGGGGCTGAGACTGCACCCTCTTGAGGTGAGGGGCTCACGGGGGTCCTGCCCCACAGCCCGCCCCTGTGAGGACGAAAGGAGGAACTGTGAGAGTGCTCTGCCTGCTGACCACTACTGTCCCCACTCTGCTTCCCTGGAGGGGGCTGCAAGGGGACCCCCGGCTCTCCTGCCCTCTCCCTGCAGCAGCCTGCCTCCTCCACTCGGGGAGCCCCGTGTGCTCTTGGACCCTGTCCGCCTCCCTTGCCTCCTCCAGCCTCATCCAGATGCCCCCCACACACACCCACGGGGGAAACTAGGGACGCCTCCCTCAGCGGGCTCCTGGGGGGGGGTCCTTCTCTTGGGGGATGGAGTCGCCCTCCACACACATGTGGACCCCTCCTCCCTTTCCTCTTCCTTTCTCTCAGCCTCATGTCCAGCAGCCAGCAAGTCCAAACGGACCCACCCATGGCCCTCGCTGGGGGAGGTCTCCACTGGCCGGCTGAGCAGCCTTCCCGTTGGGCACCCTGCTCTGATCCACTGCCCGTCTGTCCCTGTCCTATGAAAGTCTCAGTGGCTCCTGAGCCCCACGGAACTGAGGCTGAGCTCTTCTCATGGCGTCTGAGGAGCAGTGGAGTCTGGCTCCATGCCTCTCCAGCTCTGCACCTGAGGCTCCCATCCTTGGCACCTCAATCCCAGCAGTGTCCCATTGCTTCCAGTTCTTGCACAAGTACACAGAACACCGGCACGTTTTGCTCCCCTGAGCCTTTGCACTGCTGTTCCATTTTCTCGAACGCCTTTATGCACCAACTGGCAAACTCCTATTCATCCTTCAAAACCCTGGTAATGCACCTGTGGTGTAGCCTCCTCTGACGTCTTCAGATGGGATTAAACTCTCACCCACTATGTTCAAAGGACTCCTTTTTACTTTGTTTTCTATGTTCTAATTATTCATTTACCTGCCTGTCTCCTCCATCACACCAGGAGATTCTAGGAGGTAAAGCCTGCGTCTGGAAGGGCTGCGTTTCCTTAGCCCCAGGCCCTGATCAGCATGCAAATACCCCAGGGGTCGAGCAGAGGCAGAAACGGAGGGGCCTTCACGGTGCCGTGTGGGCTGTCCTCCACACGGAGCCAGGGTGGGAGGGAAGACGCAGTCGGTCAAGGTCGGGCGTGACACCTGCTTGCTCTGGTCACACTGACACCAACTCAGAGACAATGACAGCGTGTCCCAGGAGCCGCTGCCAGCTCGGTGGCCGGCCAGGTTCTGGCAGGACAGTCGCTCAAACTAGGTCAGAGCCCGGCCACCGGCCTCGTTCCGAGGAGCGGGCACCACGGGGGCGGGAAGGAGCTCAGCCCGTGTGTGACTGCTTGTCCATTTGGCTAATTAGGTTTTAATAAACCATTTCACGCGGTGGTTTGCGGCGCTGCGAGAGGAATTTCAACGGGCTTTGCCGGGAAGCCCGGGCCTTGGGAACTGAGCAGGGGGCTATGGCCGGGCTGTGGGCCCGTCGCCCTGGCCCAAACCCATTGTTCACGTCCGTCCCTGCTTTCTTCATGGGGCACCGCCGAGCATCCCCGGCTTTGGAGGCCGGCAGGAGGGGCCGCCCAGACCCTGCCCTCTGGCACTGACATCCTGTGTGGGGAGCGGAAAACATCGATGGCCAGGCCACTGTCCCAGGGCCGTTGGAGCACTTTACACACATGAACTCGTCAGAAACGCTGGGAATGACAGTCCCTGACGTCATCTCTGTGTCTTCAGAAGCTCAGGGATGAGGTCCCGCTCATCTCCCCTCCTCCAGGAAGTCATCCAGATCTCTCTCTCTCTTTTCAGAAGGACAAGGACAGATGGTTGGCTGAGGTGGCCTCCGGTGGCCTCTGTCCCCTTTCCAGCTGACTCCCCTGGCGTCAGTGTAGTATCTTGATGGAGGGCAGGTCAGACGTCTGCGTTTCCAGGCCCTGCCCCTCTTGCTGTGTGATTCTGAGCAGAGAACTCAGCCTCTCTGATCCTCAGGCACCCATCTGTAGAGGGAGGGTTTGGGGTCTTGGGACCAGGCATGAGGGCGGAGTACAGACCCCGGATGGAACGGACACTCGCTGAGCAAGGTGCCTGTTTCATGCTCTACCCACTTCCTAGCTCTGCCCTCCTGGGCCTTCCTCCCTCGGAATAACAGGCAAGAATGACGAGGGTGTTGGGGGGTCAGCCCCCAGGGCCCCTCCCCAGGCCTGGGCGGAGGAGGGCAGCCGTGCACACACTCTGCCGGGGCCCAGATCCCTGGGTTTTTCTCCCTCACGTGGACTGCGACTCCCCCTCTGATCTCAGCCGCCCACATCCACGGCCCCTCTCATCTCTCCGGTCCAAGCAAGGACAAGCCCTTTCGTGTCTCTTCCTCTCTGCGCAGCTGAAAGGCCTTCGCTTTGTCAGAAAGAGCGTTTCCACTAGAACTGACAGCCACACGGGAACAGCAATAAGGGAGTAAATTCAAGAGCAAACGCCGGTCGTGACTTCAAAGTCCAGGTTTTGGATCCAAGGAAACCTGGGAGAGCCGTGCAGAACAGACCTTTATTCCCTCACAGGGGTGGGAGCGAGGAGCGGAGCCCCTGCAGGGCTGAGGCCGGCCAGAGGCACTTTTTACAGGCCTGTTTCATCAAGTCCTGAAAATGATCCCTTGGGAAAGTGTTTTGCAGAACATGAGCCAAGCACAGCAACGTTAAGACGCTTGCTCAAGGTCACACAGCATCAGAGCTTTGTGAATCGATAACCAGCTTTGTTCCAAAAACGAGGTCTGACTTCTCAAACTCCTTGTCTGGTGACCGATCCCAGCCAGGTGCTCCACCCCTAGCCCCGTCCACACCGTGCCCCAGCTGGCCTCCTCCAGGGCCCAGGTCCCACCTGGGGGCATGGCCAGGCTGGCAGGGTTGGCAGGGGGCTTCCCAGGAACAGCCTTGGCCTGTGGGCTCAGGTTTCTGCAGCCTCCCCACAGGCAAGGCCCTCCGGGGAGCCCTGGGCAAGTGCAGCAGCTTCTCCCTTCTGTCACCACATGCCCAGTGAGCCCTGTGCTGGGCGCTGTTCCCTGCAGGTCAGGGAGCTCAGAGGCCCGTGGGGGCCACACCCAAGGAACGGGGCGGCAAGGCGGGTGATGGACAGTCACCTTGGGCCCTGCTCTGCTGGGAGGGGTCCTGAGCCCTGCTGTGGGGGTGGGGGGATGACTTCCTGGAAGGCGTGGCCCTGCAGTGGCTCTGACATGACCAGGGCTGCCTGGGGACTCCGGCCTTCGAAGCTGAGGACACTGAGGGCAGCAAGGGTCAGGGCCTGTGTGGGGGCTCTGTGGTTTGGCGGGGCTGTGGCGAGGTTTGGGGGACATGCAAGGCCTGGTGGGCCTTTCTGGGAATCTGTGCTTCCCTCGGGGTGAGAGGGGGCTGAGAGGGGCTCCTCCCAGCCCCTCCTTACACATTGTCCCCACGTGTCCCCCTGGAGAGAAGGGGCTCCCCTGAGAGGGTATCACAGATGGAGCCAGCCGGGGTGGCAAAGGGTTAACAGCCAGCCGCCCGGGCTCACCAGGCCCCACTGCAGCACCTGCCTGTTCCCTCCACGGCCAGTTTCAAGCAAGCAACACCGTCACTGACCATGGCCTTGAGCAGAGCGGGCCACCCTGGGCTCCACCGTCTCCAGCTCACCCTCGAGGAAGCCGTGGAGGCCTCGGTCAGGCGGAGAGCGTGGGTGGAGCCAGGGGGCTTGCATGCGTAAGCAGAGCCATGGGCTGCCGGGTCCTGGCCCAGGGCTTGGGGTCGCCAGGCCCACAGGACGTCCACCCCTGTCCTGGGGCCTCTCCCCACCCCCGATCAGGGCCACTGAGACCCAGTCTCAGCCTCGGTCCCTCGGCCTCCGATGCTCCTGCCCCGGCTTCAGTCTTCTCCGTCCTTTCCAGAAGACGGGCAAGAGAAGCCGCTCCCTCATGGGGCACGAACAGTTGATTTCAGCTGATGCTCATATGCAGGACCCATTGTCGCCATAATGATGAAGACGGGAAAGCCGGGACCTTGGAGGCAGGCCGGGGCCTCGGGGAGCCGAGAGCTGCCCACAGGAGCCCAGGCCCCGAGTGCCGGCCCCTGGCTGTGTCCACCGCGGGGAGCAGCGTGGGCGGGGCGGCCTCAGCTGTGCCTGAGACCCGTGGGTGCGTCCAGGACGAGGAGTCGGGTCTGCGATGTCCTGGAGAGACGCCTGGTGGGGACAAGGGCCCCCAGGTCTGTGTGCGCTCATAACAATTCATCCCAGACGGACGCGAGACCGCCGGGCGGCTCAACCACATAGCAACCGACATCAGGCCTCCGGTGCCCTGCCCGGGGCGGCGGCCGCCGGGGATCCACACAGCGGCGGCTTCCAGACCCTTTCCTGGCCGCCGCCTCATTCCAGCTTGGCGAGCGAGCACTTCTGGGGGGCATTCTCCAGGCCTCAGGGCGGCCCTGCTGGCACCAGAAGGTGCACAGAGGCCTGGGGACCGATAATCCAACATCCCGGCCCCTGGCCCGGCCGCAGCCCCGGAACAGGCACCAAAGCCTCGCCAGCTCTGTGCCCAGCTCACTGTGCAGCGTGGCAAAGTCCCTGAGCCTCCTGGTCCATGAAGCGACAGAAAGTAATGATAGTGGCCCACGTGCATTTGGCGCTTCTTGTGGCGTGTCATCATTGCTGCGCTGCCCACATGCTGCCATATTGAACCCTCACCTGGAGGAAGGAGGGGTTAACATCTAGGTTTCCCAGATAAGGAAACGGAGGCACAGAGAGGTTGAGTAACTGGCCTGAGGTCACACAGCTGGCAAATGCAGGACTTGGACTCAAACTCGGGCAGTGTGAGCGGCTGCTCTGTGCTCTGAGAACAAAGGGTGATCATTGTGTCCCAAGGCCTCCCTCAGCCGTGGGGATCCACGACGCTGCGCTCCTGAGACTGTGCATGAGGTCTCATTCCTTCCCTCATCCATGCATCCACGTGGTCACTCCCGGAGTCGTGGCCATGACCAGATCCCAGGCACCGTGATCCCGCGGCCATCACATGGGAAATGGACACGCCCCCCAACAGGGACATGTTAACGGCCCCCCCCACCCCCCCCCCGCACTGCAGTTGGTTTCAGGGCCACGACGGTACTCATCCTCCCCTCCTCCGCCACCCGGCCCAGACTCCCCGACTCAGTCACCTCCACGGCTTCCCGGAGTGTGACCTTGACCTTCTTCCCTGGTGCTGAGGCCCGGCCACCGTGCCATTTCAGCCGGGGTTGCTGTGCCTTCCTTTGACAGCCATGGCTGGACAAGGGGGTTCCCTGGGGCGTGCAACCACCAACTCCTGGACCCACATGCATGCCTCGCCGTGCCCGTGCAACCGCGGCCCCGTCCCCACCTGCTGATGGGCTCTGTCGCCTTCTGAGACGCTGGCCCCCTTCTCGCCTGACACTCCCTCGGCACGAGGAGTCGGAAGACACTGGCCGCAGCCTGGTTATAATTCTGTGGACTCCTTCCGTGCCCGCTGGGGCCCGTTTGGGGACCGGGACCTGTAACCTTGCAGAGCCCGAGCTGTGGGGGCAGAAGCATACATGCCCTGGCGGGTCCAGGCAGTGATGGAGGGTGGGCTGCCCTCCTCCCACCCTTGGTCCCCAGTGTCTCCCGTGCGGCACACGGGCCTACATCGAGGTCCCTTATTCAGTGCTGATTCCACATCTGGGGCAGAGTCTCATCCTCGCAGAGAAGCACCCCCGACAGGCCGCTCCAGCCTGCCATCAGCCTGCAGTTTCGGGGTGGTCGGTGTGACGTGGCCAGAGGACTGTGGTCACAGGCTCCAACTCCGCTGTTGTAACGTGGGCCTCCTGGTCAGAAGTGATGGTGTGAGGGGCCCCAAGCCAGCAGCTCAAATACCCAGGAGCCCTAGACAGAGCCGCTGGTCGAGGGCTGGCAGGTAAGAAGGCCAAACCCATATCCAGAAAATCCTCCTGTGAGAATGAAACGCTGGCCCTTCCAGGATGGGAGGGACCCAGTGTGGTCAGTTTGCCACCAAGTGGTCAGTGGTCCCCTCACAGAATAAGCCGTATCGGAGGTTCAGCGTTGGCCTTGGTTGCTGGCGGGTGGCGGCAGGCAGCTGGGCGGCTGCATCGGGAGGCGGGAGTTCGTGCTGCTGGGTGTGTGGGTGGCTTCCTTCTCTGCCTCTGTGGTCACTCATTCATAGGCCATCCGGTCAGCCCTGGGGTGATGATGACCGAGAGTGGCTACCACCTCCTGGCCAAGTCAGCCCGTGCACAACATCTTCCGTGGTGGACACACTGTGCTGGGCGTTGGCACGTGACACAGCGAGCTTCAGCCTTCATGTCCTCCCCTGCTCATCCATCCACACAGACTCCAGAACCCCTCATCCTTGACTTTGCAAGCTTGGTGCTTCCAGACTCCTGACCAACCAGCAGGACCGCTCATCCCTGCCCACACGTCTGCGTACCTTCAACCTCATGCCCCCTCTCTTTGCTCACAAAGTGGATGAGCAGGCGCACTGCCCAGAACTGCGCTCTTGGATGACCTTCCCTTTCCACTGTCTTTCAAGGTCACCCCGAGGAGGCTAGAGCCCGGCTTATACCCACATGCCAACCCAGCCCCCAAACCAAGCTTCAAACTTCTCCTCCTCCTTCATCGAGCCCTCTGGGACCCCAGGGGGCTGCAGGTGTGAGCTGAAGGTGGTGCTGTGCATCGAGGGTGGGGCCACCTGCTTTTGTGGCGTGCTGCACGCCCCGGCTCCTTGTGCTCGGCCCCAGGCACGCGCAACTCTTCTGGCCGATGAGCATACCTGCCCTGTGACTTGGTGGGCCTGCGTCTCCCACGGTGCCTTGCCACAGACCCCACAACTGTTACTCCCAAATGTAGAGGGTCTGCCATGCCCTGCGGCTGGCTCCCATGTCATTCCGCCGGCACTGCCCCCTGGACCCAACTAGGGCCCTTCCTTCTCCGTGCCCGCTCGAAGCCTGGGCCTCGGTTGGACTCTCCACCGGGACTTGCCGCCAGCTCCAGGGCACTGCGGCCTGGACCCGCTGAGTTTGATTTCGAGCGGAATTCCACAATGATCTGAGAACCTATTCTGTATGATTTCTACTCTTTTAAATTTGTCAAGGTTTGTTTTATGGCCCAGAACGTGGTCTGTCTTGCTGAAGGTTCCGTGAGCGCTTGAGAAGAATGTGTGTTCTGCTGGAGTTGATGGAGCGTTCAATCAATGTCAATTAGACCTCGTTGGTGGACAGTGTTGTTGGGTCTTATAAATCCTTACTGATTTTCTGTCTGCTTGTTCCACCAATTACACAGAGAGGCGTGTTGGCATCCGACTTGAACTGTGGATTTCTCCCTTTGGTTCTATCCACTTGCCACCTGTGTTTTGAGGTTCTGTGGTTGGGCGCACACACATTTGCAGGGGACTCTTTGTTATGATGCATGTCCCTTCTGTCTCTGATCATAGTCCTTGCTCTGAATCTGCTTTGTCTGATGTTAATATAGCGACTTCAGCTTCCTTTCAATGTGTTTGCATGGTGCCTTTCTCCATCCTTTTCCTTTTCTTTTTCCTTTTCTTTTTTTGTGAGGAGGATGGTCCTGAGATATCATCCGTGCCAATCTTCCTCTGCTTTGTATGTGGGACGCCGCCACAGCACAGCTTGATGAGTGGTGTGTGGGTCTGCACCCAGGATCCGAACCCGCAAACCCTGGGCCACCAAAGTGGAGGGCACGAACTTAACCGCTATGCCATCGGGTCGGCCCCTCCATCCTTTTTCTTCTAACTCATCTGTATCTTTATGTTCAAACTTGGTCTCTTGTAGCCAGAATACAGTTGGTTTTGCTCTTTTTAAGATCCAGTCTGACCGTCTGTCTTTGAGCTGCTGTGTTTAGACGACCCCCACTTCAAGGGTCGTGGAGAGGGTTGCATTAGACTCTGTCTTGCCACTTTCTGCGTGTCCCATTTCCACTTTGATTCTCTGTCCGTCTCTTTTTGCCTTTGCTGCATTTAATTTGAATACATTTTATGATCCTGTTTTATCCTCTCTGTTGACTTATGATTTATCTCTCTTTAAAAAGATACAAGTGGTTTCTCCAGGGCTCACCCTGTACGTTTTAAAATTACCTTCAAACCCTTCATACATGGTGTGAAGCTCTGAAAATTGGACATCTCCATCGCGCCTCCCATCCTTTCTGCTCCAGCTGTCATGCATTTCTTTTTGCACATTCTATAAACACACAATGTATTGTTACTATTTTTTCTTAGGCAGTTGTCTTTACAGCAAAGGTCAGCAACTGTGACCCCAGCAGCCCGTCTTGGCCAATAGGGGTTTCTGGGCCCACAGCCACGTCCATTTGTTCACCCAGGTGTTGGCTGCTGTCACACTTACATATTTATTTGTTTACAAGGGTAGAGTTGAGTGTAGAGTTCTGTAGTTGCAGTGGAGACCATCTGGTTCACAACACCTAAAATATTTACTCTTTGTCCCTTTAAGAGCAAATTTTCCAACCCCTATTTTAGATCACTTAAAACTAAAGAAAAAATTAATTTTATTTTACCTTCATTAATTTCATTTCCAATACTCTGTTTCTTTCTGTAAATACATGCTTCTGACTGATATATTCCTTCTGCTCAAGAATTTCCTTGAACGTTTCTTGGAGACTCGAGTGGTTAGCAATGAATTCCCTCAGGTTTTGTTTGTGTGAGCAAGTCTCAATTTCTCCTTCACTTTTTTCATGAACTCTATTCATTTTTATCGTCAAAAATTTCAAACCTTTTAAACTTAGAGGGGTGCTATATAATGAAGCTCCAAATAACCATCTCCAGCGTTGACAATGACTGATTCTGGACCCATCTTATTTCATCGTCCTGCTGCTCACCCCACCCTGTTTTCCCCTCTCTGGCTGCCTTCAAGATGTTCCTGGTTTTGGTATTCAGGAGTCTAAATATTTGTGGGGGAGGAGAAGTATAGTTTATGCTGCTTGGGGTTCTCTGAGCTTCTTGAGTCTGTGGTTTTGGTGTCTTTCATTAACTAAAAAAAATTTTGGCCATTGATTTTTCGTGTATTTCTTCTGACCCATCCCCTCTTTCCCTTACAAGACCCCAGTTATGCATGTGTTAGACCATATTGCCCCAGGCCTCTTGGATGCTCTGCTCTGTCTGTCCGCCTCCCACACCCTTAATTTTCTCCTTGTGTTTCCAAATGGGTGGTTTCTAGAGATACAATTTCAGATTCACTAATCCTTTTCTTGGCTGGCTCCAGTCTGCTGATGAGGCCATCAAAAGCATTTTTCGTCTCTGTTAACAGTGTTTTTTATCTCTAGTATTTCAATTAGAATTTCCTTCTATGTGCTGAAATTACTCATCTGATTTTGCATGTTGTATACCTTTTCCATTAGCACCTTTAACACGTTAATCATAGTTATTTCAATTTCTCCGACTGATAGTTACAACCTCTGCATCGTATCTGAGTCTGGCTCTGACAGTTGTTGTGTCTCCTGGGGGTGTGTTTTGTCTTGCCTTTTTGTATCCTTCACAATTTTTGTTGGAAGCCAGACGTATTATTTAGGATGGAAGATGCAGAGGTAAGTATTTTTTATGCTTGGAGATGAGCATGCCTTTGCTTCTGCCAGGCCTTTAGTGTGAGGGTCTGTGTTAATCTAGTCAGGAGCTGGCTGGCTGTGAGGTTTGCTGTTGCTGTGAGGACCCTCCAGGTGCTACAGGCTGCGCATTCTGGGGGCGTGGGCTTCCCTGGGTCTCCTGCTCACCCTGCAGCTGTAGTTTTGATCACAGCACATGTTCCTGCAACACTCCTGGGCTGGAGATTGTATTTTTATTCTTTTTCTTTTCTTTTCTCATCTGCAAATGGGTTTCCACCAGTGCCCCAGGGGACAAATTTTTTGGCTCTTCCTCCCACAGATTAAGGCTTTTTTTTTTTTTTTTCTGGTAGGAGAGATGGATCTGAGCAGATTTTCAGCAGTGGCTGACATTGTCTGCCTTGAGCCAGACCACGAGCGAAGCTTTCTCAGGAAGGTCCCGGATCTTCCCTGTAAGCAGATGGTGAGGTTTTTGGAAGAAAATTTGCGAGAAGGTACAGCCGTACAGCTGCAGCCCTGGGGCTCACACCTCCGTGGCGGCCCACTCAGACTCTTCAGCAGTTTATTAAACATTTCAGCCCAATCCGCACCAGCTTAGATGATGTCCACTGCAGGTAGGCCACTTCTAGGGCCCTGTTTCTCCCTGCAGCCACCTGCTTTTCCCAGATTTCAGGTTACTTCATTATCTTGTGTCTTACCCATTCTCTGATTCAATAAGTCACTGATTTGCAGTTTTCTAACTTTTTTTGGGTAAAAGTGGGAGTGATGCCCTTTCCTACTCTCTATGTCACTGAGCTGAAACTAGAAGTCCTGGAACGCCAATCAACAGTGAAACGACCTAGAAAATGAAGAAACCAAAGTAAAATCTTATGATTTAGAGTCATGGTGGTACCCACCGGGAGCGTCAAATCCTGAAATGTCGAAAGTGGTCATCTCAGGGGACGCATATGGGGGAGCCCAGTGGTGAGGATGCCCATTTCCATTTTGTGTCCCTCTGTATTTTCTATTAAAAGTGAATCACACAATTGTCTCCCAGGAACTGGGTACACACACACACACACACACACATGTCTGAAGGGGTGGCCAGAGAAGTGCGGGAGGATCAGCGTGGTCCACGCAGTGGTCGTTAAGCAAAGATGGCTCTCAGACGAGAAAGACGTCAATGTCAGAGAGGAGACTTGCTCCGGTGAGCTCTGAAGGCCTGGAAATTTGAAAGCCACTTATGGCTCTCCTGCTTCTTATTTTCCAAAATGACAGAAATTCCAGAAGGAATCCATAACTTTAGGTCTCCCAGGAGCTCATGGAGAATGAACAGCTAACTCTCTAGCTTGGTTACTTGACATGAACCTTTAGAACAGGGTTAATCAAAGTGGCTTCCGGAGCATGAGCCCCTCGGGGTGTCGGCTGCTGTTAGTAAAAAACGCAAGTCTGAGGCCAGTCAAGTTAAAATGCTTGTTGAAACCAAGGTAGATAGAATTTTTGGCTGGAGGACTTTTCACAGCCTTGAATCGGCTCCATCCACAGCGACTCCCGAAGGGGCCACACAGTATGCTTGGCTTATCAAAACCGTTTAGTCTGGAGATCCTTTTTTATTTTTTGGATGTCTCCTGGAATTACTGACTCATCAAAGACTCACCTTGAGAAGGCCGATGATTCTATCTGTGTGCCTCAGTCCTGGTTTCCCTGATTCCATCGCTCAGAGGCTCAGTCTTGTCATCTATAAAGTGGGTTTAAAATGCCTTTTGTGATTTTTGTAGAGATTAAGGGCAGCAAGAAGTGGGGAACCAGAGGGGTGAAGCCAGGTCTGCGGCTTCCCCAGTCTCTGCCGCTGGGCCCGCTGCCCCCCTGGCCAGCAGGGGTGCGGGATGGTGCCATCCGTTCCTCGCTTCCTCTGAGGTTCTGGATGAGAACCATGGAGGTCAATGTCTCTGCTGCCGCTTCTGAACCTGAAGGCTCCTGGTGGCCTCCTGCCTGTTGGCAGGAACGTGCTTGGTCTGCAGCTGCAGGCAGATTGCTGTCCCCAGTAGCGGGTCCCTGTGAACCATCGATTTTCTGGTCCACGCCTGCCCTCACGGGCCCCCTCTGGAAACGCGGGGACAGAAGTCAGTGCTCAGGAAATGGACTCTGCATGCTCAGTGCTAGTCCGCGAGCACTTACTGAGAGCTTCCTGATCCTGCCCCTGCTCTCAGGAGCCGGTGGGCCCCGTTCTTTGTCCCCTTTGGTCCTGCTGGGCTACTGTCCATATTTAATGAGCAGTGGGGTCCAGGGTACCAAGGCTGCCAGTCACATCTGCCTCCTGCCTGCCCTCAGTACCTGCAGTGTGAATGCCATCTGCTCGGGGGCCCTGGCCTCGGCTGCCAGGGACTCGGGGCAGCGTGAGGGGTACAAGATGCTGCAAAGGAAGGCATTCGGGACTCAGGGGCCGGTGGCCGTCTTGCTGGACATCCTCGGGAGAGTGGCTTCATCCATTCACAGAGAAGAAGGGGAGGCTGGGGCAGCCGAGATTGAAATCTTGCAGAACAGGCTGGACTGCAGAACACTCAGGCCTTCTCTGGCTCACTGAGTTCCCTGGAGCAGCTTCAGTCCCTTCTGATAGAGAGGAAGCTTCTGGAAGGTCTTATAATTTATCCAAGACCTGGCTGCCGGGAATGGCAGGCTCGGGTCCCAGCCTTTCACTTTGAATCCCACGCTGCTCCCAACCCACATTGGCTCCCGGGGAAAGACGGACCCTCTGCGCTCCTGCCCTCACGGAGGAGGGGGTCATCCTATGAGCCAAACGATCTCGGCTGGATTTGGATTTCAACAGTTTTCCCACGAATGCCCTTCTTTCTGCTCCAGGATTCCGTCCAGGGCCCCCGCTGCACTCAGTGGTCAGTGTCCTTTCGCCCCTGACATCTGGACCGTTCCTGGATCTCACCTCGTTCTGCGTGACTTTGACGCTTGAAGTTCAGCCCCGTCAGGGGCCGAATCAGACGCACCTCGTGGAGGGAACCCTACGGGAGCGTCCGCGGACACACATTAAAACAACCACAGCAATTAATAAAAATGCTGGGAGAGATGCTTTCAGGCTGTGCAAATAGCTCATGTCCTAACATTTTGCCTGCTAATTTTAGATTCCTGGGTGGCTCTCGCCTGAAGCAATTGTCACTGTGAAGTTTCAGGGATGGCTTCCTCTTCTCTCGTTCCTTCTGTGTTCATTTGGCGTTTTCTCTAAGAAAGATTTGTTCCTTCTCCTCAGTGGTTGATTCACCCATTTATTTACATCAGCAAGGACTCATACACTTCGGGTTTTCATCCAATACCACACTAGTTATTTTGTTGCCCAAACGTTTCCAGCTTTGGCCACTGGGAGCGAGTTCAGGTGGCCTCATTTGGTGGCCATTTCTCGTGGCCCATCTTTTTTTTCTTTTTGGGGGCGCTTACTTTCTGGCCCCACAACACGCCCGGGGTATCTGGTTTCCTTTGCTCCAGCTCGAGGATGAAGCATCTAGGGATGGTGGCCTGGGTGTATAGACACCGAGATCCGGGCTCTGGGTGTGGGCACTGCTGCCGGGCGTCCCTGCAGCCGGGAGCTCGTGGGGCATTGCCAGGGGCCACAGGCACGTGCTCTAACCCACGTCCGGTGCATTTCTGCGTCTGCTCCTGTGTGGATCATCTGCATATGTAAGAAAGTAACCATGGGTTCATCCTGCGGTCTCTGACTCTGGACCCGCCCCACAGGATTTACTCTCGTCTTCCTCTCTTGCTTGTTGGTCCCTTCCATCACTTACAGTGAGAAACCCAGCTCCATTATCTACACTTATTGATTTATCTGTTCAGCCCCAGCGCACGTGCAGGTTCAGAATGGCTGACCTATATCTCTGTGAGAAACAAATTTACCCACTGGAGTCCAGAGTTTACACAGGATTCTTTTTTCTCTAGTCTTACAGGATCTGGTCAAAACTTGCTGCTTCCACATCACATGGGTCAGCTTCTGCTCACCAGCTTTTCTCAGTGAGATTGTGTCATATATTTTCAATATTATCAGATTGCTGTCACGTGTTGCTTTCCATCCTGGGGGGCCTGGGTGATTTTTTTGTTTGTTTAATTTGGATACAGTAAAGTTCTGTCTTTGGGATACACATTTCTGTGGGGTTTGCACATTTCTGTGGGGTTTGCACATTTCTGTGGGGTTTGCACATTTCTGTGGGGTCTGCACATTTCTGTGGGGTTTGCACATTTTTGTGGGGTCTGCACATTTCTGTGGGGTTTGCCGAATGCATCAAGTTGTGTGTTCACCATCAAAGTTCTATTCAGAACAACTCCATCACCCACCTACACGTGGCCTCGTGTGGCTCCTGTGTCCTGTGACCACTTCATTCCTTCAGGCGTGTCTTTTCCAGAACGTCATTTAACTGGCATCCTAGGATATTAGCCTCTTGGGTCTGACTTCTTTCCCTGTGCCCAAAGCATTTGAGACTCATCACGCTGCCACTCCGTCAGATGGGCGGTGAGCGCCCTGCTGGGACACCCACGGCTGGGTCACCCGCTCAACTGTCGAAGGGCACCTTGCTTGACCCCCGTTTGGGGTGATTCTGAATAAAGCGTCTATAAACATTCACATACACGTTTTTGTGGGGACACAAGTTTTCGGCTCATTTTGGTAAACACCTAGGACTTGGCGTGGGCTCGCCAGTCTTGGGTAAGTGTGTGTTTAAGTGGATAAGTGACTGCCAGATGCCGCCGCGTTTGCGCGCCCAGCAGTAGTGAAGAAGAGCTGGTGCTGCACAGCCTCACGGGCCCTCGGCGTGGGCGGGCGTCTCGTCTCCTGTGTGCGTTCTGGTAGGTGCATGTGTGGTCTTCTCGGGGTTTCAGTTGCGTTTCTGTGAGGATGATGACAGGAGCACCCTTTGACGGGCTGATCTGCCATCCACACGTCTTCTCGGGTGACGTGTCTGTTCTCAGCTTTTGCCCATTTTCTAGGGTGGACGCTGCTTTCTTGTTCTTGAGGCTCTCCGGCCCGGCTGGCTGGGACAGGCCCTACCAGGCTCTGCCCGAGGGCGGACACGTGTCTCTCAGGTCCTCCTGGGCAGTCTGTCTCTGGCCTCGGCTACTTCCTTCCCGCGTGCCCTCGGCTCTCGGGGAGCCTCTGCAGGTCCCTAGAGCTCTCTCTGGGCAGCCCTTTCCTGCTCGGTGAAGCAGCTTGGTCCCCCTGGACACCCACCTCTGTCTCCTCATCTCAGGGGTCCTGAGCTCTGCCCGGTCTGTCTCCCTGAGCCACGGCCTGGACACCCGCCCCGCAAAGGCCCAGCCCATCACAGCGCTCGACTCGCTTGCTTTCCATCTCTCTGGGATCACGGTCCCCCATTCCCTGGTGTCCAGTGTCTTGAAAACCACGATTTGCCTGTTTCTGTGTTGTTTTACTCGGGAGGATAAATCCAGTCCCTGTTACTCCATCTTGGGCAGGCCTGGGTGCAGCGTCCCAGTGTTTTACAGTTTGCAAAGTATTTCCACATCCGTCATTCCCACTAATTGTCCCAACAACCCGGGAGGCCAACACCATTCCACAATTGCAAACGTTTCGGTGTAGGGGGCAAAGGTGACAATGTTGGAGTCCAGAGGTCAGAGTTCAGGTACTAAGTGTCAGAGCTGAAGCGGCACCTCTGATGTCCTGGAGCCAGCCAGGGTCAGCGATCTTTCTAGCAAGGCCTGCTGACCAACACAGGTAGGGGTTTTGCTGCAGCTTTGGGGGGGGAGGGGCGAGAAGGGATGGAGGGGGACGGTGGTCAGGAGATGCTCAGGCAAGGCGTGGGACTTGACCTGAGCCAGAGTGGGTGACCTTGGGGATAAAAGAAGAGCAGGGACTCGTCCTTGGAGGTCAAGCCAGCCACGGAAAGATGAAAGGTCAGGAGGAAGAGAGGCGCTGCCCGGGGACTTCACTGCTGGGTGACGCCCATGCCCTCTCTGGTCCCACTGTGCCTTCAGTTTGAGGTGCAGGCGCTAAGTTTGTCTCTCTCGGGATCTCAGACCCCAAAGATGGCACAGCTGTAAAGAACTAAGGACATCCCTGTGTTCTGTGCTCCCTCCTGCCTTGTGACAGGTTGGGAAACTGAGTCAGAGAATAGCTGGCTCGGTGAGTGACAGAGTCGGGGCTGGAATACGGCTTCACCCACAGAGCTCGCTCCTTCCTTCACACTCGCAGCTTCTTCGCAGTATTTCCCTTTGCAGTTACTTATTTATTAATCAATTTTTTGCCCTCGGCTCATGCATTTTTGTGCTAATATATAATTAGCCAGCTCTGATTTCTCCCTTTATCTTCAGGGCGCTTGTTTATTTTAGCCCCAGAGTGGCAGGCAGAGAGGGAACATCTGAACGGTGGAAACACTCCAGGAGTTCAGCCACAGGGCCAAGGGCTCCATCAGGTGTAAATACGGCGGTGCTGTGTCAGACACGGCGCTCCCACTGCTCGGAGGTGCCCGTCACAGCACTCAGGCCGCAAAGCCGCGCGCACCTTCGGTTCCTCAAACTCTACAGACCCGAGTCAGGGCCGGGCTCTCCCGGGGTGGGCTGTGTCTTTTACCTTTGCCTGGGAACCTGCCTCAGCATAGCCAGCTCCTCGTATCATTTCTGGTCTCTCCCCAGCTCCCCACCCTGTCTTCATACACACGGTTGGTGTGTTTTCATCAGCAAAATGCTCAAGCTGGGGAGACAATTCTTAAGACCCTTGTGGCATTGACATCCCGGGATGTTGTTTCTCCCTCAGCAATAGAACTCTGATTCCTCCTCCAGGGCCCAGGCTCAGGCATCCCCCTTCCTGTATTCGTCAGCTGCTGGTGCTATGATGCTGAGTAACTGACACCCAGATCTCCGTGGCTTACAACGCCCAGCATCCACTCCTCGCTCACAGGTCTGTGGGCTGTCTGTGCTCTGAGGGGTTTGGCTGGGATCAGCCAGGCTTAGTTCCAGGCTGTACATGGGGTTCAGGTCTGTCCCACGTGCCCCTCATTCTAGATGTGGCAGCCCCCAGGGCACATTCTTCCACATCCAATGGCAGAAGCACGAGATGCCAAACCAATCCATGCAAACACTTCTAAAGCCCCTTCTCACATCACGCAAGCTACGTGGCCACCCGACATCAACGGGGTGGGGCTGTCACTCCACATCCTCAGTGCCGGGCACCACAATGTCACGTGGCAGAGGGAGGGAGTGAACCACTGTGGACCTGGGGACAGTAAACTGCCCTGGCTCCAGTTTGACCACGGTCTGTCTTGTGAGATTTCAGCCCCTCTGGGGAGTCAGCTCCCACCCGCTGCAGCCCTGGGGAAGCCCTGCATCCCAACTCTTCCATTTTTGCTGATAACGCTTCCTGCGTGTCACCGTGCTTCTGGGGGCTTTCCCACGGCATTTGGCCTGAGGGATGAATGCCCCTGCCTGGAGGAGGAGGCACGTCTCATTGGAGGAGATTCACGCAGCAACACCAAATGGCTCGCCTGGGGCCCCGATTCCCCCGCCCGTTGATGGGATGAATCTGTTTTTTTCACTGACTGCCCACATTGCCCGCCTGACAGATTTTGCTCCTTTCGTGGGTGCTGAAGGATGCGTTACTCCTGTTTTAATTGCATTTCCCTGATTAAGGATGATGTTGAACATTTAGGAATCTATTTATTAGCCGTTCACACTTCCTCTTCTGTGAATTGTTCTCACCTTTGGCCCACTCTTTATTTTTGCTTCTAAATGGATGGACTTTTTCGGATGGGTCATCAGGGCTCCCTCTGTCGCCCCCTTGCTAACCCTTGTCTGCTGTGGCACCGCACCTGTCTTTTCCTTTGTTTGCGGAGCTTTTGTTGTAGAAGACGTTTTAATTTTAACGGAGTCAAAATGACTCTTCAGTGAAGGTCACGGGCTTTTTATATCTCCTTTAATTAATGCTGTCCCGTCTCAGATGCATGAAGACGTGATCCAACATTCTCTCCTTAAGGCTTCCTTCTGCACGTTCAGAGATTCACTCCACCTGAGCTTTATTTCTGTGTACAGCACGAGTAGGGATCTTGGGTTATTTTCTCCTGGAGAACCAGCTGCATCGCTCCACGTCACACAAGGCTGCGATAATGCTGCGTGGACGCTCCTCCGCCACCTATCCAGCTCCCCATGTGCAGACAGCCCTGTTTCTCGCCCCTGTGGTCTGTTGGTTAATTTTGCCTCTTAGCCCCGGGGACACGTGCCTTGGGCTGCCGTCACTCCCTGAGGGTGGACTTCTGATGGGACAGACTGACCTCTGAATCTTGTCTCTTCCAGACCTTTATTTTTCCTTATTAACTTTCTGATTCTCTAGGAAGCTCCGTGAAACGCCCTATTGAAATTTGATTGGAATGTAATGACTTTTTGAAGACTATTTTGGGGAAAATTCACATAGTAATGGTGTCAAGTTTTCCGGTTCATGGACACGGTGTAAGCGGTTGTTGCTGGAGCTGTGCACTGAGCGTCCTGGTGTCTCCCAACTTCCAGAAATAGGCAGGTGGCACTTCCCACCCAGGGAGGCGGGGCCCCACGACTCCCGCTGGTGTGGTGGCAGCGACGTGTGCACTCGCCGGGCAGAGCACGTCACTGCAGAGCTCCCCCATCCCCCACCGCCCCCCGCAGCCCCGGTGGCCTCCGACGCTGGAGATGGTGGCTGCCCTGCAGCCTGGGGCCTTCCGCAAACCCACAGCGGATGGGACAGGTGGGCGAGGCCGGTGGTGCGCCAGGGCCCCGGCTGGCACGGGCTCGTGAAAACCACAGTTGACTCATCTGGAGTTTGCAAGCTGTTGTAATTCACTGAATTCTCTCGAAATCCACCATGGTGGGGACAGTCACACCACAGACATCTGCAAATGCTAGTGCAATAAATCAACACTTTTTTTCCCCCTGAAGAGTAAGTCTTTTCATTTTACTTAAAAACCTTATTGTTTTTCCAGAGAGCCAGTTGCTGACCACAAGTCAGCACGCCCCTGACCACACGGCTGCTGGTCAACCCTCTGAGATCCTGGGGTTGTTTCTACCTCAGAGTATGTCTTCACTTACCGGAGCGACACCTCTCTCCGTTAACTCAGACCTTCCATGTTCTTCTGTAATACTTTATATCTTTTTCCACAAAAGAGAATCTGTTCCCCAAATCCATGTCCCCACTGTACCCCACTCCCTGCGGGGGGACACCCAGCTGTAGCCTTGGGACCTCACGCAAATCCTCAATGCATTTGTGCCTCAGTTTCTTTTTGTCCTCCATGTGGGCAGCTCAGTGGCTTCCAAACATCGCCTTTCTCGAGAGTCATCACAGAACCAGGGGAGAGGAGCGCTGTTCTGATGGTATGGCAGGGCCCCCCGGCTTCTCCCTCCCCTGGTGGATGCTGCTCCTCGTCCTGGTGGGAGCCCTTCCCGGCTCCTTCCAGTGCCAGCACACGGCAGGAGCGGCACGCCAAGAGGTTTCCCAATTGAAGTGGGGCCAACCTTTAGAAGTTTCCTGAACTTGTCCTGACCAGAGACCAGGGTCTCCCAGGCCCCGGCTGCCGTGCCCACAGGAGGCGCCTTGAGAGGGATGCCAGTGAGCTCTCTGGCCCGGGTGAGGGCACCTGGCTGGGCCCCTGCCCCCTCAGAGTCTGGCTCTGACTCTGGGTGGTCAGGCCTGGAAACGATGTGCTCCTGGTTCTGCCTGGGGCCATTTGTCCAAACCAAACGTTCAGCCTCCAAAGGGTGTTCAGAAGAACCAGAACCTCCACCCCTTGTTAGATGATAAACAAGCCGTGAGGGTCTGAAAAATAGCATGGGTGGCCTGACCCGCTTGTGAGAGAAACCGTCTCTCTTCCCTCCACCTGCAGCCCCAGGGCATTTGCACGTCCACAGCAATCTTTGCAGGGTGAGGAAATGGTGATCCTGAGCTCTTTGTTCTCTGCTCATGTTTTCTGAGTTTCACATAAGAAGTACCAATAGCTTGTCTAATAAGAAACATGAAATAAAGCAACAAAAGGAACTGGTAAATAACATTGGTGCTTAATCTTCAGCTTCTTCAAACCAATTAAGCTCTTTGCTTTTCCCCACTCACACTCAGCATAGAGCAGGAGCGACCCAGTGACAAAGAATTGGGAATAAAAAAATAGAAGAGAAAATGCGCTTGCCATTTCAGGAAAAATTGCAAAACTGACTCTTAACACGCTAAACTTAACACTTCCACAGTCAGTGACGGCAAATACTCATTTTTAACCAAATAGCTTGTAACATATCATTACGGCTATTAACTTGTTTTTGGCCAAATTATATTTGGCCACTTTCTTCTCGTCGAAATTGCTTTTGGCCAGATTGCATCTTCCTCGTGGTTTCCTGGTCTGTAAAAAAGAGATAATTGCATGCAGCTTAGAAGAATCAACGAGGGATGTAAGCGTCCAAGGGCTTAATCCCGGGCTGGCACACAGCCGGCGCCCGAACCACACCGCTTCCCTCCGCTTGGAAAGCCCCAGCTCCAGGCCGGCTTGCTATTGTCGGTGCGAGAGCACAGGCAAAGGTCACCTGTCCCCGACTCCACGTGGCTCCCGGGACCATCAGTGCTGAGGATCCTGGGGCCAGCGCAGGGCATGCGGCCGGGTGTCGTCTCCGCTCCCGCGTCAGAGGTGCTGCTTGCACCCTATCAAACGCCACCAAGGCTACTCGACATCACAATTCTCTTGGGAAATAACGCCCCATTCTGTTAACCACAGACACAGGGGATTCTGACAATTCTTTAAAAAAAAATAGATTGACCACTGTGGGCCTGGCACGGGGCTGGGGCGGGAAGAGGGGGTGAGAGAGGTGCCTGCCCAGGGGCTGCCAGGAGGGGAGTCCCCGAGATGCCCGTGTGCTCTGAACCCTCCACCTGGGCCGGGGTGTATCAGCCGGCTTGGGCCGTGGTGACAAAGTCCACAGCCTGGCGCCTGAAGCAACAGGAGCCTACGGAGTCCGGACGTCCAAGGTCAAGGTGTGGGCAGGCTCGGTCCCTCCTGAGGCCTCCCTCCTTGGCGTGTAGATGGCCGTCTCCTCCCTGTGTCTTCACGTGGCCGTCCCTCTGTGTCCTCATCTCCTCCTCTTATAAGGACACCAGTCACATCGGAATAGGGCCACCCTAGTGACCTCATTTTGTCTTGATCACCTCTGTGAAGGCCCCACCTCCAGTCACATCCTGAGGAGTCAGGACTTCAACATACGGATTCGGGGGGACATAATCCGGCCCGTCACACAGGGTCCGCACTGTGAATGTAGACGGGTGTGGGGCAGACAGCTGGGAGCGAAAGCAGTGAAGGGATAGGCCGAACCCTGCCTCTGGTGCCAGTCCAAGGCTGAGGGGCTGACTGTGTCCCTGTGAGGCCCCGAGCCGGGCGGCAGACCCCTCCTGGAGCCCAGCTCTGTCCTGCGCCGGAGCCCCTCCAGGTTCCCTCCTGCTGAGCGGGTTTGCAGGCAGAGAAAGGCGAGCAGCCGTGCCCGGGGCCTCTGAGCGGGCCCGCGCCTGATGACTCCTCTCTCTGCTGATCCTCCGCTCACTCTACAGGACCCTCCCCAGATGTCCTACACACAGCTGCTTATTCCCCGAGGAAAAGCCATCACTGAAAAGCGAAGACCTCAGACGTCTGTGTGCCGCAGCTGCTGCAGCAAAGCTATGCTGCCCCTGCTGACCCGTGAGTCACCGACTGCAGCAGCTGGAGAGCATGTGACAGTTAAGGAAAGCTGCCCGTGGCCAAGGTGGACATGGGGCATGGCCCTGCTGGGCGGGCCCCCGGGAAGCCCCCAGGGCTGGGGCCCCCACACCTGCGTGCATCAGATTTCCATCAGGAGCCCCAGCCTCCCAGGCCCATCAAGCCAGAACCCCCAGGATGCTCTGGAGTGGACACTTGTGCAGTTTTGGAACCACTGAACTGGCCCCGTGTCATCCAGTATTACGGATGAGGAAACTGAGGCTCACAAGGTCGAAGAGACACATCTGAGGTCAAATGGCATGTTAGCACCAGAGCTAGGACCCAAACCCTGTCTCCCCCAGTCCTGGGTCTTAGGGCGTTGGTGGGCGCCTTGGGGCTCCAGGCACTGTGATCTCCACAGCCTGCCGCGCCCCGGGCCTGGCGCCTGCTCACCTGCTGCCTGAGGGACGCATGGGCAGCCAGCGACACTCTACAGTGTCCACTCCCCAGTGCCTGCTGCGTGGGGTGCCACAGTTGCGGGGGTCCCGGCCCTCTCCACCAGCCCCACGTCCAGCCATCGGTCTGGTCACTTTTGCATCCCGCAAGCAGGGTTTCATCTCTCGCTCGTATCCTAGAGCCAGAGGGAAGGTCTCGACTGGGGGGTGGGCTGAGAGCGCCCTCGGAGGAGAGCAGGGCACAGGGGCAGCCTGGCACTTTAGGGGGTGCAGAGCTCGGATTAGCTCCAGGGAAGCACATCCTCTGAGTCGGGTCCCGGGACCGGCCCCCAGGTGAGGGCCTGGGCCCTGCAGCAGCTCCGGAGCCAGGGAGCGTTTCTCCAGGAGGAGTCCGTCACCTTTGCTCCCTGGGGCTCTCCTGCTGGTGGTGTCTTCCATGACAGACACAGAAGAACCCCGGGGAAACGGGTGTTGAATGCATGTGTGAGTGTCTGACCCGTGGTCCTGCAGCCCTTCACAGCTCTGGCTCCTGATAGATTCTTGGGGTTCCTGATCAGCTCGCTGGATGCTGCCCCCAGGGCTGGAAGGTGGGCGGGACCTGAGTTTGCAGCGGCATCGTAGCACCTGGCACTGTGCGTCTTGGGGTGGTGACCGGCATTCCCTGAGCCCCCACGGGAAGGGGCAGGAGGCCAGCATCAGAGCGCGAGCAGGCGACCTGTCTGAAGCCGCTGGCCCTTGTGTCAGTTACTTAGTTTTTTCTGCCTCAGTTTCCTCGAGTGTAGACGGGGGTCAGGGCGTCCAGCTCCGGGGCTGCGGCGAGGGTTCAATGACCAGGGTCTGTGAGGTGCTTGTTATTGATGCTGAAACAGTGAACCCTCAGGCCTCAGGGGTCAAAGGCCAGTGCCCCCTGCCCCCAGCGGATAAATAAAGCCCAGAGAGGTCAAGTGACTTTTCTGCGTGTACACGGAGGCAGAACCACCCACAACTGGCACCTCCTTTTGCAGAAGGCAACATGGCCCTCTGGAAGCAGCACAGGCCTCCAGCCAGGCCTCTGCCAGCCATGACCTTGGAAGCTATGACCTTGGGTGGCTGCTGTCCCCCGTCTGGCCACAGTAGCCCTTCCTGCATAGGCTGGTGTGGGTCTCCAGTGGTCATTTACAGGTGAGTACTGTCACCTTGCCCAAGTTTTCCATGGGAGCCCTCTGGGCTGGGGGCTGGGGCCTGGTTGCTGGGTGGAGGGGGGCCAGGAGGCGAGGGGTGAGATGGGGCAGTTGGGGTGGGGGTCGATGATGCGGGTCTTGAATGTGAGAGGGTGAGGGGAGCGAGCTTGCTGCCTTTGCAGGGTGGAGGCACCAGCAGTGTGGGTGCCTCCTGGGAGCTGCAGGAACACAGAATCTCGGGCCCGGCCCCGGCCTGCTGCCTCCGAGCCTGCTCTCCAAGCGGCTGCCAGGGGAGGTGTGTGCATGGCCAGCTTTGAGAAGCAGGGTGTGGAGAGAGTCCCCTCTCCAGCCCGATGGCACAGGGCACACGGTCAGCAGAAGGCACCAGCCCCAGTGTAAGCCCCTTCTGCTCCTGAGCCCCCTGTTCCTCATCTTCCTATCGCTCCAACGTTCCTCTGGCCATTTGGCCTCCGCCCTGCACCCTGCATCTCCACAGCCTGGGACCCGGCTGATGGAGGCCTGCCCTCCCCATGTCACCTCCCCAGGCTGTGACAGCTGGGGCGGGGCTGCCATGGTGCCACAACTTGAGCGAACCCTGAGAAGAATGAGTTGCCTTGTGCCCCGAGGAGCCACTGCACTGTCGGAGGTAGGAGTGGCTCTTCCCGAAAGGTCAAAGATGTCATTTGCGCGGAGCTGCTGGCAGCTCTGAGAGGTAAGGGCAGGGATGCGGCAGAGGAGGGAGCCACTGTTAGGGAGGCAGCCGCGCCTCTCTCGCTTGACTGCCAGCACCGTGAAGTTTGGGGTTGCCAGGAACAGTGTTGAGAAGGATTCTGAGGTCCTGTGCAGGCTCAGCAGGCAAGGATGTTGTGGCTTCTCAGTAGCGGACAGAGGGCAGAGGTGGGCTCTTGTGCCGATCACCTGGCCTCTCTGATTTAGACGGAAGAACTCTGGGGTCCAGCGGACTGGTTCACTCCCCAGGCTCAGCGCTGGTGGACTGTGGGGGCCTTCCTGCCCCCGGTTTCCTCAGGGTTGTTGAGAATGGGGACACAGAGCGGGGGCGGGCTGACTGGCCCAGGAGGGGGTCAGGGCCGGGGAGGAGAACTGGAGAAGGAATGGGGTGTCATCAGGTGGAAACTGGAAGGAGGCGGGGAAGGACCTTCCGGGCAGTGGGAACAGCAGCGCGAGGCCTGGAGCGGCAGAGCGGGCCGTCAGTGTGCCTGCAGGGGAGGTGCCTGTGTGGGAGGCTGCAGAGGGAGGCCGCCTGCAGGAAGCCTTCCGGGACTGCTCCAGCCCCCGCTCCTCCCCTCCCCCAGTGCTGCCTTTGCTGGCGTTTCTGGCCCTGGCTCCGGTGACGCCAGCCTCCTGGTCACGTGCCCACACTGTGACTCTCGGCTGTACCTCCCACTAGCTACCTGACCTCGGGCCACAGTCAACTCCACCACGCCGCAGTGTCCCTCCCTGCAGGATGGGGACCACGGTGGGAGCCACGGCACAGAGGGGTCTCAGGTTCGAGAGCATCAAGTCCTGATAACGGCATCCAGCCCAGCCTGCGCTCGGGCAGCACTGGCTCCGTCCTGGTCGGCCTGGGAACATCTCGTCCCTCGATCGCATTCCGCGGTCAGGGGTTCCATCCGCTTCTTCCATGTCACCCGGGGACCTAGTCCAGCTCCAAGTCAGTGAGAGCTACTCCCCGGGACGCTCCGCAGGCCTCGCCTGCCCTGCTCGCGGAGGGCTCACCCGGCCGACCCACCGCCTCCTCGGCGTTCTTCTTTTCTCATGTTTAAAATAGGTTTTTCAATTATCTTTAAAAATAATGTAAATTTTCATTATAACAGTATTGCAAACTCCTAATTAAAGAAAATAAAACCTTCCAATACAAACTATTAAATTGAGGTGTTTTCACTACCGTTTTGTTTTCTGAACAGAAAGATATTTTAAAAATTATTATTGTATTCAGAATTTGGTTTCTACTTTTCCCACTGACGATTATAGCAAAAGAAAAGTCCTATTTGTGTACTGTTTTCATGAAGATCATTTTGAAGAGTCCCAAGTATTCCAGAACACGAGCATGTTATAACTTAGTAAACTGCCCCCTTTGTTGGAGGAGTAGACCATTTCTAAGTTTTCTCTCGCGTGAATAATGTTTCTATGAGAATCTTTGAAATCAACCTAATCTACAGGATTATTTTCCTATTTTCCAGGATAGAATTCCAGAAGCGGAACCAGTGAGCATAAGAGCATTCACATTTTAACGCCTTTTTTCTTGCGTGCTTTGATTTCACCATAATGTTTTTGCTTTTTTATCGTGTTAAAATATACACAACATGAAATTTCCCATTTTAGCCATTTTCAGATGTACAATTTAGTGTATGAATTGCGTCCACGTTGTGTAGCCGTCACCACCACCCGTCTCCAGAGCGTTTTCATTTCCCCTCTTTGAAACTCTGTACCCATCAGACAATAACCCCATTCTTCCCTCCTCCAGCCACCCATCTCATCAAGTTCAAGTTTCTTAGGAAGCAGGATCGTTCTCTCACCCTCTTATCCATCCAAACACACACACAAGCACATCCACATGCACACACCCGTGCACACCCCTGCCCCCAGGCCAGCGTCAGGATCCAGGAAGTGGAGCGCAGAGGTGGGGACTGCCCTCCAATCTGGGGAGGGGGCAGCAGGAAAGCCTGAGACCCGGAGGTTGAGGAGGACTTGGCCAGCGAGCCCAGGTGGGGAGCGGGGTCTGTCCAAGGCCGGTCTGGAGGGAGGGGGCTCTTTGAGCTCAGAGAACTGCAGGTGGTCCAGCGAAGAGGACCATGCGATGAGGAGGAGGGCGCCTCAAGGGTGGAGAAGCCATCAGGCACCAGGCCGCCAAGAGCTTTGTGTCAGCCACATAAGGACTGGGGAACCATGGAAGGTTTTAGGCAGGAGGCAGCAACGTGATTAGTTCGCCTTGAGGAGAATCTTCTGGATGCAGCCAGGGGTTGGGTGGATGGACACTTGGATGCAGATGGGACGGGGGCTGTGGGATGTTGGGGAGAGGGAGGGTGGGTGCACCGATCTGGGATAGGAAGGAGGGGAGTCAACTGGAGCTGGTGGGGGCTCGCCATGGCTGTGGAGTGGAGATGGGAGGGGGGAGGGCAGAATTCAGACACTCAGGAGGTGGGACCCATGGATGGCCATCACCGACCCCTCCAGGAGGTGGCTCTGCAGACACATGGCGTCCAGATTTGGAGCGGGCCAGCCAGCAGTGCCCAGCAAGGGGAGAAGCAGTCCTGGCGGGAGCCCAGCTGGGGGAGGGCGACGAACCCAGGCCTCCGGTCGGCCCCTCCCTCCTGCCTCTCCCCAGCAGCACGTGCCACATGCCTGGCCTCCCCTCCTCTTTGCTTGTGCTTCCAGGCTGGCTGTGCCTCCTGTCTCTGACCGACCTGTGATGTCCACGTCGAGGTCAGAAGGCAGAGTGAGCTCCCCTGTCTGACCACAGTGACATTGAAGGTGTGTGTGCTGGAAATGCCACAATGCTGATGACAGAAATAAAAGAAAATCTGAATACATGCAGAAACATACGGTGCTCACGGGTTAGAAGACTCAGAAAAACACAGATGTCAAATTCCAACAGGTTTCTATGATGGATAGGCAAGATTATTCTACCATTGATGTGGAAAGGAAAAAAAGCTAGCATAGCTCAAATAATGTCGGAAAGAAGAATGAAGCGGGAGGGCTTGTCCAGCCTGCCTCAGGGCTTTCTGCAGAGCGGGCCATGGGGCCTTGAATGGATCACTGACTTGAGTGTAAAACATAAAACTTTTAGGAAAAGACAGGAGAAAATCTTTTGGACGTTGGGCTCCATAAAGAGTTCTTAGACTTGACACTGAAAACACAATTTATGAAAGGAAAACATTGGTAAATCAAACTTCATCAAATTCAAAACCTTACTTTGTGGAAGGTCTCGTTGAAGGATGGAGTCAAATTAGTGAATGGGAGACTACGCTTGAAAACCACGTGATCCAACACGGGGCTCGTGTCTAGAATGTAGAAAGAACGGTCAACACTCAACAGCAAAAGAAAAAAATCCGTGGACAAAGCATGAAGAGACATTTCACTGAAGAAGATACACAGACGGCAGATAAGCACAGAGTGAGTTCAACGACGTTAGCATCAGGGACACAAGAACCGAGACCACAAGGAGCCATCAGCACACAGCAGTCAGCATGTGACAATCCTGGATGGGAACCAGCAACAGCACCAAGTGCTGGAGGGAACAGCGGGACACGGCGCAGCTCACACAGGCCTGGCGAGAGTGTGCAATGGGGCAGCCCCCCTGGAAAACGGTGTGGCAGTTTCTAGAAACCTAAACGTCCAACCGCCACCAGGAGCAGTTGCACTTTGGGGCCTTCATCTCGGACAAGTGAGACTTGTGTTCATGCAAAGGTTGCACATGGATGTTTAGCAGCTCTGTTCGCAACAGCTGGAAACTGGAAGCAATCCAGGCGTCCTCCTGTGGGTCAACAGTTAAACCAGCTCTGGTCTGCCCGCACCGAGGAATATGACTCAGCCCTGAAAAGGAGCGAACCGTGGATGCTGGCGCAGCCTGGTGAGCCCCCAGAGAACAGCCGAGTGGAAGGAACCAATCTCAAAAGTGGGTAAACTCATGATTCCGTTTATGTGACATTCTTCAAATGACAAAATTATGGAGGAGAATTGATCGCTGGTTTCCAGGGGTGAGGGAGGGTGGGCAGAGGGAAGAGGCCGTGAACGGGCAGCATGGGGGTCCTCACGCGGATGCTCCGCATCTTGACTGTGCCAGTGTGCACACCCCGGAGTGATACTGAGTGACTGTTTGGCAAGACGTCCCCGTTGAGGGACACGGGGCAAAGGGTCCCCGGGATCGCTCTGTATTATCTCTTACAACTATATGTGAACATACAATTATTTCAAGATAAAGTGCTTGTTTTAAAAACTAAAAAAAGAAAAGCAAGTCACCACCCTGCCCACCTCCAGTGGAGATGAAACAGGATGTGAGGACCAGGAGGGGGTCCTGGGGCCCCCGGAGTCCGTCCACCCCAGGTGGGAGGTCAATACGTGCAGATGGGGGTGCAGTGTGGTGAGGGGACCTGGGGGGGTCCCACATGTAGGGATCATCATGAGCCTTGGGGGTGAGCTGGGGGTCCTGGTCAGCAACAGGGAGCCGTGGAGTTTGGTGGAAGATAACAGATGGTGCCACTGAGAGGGGATGCGGCGGGGCAGGGTCTGAGGGCAGGCCATGGGCTGCCAACACCAGGATGTGAGCGCCGACTAACGGGCCCCCTGAATCTGGCCACAGCAGCGACCCTTGTTTGCTTTACTACAGCCTGTGGGCTTTCCAGGAATGGAACGCTGGGCTTCTCCCGACACCCCCAGAGGAGGTGGGATGGAGCTGGGCTGTGGCGGGAAGAGAGAGAGGAGGAGGCTACAGCGGGGGGAGCTGGAGGGGAGGGGCGGGGGCCCAGGTGCAGGGCAGGCTCGGGGCAGGGCCTCGCTCGCTCCCCGTGTCCCCAGCTCTCCCGCTGCACAAGGACCTGGCCGTGGCCGTGGCCGTGGCCGTGGTGGCGTCCTCCTCCTGTGTTAGGCTCCTGGGACTGCTGCAACAAACTGCCACAAACACGTGGCTTAAAACCACAGGAAGTCATCCTCCCGAATTCCAGGAGGCTGGGCTCTGAAATCAGGGTTTCACAGGGCTGTGCTCCCGCCGGAGGCTGCGGGGAGGGGCCTTCCTGCCTCCTCCAGCTTCTGGTGGCTCCTGGGGTGTCTGGGCTGTGGCAGCGTCACCCGTCTCTGCCTCTGTCTTCTCACGGCCTTCTCACTGTGTCCCTGTGTGTCCATCTGTGACCTTCCTCTTCCTACAAGGACACCGGTCACTGGATTTAGGGGTCCCCCGCTCCAGGATGGTTTCATCTTGAGATCCTTACCTTCAGCACGTCTGCAAAGACCATTTTTCCAAAAAGGTCACCTTCTGAGGTTCTGGTGGACATGAATTTTGGGAGGACACTATCCAACCCACTTCCCGCTCCCGCCTGTCTTTGGGTTCCCTGATGCCTGCCCTGGGTGAGCCCCTCCAGTGCCCTGGTCCAGAGCTGGGAGCCGCTGTGCTGGCCTGTCGCCGTGCGGCAGCTCCCTCCCCAAGGACGTCTCCTGTCTGGTGCACGTGGGAGCTTGTAGACCACGGAGCTGAGCCCATAAAATGTGCGGGCTGGGGAAAGTGCAGTTTAGACACCACACAAGTGGGTTTTTTTAATAAAAAGAAAAGCTGTCATAAAAGCCCATAATCATTCTCCTAGCTGTCCTCGTGTGCACTTCGGCTGGGGAAGCAGTCAGGGGCGGGCAGGTCTGTCTGTCAGCTGGGTGAGCCTGTCCCCAGGCGAGGGCCAGTGTCCCTACTCCAGGCCGGGTGTGTGTTTGGGGAGGTATAGTCGTGGCAAATCTGTGCACATCTGAGAATTCATCCCACTCACTCACCTGCCCAGTGGCTCACCCAACAGCGTCCGCTCTCGAGGACACTGTGGACGCAGGCTGCACAAAGTGGATGGAAGTTCTTGCCACGTGAGGCTTGCCTTCTTGAGGGACTGTATGCTTTTATGAAGCACATGTCTGAGTTTGCATGAGGCCGCACGTGCGTGTGTGTGTCCTTGGTGTGGAAAGTTTGCCTTTACAAGCTCCTCCTGTGTGTCGGGCATCGTGCTGGAAGCATTAGCGGTGTGGCCCTCGTCTTCACCGCCAGCATCGGCGGCACCATCCGTATCCCAGGTGCTGTCTCCTGTCTGGCCTCCTTCGATGCCCGGGCCCACCGCAAGCCTGGCCTTGGGCCTTGGGAGCAGAGAAAGGGAGAGCCTGGCGTGCCACTGCCCTGTGGGCTCCTCCAGGCCTGCTCCTGGCTCTCACCGCCCCTTCACCAGGCCTGGAGCCAGGAACATTGTGCCCATTGCCCAGATGGACAAAGTGAGTCTGCCCGGGGTCATATAGTGAGTGGAAGGCAGGCCTTGAATGCCAACACCAGCCCTGTGCCCTGTGCCTTGCTTCTCCTGAAGTTCCCTCCCCGACAGTGGAGAGAGAGGAAGCCGGCCGGTCCGCTTGTGTCCTTCTGTCTGCTCCGGCCTTCCTGCTCACTGCTCAGCCCTTGGCACCTGGATTCTGGGGCCGAGGCTGCCAGTGCTGTGGGACTCGGGGTTAGGGCTTGGGACATCCTTTCTGACACAGTAGCCCACAGTCTTTGTTGCACAAATGGGGAAGCTGAAGGCCAGAGAGGGGATGCTGCAACAGACAGAGTCATTCCCGGAAGCTGGGCTCCCCGTCCAGCCTCCAGCCGCATCCTGCCCACCGGCAAGGTCCAGACTGAGGCAGCAACAGGGAGCCCAGGCTGGCTGTTCAGAGACCTCCAACCTACCCCTCCTGCAGGGCAGCCGTAGTGGTCCGCTGGGGTGGTCGGGTGGGGCAGCTGGCTCCTGTCCTGGGTGGGGGGGTCCCTGCAGAGATCTGTTGCCCTGGGGGTTTGGAGCAGACCTGGGCCTCAGCTCCCTGAGTGGCTGGGCAGGAGATGTGTCTGTGGTATCTGTCCGTCTGTTTCTCTGCTAGCCTAGGGGTGAGGGAAGCGCCACGCTGACCACTGCAGAGCCGCAGGCTGGACGCTATGTGTGGGGTTGGTAAAGCCACCAGCTCCAAGCCAGCTCTGGCTGGATTCCAGAACAGAAAAGCTTGTTTCCCAGGACACGAAGGGACATTTCATTTGTTTGGCAAAGTGGCATTTTGACAGGACACATTTCAGCAGGATGCAGTGAAATTAAACGGAATTGTGGCCTCTAAGTTTGGTGGCGGCTTGTTCTGTGTTCTGAGATGCTCCTTGTAATTGCATATTCTCCCTCAGCATCCTCTCTGCCGCCGTTGAACCAGCGCTGTTGTTGACAAAACGCGTGTCACCATTTGTCAAGCCGACCTATGGCCCTGGTGGCAACTTAATAGCCAGGCGGGCCCCTGTGCTCCCAGCACTCTGTAGATGGATCAATTAGTGCTGTGGGGGCCCGCTGAAAGCCCAGAGCAGCCTGACGGATAGGCTGTCCACTGAGGGGCCGGGCTTCCAGCTCCTGCGTCCACAGTGGAGGGGTGGCAGGCGGAGCTCCAGGAGGGGCTGGGCCCTGCGTGTCCCTGGGTGAGGAAGTGAGCTGACGACCCCGTGTGAGTCTGAGCCCTCCCCAGGCCACCCCCGCCCCCACAGGGTCTCTCTCCAGATTGGGCTGTCCCCTTGTCGCCTCTCCAGGCCACTGCCCGCTGCCCGTCAGGATTTCCCCTTTCATTCAGCCCTGGGCTGAGGGAGCCTTCGGACTGTGGACTCTCAACTCTGTGCATTGAGGCCTGGACCATCACAGGACCCGGGGACGCGGACGGGCCCCAGAGTGGTGGGCGCTCCTGGCAGAACCAGAGTCCTTCCTGAGAACGAGATGTGGAGGCGGGAGAAGGAAACCCCGCTCAGCGTGCAGGTTTCCAGCCCAGCACTGGCCTGGCTTCTGCCCGTGCAAAGGGCCTATGCAGAAGGAGGCCAACCCGCAGAGGCAGAGGCCAGCAGGAGGAGAGGTGGGGAGAGAGCACGCAAGGCTGTGCCCACGGCCGGCGGGGCCCAGGCAGGAGGTCCCCGCAGGTGAGTATCCCACGAGGCCCGTGGCCCAGCCCGGCAGGGAAGCAGCAAACAGGGCAGTGGCCTTGTACGGTGCTCAGAAAGGGCCAGCCCTTAATGTTCTTACACCAGCATCATCCTCTCCCTGGCGGCTGCGACACACAGCCCGTGCCCGCCTCAGGGGCTGGACTGTGACGTGCCCTCCTACGCGGACCAAGTAGGGAAGCCTGAAGGCTGTGGCTGGAGGTTGTTTTCATTGAAATCAAAGCTGCGACGTTAGAGACCCCCGGAGTTGGGAGGGAGAGAGCTGGGAGGGGTCCTAGGGGTATAGGAAGGGCCTTCCCAAGGTCATCGAGCCAGTCAGGGTCACGGGCCAGGAGAAGACCCAGGGCACCGCCCCAGGCCCACTGTTGGGTTCTGTTGGGGCTGTCAGCAGGCTGGACCCTCTCAGCGCTCCCATTTGACAGATGAGCAGTTGGAGGCCTGGATTGGTGGCAAGGATGGCTGTGGAAGCCAGGCTTTCTGACCCGGTGCCCATTCTCCATGCCAGGAGACCCCTGCCTCTGCCACGACCGCTGATTTTCATCCGTGTTTATTGTAAAACCCTCCCTGACTGGCAGGTGCCAGAGGAAAAGGGGTGTGCCCGCCTCTCCTGACCGGGGCCGCCTTGGAGCCGGGGGTGACCGTGGGCTCCAGTCTTCTGCTTATTTACTTCCTTCTCCTCGGGAAGAAGCTCCAGGGAGACACTGCGCAGCCCAGCCTCTCAGCTCCTGGCCGGCACCAGAAGAGGTAAAGAAAGCATCCTTTGATTTGTAAACCACACCACAGATTTGAGGATGATCGAGAGAGCCCTGGGCAGACCCAGCGTGGAGCATGGAACAGGTGCAGTCCTGAGTCCCAGAGGGAGCTGCCTCCGCTCCACAGGCTGCTGACCCCGCATGATGCCCGCAGGCCCGGTCTGCACTGTCCTTCCTGGAAAGGCAGGCGACACACCTGTCAGCAGGTCTGAACCGTAGCGGAGGCACCTGGATTCAAACCCTGGCTCTGTGACCCAGCCATGGGGTCCCGGGCGATTTCCCCAAGTGCCTTGTGCCTCAGGTCCTCATCTGTGAAATGGGATGGCGGCTCTGCCACGGAGTATTAAAAGAACATTGACACCAAGTGACAGCACCAACGCAGAGGATGCTCTCTTATCTTTAGAAGTGACCCTTCGTGGGGCCTTGTGTGCTCTGGGGAGGTGACAGAAAGGAGGTGCCTCTCCTGAGGGCCTCCCAGACGCAGGAGTATTGTGTCCATCTGCCCGCCAGGGTGGAGAGTGGAGGCAACTGGTGAGGACCAGGCGTCCACCGAGTGCCGGGCACTGGGCTCTCCTGGATTCCTGCTGGACGCTGTGCTGTTGAGTTGGCCCCATTTTACCGATGAGGGAACTGAGACTCAGGGCCCGGCAGCTCGGAGGGGTGACGCTGTCACTGGAGCCCATGGTGCCCTTGCCCGAGCGTCACAGGCTCTCCTTGTGCGGGTCACAGAGAGCAGTAACCTGTTCCCCCCTGGACTTCTGAGTTGGCATTCTGGGGAGGCTCCGACTCCAGGGAGGGGGCCCTTGGGCTGTCTGGAGGGGAGCAGAAGGCGTGTCCCCATAAAGCACAAGGGCGGGAAGGCCTGGGAGCAGCGGCCTGCAGGGAGCAGGCTCGCGTGCAAGGTGTGTGCAAGGCCACATTCCACACCCTCCACAGTTGTCAAAATGCAGACCCCTCCCCACCACCCCGGGCAGCGGCCCAGTGGCTCTGAGTCAGGGCCAGGAGGGCACATTTCAACAAGCTCCCCCAAGGGGAGTGGAGCGCGCGAGGTCCAGACACGCTGGGAGGCCCTGGGGCTGGCGTTGGAGAAGATGGGTCTGCGGCATCGGTGGAGGGGCTGTGGGCTGGGCTAGGGGCAGGCGGGGCTTCCCTCTGCATCTTACAGAGAGACGAGGGGGAGGCCCTGGAAGTGAGGAGAGGGCAGGGGATGGCCATGAAGGCAGATGCCACGGCCGCTGCAGAGCCTGCCCCTCTCGGAGGACAGTCTGCTCACCAGCATCTCCAGTTCCTCTGGCTCTGCGGCGGAGGAATGCCCAGGAAACGCAGAAACAAGCAAACAAATAAATAAGGTGATCTGCCCCTATTTCCTTAATGCAAGCACATTGTAGGAGGTCTAAAAAATGCAGGGAACAGCAACGAGGAAAATAAAAGGCCCACATGGCTGTTCCAGCAGGTGACCGAGCACTGCCCTCTGCCAGGCGTCCCCACAGGGCGGCTGCGGGCGGACCTGCCACACGGGGCCGGCCAGACTGCTTTTATTTCCATATTATTTTTAGTTGTGGTGCACGCAACGTAACGTTTACCATTTTAGCCGTTTTCTAAGCGTCCAGCTCAGCAGCACTAAGTACATTCACATTGTTGTGCAACCATCATCACCTCCATCTCCAGAACTTTCCATCTTTCCAAACTGAAACTCTGTCCCCGTGAAACACCAACTCTCCCACCCCCAGCCCCCGGAACCCCGTCCTTCTTTCTGTCACTATGAATTCAACGTGTCCAGGGACCTCATATGAGTGGAATCATATAGTATTTGCCCTTTGGTGACTGGCTTGTCCCACTTAGTATAACGTCTTCAGGGTTCATCCACGTTGTAGCAGGTGTGAGAATGTCCTTCCTTTTGAAGGCTGAATAATATTCCACTGTGCGGCTGGACCATGTTGGGTTTATCCATCCATCCGTCGATGGACACCTGGGAGGCTCGCACCTGTGGCTTCTGTGGGTGCTGCTGCTGTGAAATGTGTACAAATAGCTACACGGCTTTGCGTCCTGCCCCATCTGCCCGCCTGAGCCTCAGCCCCCCTCACGCCCCCGCTGGCCGGCTCTGAGCTGCTCCCACGTGGTCCTCATTAGAAGAATTCCATGGGCGTGTTTGTTCAGGAGCTTTGTCTGCATTTTGGATCGTCTCCTTCGGACAGATTCTTTGGAGTGGAATTACTGGGTCAGCCCCTCAACTAGGATGCTTTGCGCCCTAACTGCCAGGCTGCTTCTCAGAAGAGGAGCTGGCACCCGTGCCCCGCCCGCGCCCAGCACAGTAAATCATCCATGCAGACCTGACAGGCGGGAGGGCAGCTCGGGGCCATTTCAACTCGAATTGCTTTCTCGCCTCGGCCGGGGACCTGATCCACCGCCTTGCGAGCGCCTGGCATTAGTGATCCCTGTTTGTTTTGCTCATTTTTCAGCACGTGGCTGAGACTCCTCCTTATCCGTGTGAGGAGTTCTTATGTAATTAGAAGGCCGCTTTGTTGTCCTCGCTGCAAACCCCTCCCACCCCTCCTCGGCCAGCCGTTGGGATCTGGTTCCGAGTTTGATGTATAGAAATGTAATCGCTGTTATCAGATCTTTGCTTTCTGCTTCCTTTTTCCTCGCAGGAAGCCTCGTCCCTGCAGGGCCGGGTGAATCTCCACCCACGTTTCTTTCTAGTTAATTCCAAGGCATTACCAAAAATTCAGGGTGAAGCTGGGCTGGGGGTGAATGCCTGGCGGGAAACCATTCCTGGCTCCGGTGGCCCAGGGTCCTCGCGTGACCCTCAGAGCCCTCACCGGCAGCTCTCCGGTCTGGGGGTGGTGTCACTGCACTCCAGAAGCTTCCCAGCTCCTCCAGTTGATTCTTGCCCGTGGGCCTGGCCCCCGCCCACCCCACCCCGCCCTGCCCCGCAGACCATCTAGCCGCTGGGCGACGCTGGGCCCCTCACCTGCTCCTTGGTCTTCGAGGGGAGCAAGGCCTCTTATTTACTGACCTTCCCTCTGTGGGTTTACTGGTGTTCCCCGAGGCAGGGCCCCCATGTCCTCTCTGGGCTCCGCACACAGAAGTTGCTCTTAAGGACCTGTGGCTGGACCAACGCCCAGTGAACTCTCTTAGCAGCCTGACAACCGGGGTCTTCAGAAAGGGCTATTTACTGTGGGTTTCCTCACAACTCCGCAAACGGCCGCCAGACACGCACCTGGATGGGACGTGGGGTCCATCCTGTCCCCTCCTCACTCTGGGCCCAGCTGATGAAGGAGGAGGGGGAGATACTCAAAACCACTTCCTTTAGCTCTCACATTAATGTTGGAAGGACGACGCCGAGTCAGTGCCCTAGCCCTGGCCGAACCCAGCACACAGCACCATCCCTGCCGTCCAGGCTGGTGAGTGAACGCGGCCCAGACTCCTTCCTACGCCCAGGCCCACCCCAAGACCAGGGTAGCCCTCCGCCTGCAGCCAGGGACCCGCAGCCCCGCTCAGTTAAGTGGGGCTCCTGGGGCTCAGCAGTGTTCCTCTGGACCCCAGGGCTGGGCCTGGACAGGGCAGGGGGCCTCCTGGCTGCTCCCTCTGCTACTCCTCGGAACCCACTCTGTCTCGGCTCCGGCTGACCCAGATGCACCAGCTGCTCCCGGCTTTTCCGCCACGGTCGCTCTGGCCAACCAGAAGCCAGCACCATCCCCAACTTCCCTGGTCTTTCTGTCCATGCTCCAGTCACCACCTGCCCACTTCCTCTCTGTGTCTCTTAAAGCTCCTGTTGGCGAGAGGCCATGGGTCACTCACGGATCAGGGCCCCCAGGTCAGGGATCTGCCCTGGACGATTGGTACCGGGTCACCCACGTGGTCACCCTCCTGGATTCTCAGGGCCTGCGGGGGCAAAAACGTGGCTGGATTCTCCAGGCAGGGGATGGAGAGGGAAGGCGCTGGGGCTTTGACCGCACCACCTGCCTCCGGGCCTCACCCCCACCCTCACACAGGCACCTCCAGCTGGCCAGCTCGCGGTACACCTGTGACCTCTGGCCTTGGTCTTCTCTGCCCTGGAACTTTCCTGAGCTGTCAAGTCAACCCAGACTTGTCACAGCGCAGCTCCTCCAAGGCCACCTTCTCCAAGGAGCAGTCCTCATGTGCAGGGTCATCCACCCACGTGACGCTCGCCTCTTCCCACTCCTGCTGCTGGATGGTTCCCTCCCACGGCAGCCCCTCGGCCCCTACGGTCCCCAAAACCTAGGCTGCTGCCTCCGCGGGGGCTTGAGGGACTCCTGAGGGCAACTACCTGAGGCTGGAAAGAGGAAAAAAAGGCTAATTAGCAGCAGACAGGGTCTTTTACCCACTTGTGAGCTTGGAGACTCCAGACGGCTGCTGAACGCCCCTCAGTCTCTGCCCTAAGGCTCAGAGCAGGACCCCACAGGACTGCACCGCAGCGTGAAGGAACATCTTCAAATGCACTGTCACTCGACTCCTCCGGCTTCCCCGGGACCCTCTCTGGACGGGAATTCCTCCCCTAGACACGAAGGGTGAGACCATGTGGATTCCTATCACATACTATCCTCTGCAGCCTGGGGGAGGGTTTCAGCCACGATGGGTCCTCTGGAGCATTTCCCCCAGGCCTCGCTCCACAGTACGAGCTCTCGCACTCTTCGTAAGCAGGAAACCCGACTGGTCCCATCGGCCAGAACAGCATTTGGAGAAAACAGCAGTGGGAGACGAACCAGTGAGCATGGTACGCCTCTGCCCCCCTGAGTCGTGGCTGAAGCTGCAGAGAGAAAGCTGTACGTCTCTCTGCGTCTGTATGAAGGCGCACAGGCGACGCGGCTGTGAGCTTTCTCTCCCCCCGGATGGCACTACCAAATTAATCCAGAAAATACCCAGAAGAGCTCTATTTCAGTTGACTTAGAGATACATAAGCATTTACATATAAATTAAATATTCCTAAAACTCCCAGAAATCTAGAAACTAACCCAAGTGCTTTTTAAGTTTATGTGACTTGGGCAAGTCTTTGGTAAATAAGATGAGTTTAATATTGCTGGTTTAATAAAAATTAAATTGCCTTCTGAGTTATCAGCATTAAGTGGAATATGAACATACAGCTTTATTCTACTCGGTTCACTAGTCAAAATAAGGTAATATTCTACCTACTAGATGTGTAACGTTACAAAAATTATAAATTCAACCTAAGAACAAATGTATAAGTAAAGATGCCATAAAAATGAATTGCTTGATATCCATTTCTCCGTGGATATCAGGCACAGCAGAGAAACAAATTTAAAAAGCCCCATGTATTTAACTTTTTAAGTTTCCGCTTTGTGATATTTGCCTAAATGCACATGCTGTAAAAATAGTTAACAGGGAAAAAACTTGAAATGATGGCTAGCTTTGTTGAATGTTATGTCTGCCCAAAATAATGTCTGGATCATTTCTCAGTAAGAAAAACTACAGAAACATTCACTGCTAAGCATAAGTTTGTCTGTATAATTATGGTTTCTTATTTTTATATAGTAAAGAGAGACTAAATATGTTTGAGTCTGTTAATAAACATGGTTTTCTGGCCACATTGATAAATTCTACTATATAGAAGTAGATGCCTATAAAAATGATGAGATGGTACATTCATAAATTTGCTAGCCTGCTACAGAATGCTGGTATATGACAGACAATTCACAATTGCCTGCTTCCTAGTTTTCTCTGTAAAAAAGAAAGGTTACTAATAGTTAAAGAATTATAAGCAATGTATGTCAATGAAACTATTAAAAGTTATAAGGGAAATGACTTTGTGTGCAAAGTTTTCAAGGAAAGCCGGTGTGTTTCTGATGAAGAAAAGTACACGGGTTTGAAGGATATGTTTTTGTTAAGGGAAAAAGAGAAATTTTGTCCTAAAGTAAGATGGCTGCTGTTTCAGAATAAGAAGGAGGAAAAAGATGGGACAAAACCTGAATGGATACAGAAGGTGGTGGAAGGTCTGCAGAAAAGGAATTCTATGCGTGGTCCAGCTGGCCAAGACTGAGTGGGTTTGTTCATAAGGTTTTTCAAAAATGAGCTCGACTGTGTCCTGAGGCAGAGTTGGAGTTTGGGTTTCTCTCTCTGTTGTAACAACGTCTTCTCAGATTATTTCTTCGCTCTTCCTAAGAGATTCTGCGAGGTTTTCCTTCACACTTTGAGGAAACTCCCAAGGAAACGAAGATTCTGCGTCTGATCAGAAGCCTCTCCTGTGCTTTGTGTTGACCTTGTGACGTCCTCCATTTCGCAGGAGAACCCAGGCATCGCTCCACGGCGACCTGGGGTCCTAGTCAGCCAAGTGTTCAAAACCTTCAGCATTTTTGACAACGTCTCCAAATCAAATTTCGATCGCAAACTGAGCCCAGCTCCGGTCGTCTCTGACACAGGGAGCTGCTGGCGGGGGGGGGGGGGGGAGGGGGGGCCGGCCTGAGCCTGGAGCTGCGGAGGGCAGGCACCGGACAATCACGGTGGGGGACCCTTCACTGCCACTGCCTCCGCAGCCCATCTGGTCTGGGGGTCCTCCTGACCCCTTGGGGAAAACCTCCTTGGCAGGATTTTAGGGTGCCACCCCCAGGCCTGGGCCCTGGGAGGGAGGGAGGGAAAGCTGGACCGTGACTGTCCATCCTGTCTTCTGTGGGCGGTGGGCAAGTCTTGTCCGGAGGTCGCATGGGACTGGAAGGAGGAAGAGCCACCCTCCACCAGGGCTGCCACTGCCCCCTCCCCTAGACACACCACCTCAAGACAGCTTCCCCTGCTGTTGGAGTTGGGGCTGGCTCCTGACAGCGTGTCCCTTGGAGCTGGCTTTGGGCCGGAGCCAGGGGCGGGGCTGGGAGCCTTCCTGGCAGGAGCTCAGCGGCCAGCATGCTTTCTCACGGCATCTCTCCACCTGGGCGGGTTTCTGCTGGCTCACGGGGCGTGTCTCCCTCTCTGGACAGTGGTATCCTGAGGTCAGGGCCCTCGGGTAGCTGGTCCACCGCCGCACTTTCCAGCTCTGGAGAGGGCCTGACACGCAGTGGGGCCTCAGCGTGCGTTTGCCGAGTGGACGGGCAGTGCTGACTCTCGTGCTCGGGTCTGTTTACATACAACTGACGTGCTGATCACTAGTGACTGACCCGTTCATTAAGCAGTTGCTGCAGGACATGCTCCTGAGGAGCTTGCTCCGCTCTGGGCAGCTTTCACGCATTTGCAGAATAACAAGGCTTTTGAAATCCTCTAGTTTGGGCATCATCAGCTCAGTTTGCCTTCAGAGAACGAGTCTCAGTTAGTCCTCGACACACGCTCCCCAAGAGCGGAAGAGGCGCCGGGGGTCAGCGTGGAGGCCTGCGAAGCTTCTTGAAGTCAGGTGTTCTTTCACGGTCGTGCTTCTCTTACAAGGACTTCCTAGAAACAGAGGCCAACTAAGTCCTGCTCTCTGGGTCCAGTGGGAGCATCTACCTGGCGTCACCTGCCCTTCAGAGCTACTGCCAGAGGAGCACCGGGCTGCGGGCATCAGGTTCCCACCGTCTGCTGTGTGTGTCCAGTGTCTCTCTCGGAAGATGCTATGGACCGAATGGTGTCCCCCCAATCCAGGTGTTGAGCCCTAACCCCCAATGTGACCATATTTGGAGAAGGGGCTTTTAGGAGGTAATTAAGGTTAAACGAGGTCATCAGGGTGGGTCCTGATCCGACAGGATTGGTGGCCTTGTAAGAAGATGAAGACTCAGAGCTCTGCCCCGTCCCTCGCCGGCCACGTGAGGACCCGGCGAGCAGGGGCCCCCGTCTACAAGCCAGAGGAGGGATCTCTCCAGGAACCGGATTGGCTGACACCTTGACCTTGGACTTCCAGGCTCCGGAACTGTGAGCATTGAATTTCCGTTGTGTAAGCCACAGTCTGGTATTCCGCTACGGCGGCCGGAGGACACCAAGACAGCAGGAGAGCTTGGGTCCGCGAGACTAGGAACCTGCCCCTCGGTGCCTTTCAGTCCGATCCAGGCATCTCTAATTCTGCCAACCGGAATTTATTTAGCATTTTCTGCAAGCTAGACACTGTGCTTCTTAGGGCAGGAAACTGATGCGGAAATGGTGCTGACCTAGGCTGTCATTGATCAGACATTAGAAACTTATTACTATTGTTACTCTATTATTATTAATAGCATCGACAAGTCCTCTCTGCTAACAAAGCACCTTTGTACGCATTATTACGTTGACTCCTCAGCCTCCAGGGAGGCAGGCAGGCATTTTCATGAGGAAACAGGCGCAGGTAGAGTAAATGGCTGTCCCGAGGTCAGGAGACTGAAGGGACCTGGCCTCATCTCTGGAAACTACAAAGAATATTTATTCTCAGGAAAAGAACATGACCTGGAGGAAACTCTTAACATTTCTAGCTCTGAGTCCTGACCCAAAGAAGTTGTAGGGAGGACGAGGTCAGTTCCCTGCCAGGTCTGCCATGGACAGGGGCACAGGTTGTACACTGCCCACTTCAAAAAGCACCAGTCACATAGAATACTGTGTGACTCACGGCCCCCAGAGTTGAGCAGTGTATGATCCATACAACAAAGTGCAGTGGTCCTGGCGTCTCCAGGGCCTGTCAGTCACACGCCATCAGTGGATGTAGACCACGCACCCTGCTTTTTCTAGGGAAGAATCTCAGGAAGAGGCATGTGACCTAAACCTTGCTCCAGGAGTCTGGCTGGGATGGCTGGAAGACATCACTGGACGCAATTTGTGCTGTACTCCTCCGCCATCCCCTGGTGATCAGACAAAAGGACCTACGGCCGTTGCTGGGGGCCGAATGGGCCTGCCTCCTCCTGAGAGCATCTCGCGCTGGTCTGCTAAGCAGCTTGCCCTGGGTGCTCGGCAGGTAAGCCCTGTGGCCAAGGATGCCTAAGGCCTGTCTTCACTCCTCCAGGCCTTTCTGATAAACGTGGCTCCGGAGAAAGCCCAGGCAGGGGACCAGGATGAGCAATGCCACTTACGGCAGGCCTTTCAAGGGCTTATTCAAATCTGCAGCCTTGGGAATGGGGCCTGATGGATTTTCAAGGACCCCTGCTGGGCTCATTTCTCACCAGATGAGGTTCACATCCAGGGCTAAGTGATGCGAGTAACTCTCGCTCGCTCTCTCTCTCTCACCCTTTTTTTTGGTTCAGATTAGAGGGAAGAGTTCAAAGCCGTGGGTCTGTTTTTACCTTGATGGGTCCAAATGCAGCATGCAGGCCGTGCACGCTCTCCCTGGAGCATATGCACACGCCTGTGTACCTAAGTGTGGACACACACATGCACGTGTGGATATTCACCCAAGCGCATGCGCACAACATGCTCATGTTACTGGGGGCCGTGGGCCACACGTGGCAGGTCCCTACAGGTGTGCATGCCTTTGTGCACTGGATATAAGCCCATGTGAATGCGTGAGCAGATGAGTATGCTCACAGACGCCTTCTCACAAGGGCATACGTGTCCTCCTGCAAAGAGAAACGAATGGCCCGTGCACACGCAGGCACGCGCTCACACTGCAGACAAAGCGTGCCCTCCACTTCAGTCTCCAATGGTTAAAAGCCAGACGTTGAAAGCGTTAATCACAGACGCTGCCAGAAGTTCAGCTGCAACATTGATTCCTGTGGTTGTCGGCGCTGGGTAAATAAACCCCAAGTGGCGTCTGATGTCGGGTCTGCTCACAGACAGCCGGCACCGGCGAGGAGTGGGAGCCGGTCAATGTTTACAACCTTCCTTAAAGCAGGGCGGCCCGCACAGAGGAGCGAGGATGTCCAGGGCCAGCGGGCAGCCTCGAGGTCTCCCAGCCCATTTGTCGACTCGTTTGCAGGAGCAGGTGAACCTTTCTGTTCCTGGGAAGCCAGCCGGAGCCAGCGGAGGACCCTTGAGACCACCCAGGTATGGGCGCTCACGGTCCTTCCCCACAGCCAGCTCGGGTCCGTGTGCCCTCTGTGCATGACCGGACAGCGTCCTCCCCACTGGCGCCCGAAAGGCAGAGGTCAGCCTGAGTGCATCAGTAGCCTGCCTTTGGCCTGATCACCAGCTGCTGGGGCTGCATTGTGTCCCCAAATTCATATGTTGGAGTCCTAAGGCCCCCTTCCTCAGGATCAGGAGAGAGGCCTTCACAGAGGGGATTCAGGGAGATGAGTTCACAGGGCGGTCCTGACCCAGTCTGACTGGTGTCCTTGTAAGAAGAGGCGATCAGGACACAGACACACAGAGGGACGACCACATGAGGACACAGGGAGGAGACGCCATCGGCACATCAAGGAGAGAGGCCTCAGGAGGACCCAGCCCTGCCGACACCTCCATCTTGGCCTTCCAGCCTCCAGGGCCGAGACAGTAAACGTCTGTTGCTTAAGCTCCCAGTCCATGGTGCTTCGTTCCAGCAGCCTCTGCTAACTCAGCACCAGACAATCCTCGACCGCATCACTGACTGACCCCCCGCTCCGCCTTAGACTGACCCCCAGATGCTGGCCCTTCACGGAGGCCTGAGCCTGGTCACGGCTGAGCCCTGGCCCTGGCCACACGTGGTGACGCTGCTGAGTCTTTTAAAGAGATTTAAGTGAGACGTAAGTCCCGTCCATCCCCGGCATGGTTACCATTGTGGAGCTCTTCACTCCTCCATGTGGGGTCACCTTCCTGCCTGTCATCCTTTCCTTCCACCTGCACAACTCCCTTTAGCATTTCTTGTAGCATGAGGCCACAGGTGGTGAAATTTTAGCTTTTTGTGTCTGAAAAAGTCTTTGTTTTGCCTTTGTTTTTGAAAGATGTTGTTGTTGGGTGAAGAATTTTCAGTCGACAGGTTTTTTCTTTGGTACTTTAAGGATGCTTCTGCGTGACATGCTTGTCACCACTGACTCCAGTCAGGAATCCACCATCATCCTCATCTTTGTTGTAGAAGAAAATGCCTTTCTCATCTTTTCCCAGGTTTTCTCTTCATCACTGGTTTTGAGCAACTTGATCATGCTGTGTCATGGCGCAAGTTTCTTGGGGATTTTTTTTTTTTTTTTATTAATGTTATGATGGATTACAAGCTTGTGAAATTTCAGTTGTACATTTTTGTTAGTCATGTTGTGGGTACACCACTTCCCCCTCCGTGCCCTCCCCCCACCCCCCCTTTTCCCTGGTAACCACCGATCAGATCTCCTTCTCAATATACTAATTTCCACCTATGAGTGGAGTCATATAGAGTTCGTCTTTCTCTGACTGACTTATTTCGCTTAACATAATGCCCTCGAGGTCCATCCACATTGTTGTGAATGGGCCAATTTCGTCTTTTTTTATGGCTGAGTAGTATTCCATTGTGTATATATACCACATCTTCTTTATCCAATCATCAGTTTCTGGGTATGTAGGCTGGTTCCACGTCTTGGCTATTGTAAATAATGCTGCGATGAACATAGGGGTGCAACAGACTCTTGAGATATCTGATATCAGGTTCTTAGGATAGATACCCAGTAATGGGATGGCTGGGTCATAGGGTATTTCTATTTTTAACTTTTTGAGAAATCTCCATACTGTTTTCCATAGTGGCTGTACCAGTTTGCATTCCCACCAACAGTGTATGAGGGTTCCTCTTTCTCCACAACCTCTCCAACATTTGTCGTTCTTGGTTTTGGATGTTTTTGCCAATCTAACGGGGGTAAGGTGATATCTTAGTGTAGTTTTGATTTGCATTTCCCTGATGATTAGCGATGATGAACATCTTTTCATGTGTCTATTGGCCATATTCATATCTTCTTTTGAGAAATGTCTGTTCATGTCCTCTGCCCATTTTTTGATCGGGTTGTTTGTTTTTTTGTTGTTAAGCAGTGTGAGTTCTTTGTATATTATGGAGATTAACCCTTTGTCGGATAAGTGGCTTGTAAATATTTTTTCCCAATTAGTGAGCTGTTTTTTTGTTTCAATTCTGTTTTCCCTTGCCTTGAAGAAGCTCTTTAGTCTGATGAAGTCCCATTTGTTTATTCTTTCTATTGTTTCCCTCAACTGAGGAGTTACAGTGTCCGAAAAGATTCTTTTGAAACTGATGTCAAAGAGTGTACTGCCTATATTCTCTTCCAAAAGACTTATTGTCTCAGGCCTAATCTTTAGGTCTTTGATCCATTTTGAGTTTATTTTGGTGTGTGGTGAAAAAGAATGGTCGATTTTCAATCTTTTGCATGTGGCTGTCCAGTTTTCCCAGCACCATTTGTTGAAGAGACTTTCTTTTCTCCATTGTAGGCCCTCTGCTCCTTTGTCGAAGATTAGCTGTCCATAGATGTGTGGTTTTATTTCCGGGCTTTCAATTCTGTTCCATTGATCTGTGCACCTGTTTTTGTACCAGTACCATGCTGTTTTGATCACTGTAGCTTTGTGTAGTATGTTTTGAAATTGGGGATTGTGATGCCTCCGGCTTTGTTTTTCTTACTCAGGATTGCTTTAGCAATTCGTGGTCTTTTGTTCCCCCATATGAATTTTAGGATTGTTTGTTGAATTTCTGTGAAGAATGTTCTTGGGATTCTGATTGGGATAGCATTGAATCTGTATATTGCTTTGGGTAGTATGGACATTTTAACTATGTTTATTCTTCCAATCCATGTGCAAGGAATGTCTTTCCATCTCTTTATGTCATCGTCAATTTCTTTCAAGAAAGTCTTGTAGTTTTCATTGTATAGATCCTTCACTTCCTTGGTTAAGTTTATCCCAAGGTATTTTATTCTTTTTGTTGCGATTGTGAATGGGATAGAGTTCTTGAGTTCTTTTTCTGTTAGTTTATTGTTAGTGTATAGAAATGCTACTGATTTATGCACGTTAATTTTATACCCTGCTACTTTGCTGTAGTTGTTGATTATTTCTAATAGTTTTTCTGTGGATTCTTTGGGGTTTTCTATGTATAAGATCATGTCGTCTGCAAACAACGCGAGTTTTACTTCTTCGTTACCTATTTGGATTCCTTTTATTTTTTTTTCCTGCCGAATTGCTCTGGCCAGCACCTCCAGTACTATGTTGAATAGGAGTGGTGAAAGTGGGCCCCCTTGTCTTGTTCCTGTCCTCAGAGGGATGGCTTTCAGCTTTTGTCCATTGAGTATGATGTTGGCTGTGGGTCTATCATATATGGCCTTTATTATGTTGAGGTACTTTCCTTCTATACCCATTTTACTGAGGGTTTTTATCATAAATGGGTGTTGGATCTTGTCGAATGCTTTCTCTGCATCTATTGAGATGATCATGTGGTTTTTGTTTTTCATTTTGTTGATGTAGTGTATCACGTTGATTGACTTGCGGGTGTTGAACCATCCCTGTGTCCCTGGTATAAATCCCACTTGATCATGGTGTATAATCTTTTTGATGTATTGCTGTAATCGGTTTGCCAAAATTTTGTTGAGGATTTTTGCATCTATGTTCATCAGTGATATCGGCCTGTAGTTCTCCTTCTTTGTGTTGTCCTTGTCAGGTTTGGGGATCAGAGTGATGTTGGCTTCATAGAATGTGTTAGGGAGTTCTCCATCTTTCTCAATTTTCTGGAACAGTTTGAGGAGAATAGGTATTAAGTCTTCTTTGAATGTTTGGTAGAATTCTCCAGAGAAGCCGTCTGGTCCTGGACTCTTGTTTTTGGGGAGGTTTTTGATTACCGTTTCTATTTCCTTACTTGTGATTGGTCTATTCAGATTCTCCATTTCTTCCTGATTCAGTTTGGGGAGATTGTAGGAGTCTAGGAATTTGTCCATTTCTTCCAAGTTGTTCATTTTGTTGGCATATAGTTTTTCATAGTATTCTCTTATGATCTCTTGTATTTCATTGGTATCTGTTGTGATTTCTCCTCTCTCATTCCTGATTTTATTAATTTGCGCTTTCTCTCTTCTTTTCTTGGTGAGTCTGGCTAGGGGTTTGTCAATTTTGTTAATTCTTTCGAAGAACCAACTCTTTGTTTCATTGATCCTTTCTATTGTCTTTTTTGTTTCAATATCGTTTATTTCTGCTCTTATTTTTATTATTTCCCTCCTTCTACTGACTCTGGGCTTTGTTTGTTCTTCTTTTTCTAGTTCTGTTAGGTGTCGTTTGAGGTTGCTTACGTGAGCTTTTTCTTGTTTAGTGAGGTGAGCCTGTATTGCGATGAATTTCCCTCTTAGGACTGCTTTTGCTGCATCCCAAATGATTTGGTATGTCGTGTTCTCATTTTCATTTGTCTCCAGATAATATTTGATTTCTTCTTTAATTTCTTCAATGATCCATTGTTTGTTGAGAAGCGTGTTGTTTAGTCTCCACATTTTTGCACCTTTCTCTGCTTTTTTCTTGTAGTTGATTTCTAGTTTAATAGCGTTATGATCAGAAAAGATGCTTGATATTATTTCAACTCTCCTGTATTTATTGATGTTTGCTTTGGTTCCCAAAATATGGTCAATCCTTGAGAATGTTCCATGTGCACTTGAGAAGAATGTGTAACCTGCTGTTTTTGGATGAAGTGTTCTATATATATCTATTAAGTCCATCTGGTCTAATTTTTCATTTAATTCTATTATTTCCTTGTTGATTTTCTGTCTGGATGTTCTGTCCATTGGTGTTAATGGTGTGTTGAGGTCCCCTACTATTATTGTATTGTTGTTGATGTCTTCTTTTAGTTCTATTAAGAGTTGCTTTACAAATTTTGGTGCTCCTGTGTTGGGTGCGTATATATTTATAAGTGTTATGTCTTCTTGGTGGAGAGTCTCTTGGGGATTTTTTGACACCCTGGATCTGTGGGTTTATAGTTTCCATCAAATTCGGAAAATTTCCAGCCATTGCTTCTTTAAACATGTTTTTCTCTCCTCTCTTTTCCTCTCCGTCTCTCCAGCTCTCCTCTCTTTTAAGTACTTTAGACGCACGTGTCAGGCTGCTGTCTGGCCCCGTGGCTCACGAATGCTCTAGTAATCATTTTGCTCACTGTATTTCATTTGTGATGGCTTCTATTGCTGTGCCATCAAGGTCACTCATCTTCTCTTCCACAGTGTCTGGTCATCCAGTAACCCCATTCAGGGTACTGTTCATCTCAGACGTCGTAGTTTCCGCTCTGGGGGTTGATTTGGGAGGTGGTCCTGCCCCGCCTCTTGTCCATCCTGAAGAGAGCTGCTGTGGCCACTTCGGGTGGGAGGCCGAGCCCAGGGGTGGGCGGCTCTGACTTGGTTCCAGCAGGGCTCCTCTGACCGCATGTTCAGAGTGATGTCAGGGGCAATGGCAGGATCGGGGAGCTGGTGAGGGGGCTGTGATAGGACCCCAGATGAGAGACGCAGAAATGTAGATGGTAAACCGTGCTCTGACTTTCTATTTTAAAGCAGGGCCGGCAGGACTCCTGGAGAGAGAGGGCAGTCCAGCAGGATCCCGGGCTGGGCTGGAGTGTCATGAGGATGGAGACGGGGCGGCCACAGGGCACCGGCTTCAAGGGAGAGCAGGAGCTGAGGCTGGATGCATTGGCTTTGTGTCCAGTTGGTCCAGAAAGTGCTGTGGGGATTGATCCGTGCTGAGGCCGTCAGGGTGGCCAGGATTCTAAGTGGACGCTTGGTGCTGGCTGTCCTGATTGTTTTGTGAGGGCACAGGCGTGCACGGTGCACACATGTGGTTTCTAGGACAGGAAATTAAACTATGATGTAATAGAAAGGACCTTTTTCATTGGGTCCAGGGTTCGAGACAGTGGCCCTGGGCTGTGGCCGGAGCTCTCTGAGCCTTCGTTCTTCCCTTATGCTGTGGGGACAACACCGTCCCCCGCCGAGGGTGTGAGGCTCAAATACAGCCATTCACAGGAGACGTAGGCCCTCTTTGCAAACTACTCTTCTGCTTATTAACAACCGGATGTAATAGGAGAGTGGCGAGGCCCCCGGGCAGTACATGGCTGATGGCCATTGCAGGGTGTGGACATGTTCTCAGATCATCCGGTGGCCCAGGGGCCCCGGCCCTCACAGCGGCTCCCTCCTGGCTCTGAGGTGACTGCAGGTACCAAGAGCCCTCGTGGCTGAGCTTCAGTGCAGCCGCCCCAGCCCCTGCCCTCCGGTCTCCCCTGGGCTGCCTTCAGTCCACTCTCCATCTCCTTCCCTCCGGCCTCTGCCTCCTGCTTTTCAGGGTTGGGCACAGTCTCCGCCTCCCTCAGCCTGCAGCCTGCAGCCTCTGCCTCCTTCCCCTGTTCTCACCCTTGCTTTCTGGGAGCCCCAGTCCTGGGTCAGGACCTCCCCGCCCCTGCTCATCTGCAAGTCCCCTGAAAGGTTCAAGCACATTTCTGTTCTGTCGCTCATTTATAATAATAATAAGAGCCGCTGTGCATCAAACACCTGCCTGAGCCAGGAATGGCCCTCAGCGCTTCACACACGATGCCCGCCTGGGCCTCAGGGCAAGAGCATTCATGACCCCTCGACCCGAGATGAGGACACCGAGGCACAGAGGGTCACGGAGTGAAAGATGGGCAGCGGGAAGTGGGAGGGGGGCAGCACCCGCTCAGACCCCTGGGCTACCATCTTCACAGGCATGAGACCTCATGCCCATCTGGCCGCCCACCTGCGGCGGCGTCTTGTGTGACTGACGAGCTGTGGACGTGGGTGGACGCCGGCTCCTCATTCGGACCAAGGGCCTCTCAAGGGCAGGGGTTGGGAGTGTCCTCCCCTCTCTTGTCCCTCCCAGACTCCCTGGGCTGGCCTTCCCGGGTTCCTAATAGAGAAAGACTCCCAGATTCATTGGTCGATTATGGAGTTGCAGATGGACATGCAGACCCACAGGCCAAGAGGAGAGGGCATCTCAAGAAGGATTTAATATTCTCCCTCTAGTCTTAAAGGGACGACCAGACAGGGCGTGCTGCCAGAGTCCAAGAGGCAGGAGAGGGCTGTGGGCTCTCGGCATCTACCTGGCTTCCCCCCGCCATCTGTCTCCTCCCACACAGTGGAGAAAGCTGAGCTTCCTCCCAATGGCAGCCTCAGTTTCCCCTCACTCTCAGCCCATCCTAGCTGGATGCAGGAGGCCCCTCCCTCTCTGGAGGTCTGGCTTCTGTCCTGTTCCCTGGGCCTGAGCCCCAGCCTGAACAACCTCCATTCATTCACCGAATGGGTACTGAGGACCCACTACCCTCTAGGAATTCCTCAGTGATCCAGACGGACAGGAAATCTCGGGGGGCCGCATGGTCCACATGGACAGCCGGGCAGTAGACAGACAGACAGACAACCCACTGATGTGGTTTCAGGGAGCTGTGGGTGCTGTGAGGAAAACCCACAGGGAGACAGCAGAGTGGGGAGAGGACGGCAGGCAGGAGCTGTCGTGGCCGGAAGGGTGTCTGGGATGCTGGAACTGAGGCCTGGACGACAAGGAGGAGCCGCTCGGGGGAGACCCTCTGCTGAGCGCCTGACTGTCCTCTGCTGCCTGGCTACTGGCCTTGAGCTGGACACACTTCCTCATCCAGTCCCTCGGTCAGCAGCAAATCCTGTCCCCAGGTCTGATAAGTGGATGCTGGGCCCAGTGAATGAATGAATGAATGAATGAATGAATGGGTGAATGTACAACCTGAGTTAATTCTACCAACACCCACCATGTGGAGACTGTTATTAGCCCCATTCTTCAGGGGAGGAAACTGAGACCCAGGGGTTCTGAGCACTCTGCTGGGTTGTGAGTGCTGGAGAGGGTTCCCGGGCAGGTCCAGCTCCTGGACGCCCCAGGACGTGCTGCTGTGTGGGCAACGGGGCTCCTTGCAGACAGCGGCCGTGTCTGTGCCTGGAATCCCCGTGCCTCCCCCTTTGTCTGGCGACGAGAAGGCTTTGCTGTCAGTGTGGAGGGCACCGCGCCCCCTGCCACTTGGAGCAGACGGCGCCTGCCAGAGACAGACGGCCGAGCCAGGGCGTTGGCACAGGCTTCCAAGAGCCTGTGGGTGGCCGAGGGCTTTGGCCTTGCTCCCGCCGTCTCTTCAAACAGGCAGCAATGCGGCAACAGCGCCTTGGCTCCTGTCACTCTCGTCAGCTCCTGCGCTGGCCCTCCGGCCAGGCTGTGGCCTGGAGCCTTCTCGAGACAGAACAGTGAGGAATAATTGTCATGTCAAGCCCCAGGCCTCCAACAGCCGCCAGGAGTCACACCCAGGGAGGCCGTTCTTGAACAGTTCCTCATTTCTTTGCAGCAACCGGGAGAGCAAAGACGGCTGGGCCAGCAGCTCAGGACCAGCGGCAGACCCGTGGGGTAGGGGGTGGCGGGCGCTCTGCAGAAACTCCAGGCGGGAGCCAGCTCGCGGAGTGCCACCCACGTCCAGTTCTCTGTTGGGAACCTTAGCCCGGGCAGCAAACCTCACTGCCATCCGCCTTCGAAGGAGGCCCATGTCTCCCCGCTGGGAGGCTCCAAGTGCACTTTCCTGTGAGCGGGAGGTCGTGTGAGCCTGGCGGTGGTGGATGATGGACAGAGAGGCCCGGAATCTGGCGATGGCTTTTCTGGTGCTCTAAGTGCGTGTGTCTGCCACAGCGGGCGGGTGCGGGGGGCATGGTTGCATCAGTGGTTGGGGTCTGGGAGAGAGTAAGAATGGAGGCTGTCAGGACCATCCTGGACAGGAGCCTGGGGCGCCTTTAGGACTCACCCACGGTGGGTGGGGGAGGCACGTCCGCCTTGCCTGTCAGATATGGGGTTGGGATCTTGGTTCCATTCATGCCTTGGTCAATATCCAAGGGGGCGGTCACGTTGTGGGGCCAGGTGGCAGCAGCTTGGCCTCAGGTGGCCAGACACAAGAGCAGAGCCAGGGAGGATCCGGGAGGCAGGGGGCCGATTCTGTCTCAGGCGAGAAGGGACAGAGGTAGCCTGAGGGAGGATGGAACTCCAGAAGGGGCTGCCATCTCCAGAAAGGGCTGCCGTCTCACCCTGTGCCTCTGAGGCGGCTCAGCCTGTGCCTGGCCGTGAACCTCTGTCCGTGCAGGGCGGCATGGCCCCGAGCTCCTCATGTACACCCTCCCCCTTGGCCTGCAGGGACCGCGTGGTCTGTACCTCGGCATCGTGTCACCAGCTTTGCTTTGCACACTCGATCAATAGCTGTCGGGGAGGGACTGTCCCGGCTGCCCACGTCACGCTGCTTCTGGCCACTGGCTTCATCTCCACTCCGGACGCTGCCTGCAGCATTTGCACCTGAGGTCAGCAGCGCCACTTCTCAGCTCCCCACCCACCGCCTCCTGCAGACAGTGGGTACCAGCCTCCCTTGTCGTCTCCAGAGTGAGGGACACAGCCTCCTCTAGGCTTCTCGGGGCCCCGGGCCCTGGGCCTGGCCCACCGGCCCACACCCCAGCTGGCCCACCTGATCCCACGTCCCCAGTGGGTGCAGGGCCTGTTGTGGCCTCCCGAAGCCATGGGAGGAGATGCCTGCAGATGCCTGGGGAGGGAACCAGATGTGCAAAGGTGGGGTGAGGCTCAGGGGGGTCACAGGCCCATGAGCACACCTGAGAATGTTAGACACAGAGCCTAGAGCTGTGGGACCAGGTCAGACCCATCCCCAGGGGCCCAAGCCTCGTGTGGGCTGGCCCTGCAGGGGGTACCTCAGAGGTACAGCACAAATGCAGGGGCTCAGGGACAGGAAGAGCCACGGACGACTCAGACGTTTACAGCCAAGGAACCTGGGTGAACGGGGCCACATCCACGGAGACAGGCAACCCAGGAGCGGGGGGTGCTCAGAGAAAGGAGGAGCTCGGTGTCAGTCACCCCTTGCTGAGATGCCGATGGCCACAGGGTGAGGTGTGGGGGGAAGGCGGCTGTGCTGAATAAATGAGTGAATGAATAAATGAGTGAATGATGGATGTGTGTGCTCTCTGCACCTGCTCTATTTGATGCCCAAAGAGGAATGTTGTTTGGGTGCAGAGTTTTGGGACCACCCAGATGGAGAAGGTTGCTGAGGCCAGAAAGTGCGCTGTCTGCTTGACCGTGTGGAGTGATGGGAGAGGCCGAGGTAGGACCTGGGGCCGTTGGACGGACCCATTTCACACACTCCATAGACACGTACAGCTGTGTGCACACGTGTACCTGCATGCACAGATGCACACACACCAGCACACTGCACTCACGAACACGTGACACGCACATGCGTGCCCACAGGGAAGTGTGTGCACAGGTGGATGTACACACAAGCACACACACACACACACACACACACACGCACACCCATAGTGCTTACACACAGGCACATGCACGTATACACACAAGCACACACAATGCACTCACACACACACTAGCCCGTGCCGCTCTGGATTCCTGGAATGGCACGGCTACTCCTCCGTTCACCCTGCACTCCAGCCAGCACAGCCCGCAGAAGCCGTGTCTTCGGCTGACGCGTCAGCTTTGGTCCCCTGGTTCTGTCCTTGCTGCCGCAACAGAGCACCAGCTTAGGTCACAATAGGCTGCCAACCTCAACTTCCCCTTTTGGTTGAAGTCCAGGCACGAACTGGTGGCAACCTCTGTCTTGTGTGCAGGATTTCAGGGACCACTGTGGTGTGGCGTGGGCTGACCATGAGTGAGGGGTCCAAGCCACTCTGAGAGACCCCTCTGCTCTGCAGAACTGACGTGCCTGACCCAAGGAGGAACCGGCTGGAGATGCTGGGGTGGGCCCACTGCGTGTGTCCCCAACTACCAGCACATGGGGTGGCCTCTGTCGTTGTTTCTTTGCTGCTCCTGAGGACGCGGCAAGGCCCCCACACGTCCCTCGAGACCCCGCTGCCATGTGAACCCACAGGTTCCTCTCCCTCACGGGTGCCTGGAGCCCCCCGCTGAAACTTCTCTCCTTCTGATCAAAGGTGACATGTCACCTCTCCCTTAAGTGACTGGTGGCTTGATCGTCACTTGGCTCTTGGCACACCCCCGAGGAGGGACGCCAGCCCACGTGGTCTGGAGGGGTGGGAAGAGGGTGTGTACTCCCAGGCCTGGACTGACTCCCCCTGCCGACCGCCTGCCTGAGCTAGAAGGGGGGCTTCTGAACAGAGGGAGCGGAGACGAGCCCAGGGCGTGTTTCCGGAAAGGTTCAGGAGCCCGAGTCCTCTGGGCCGCCTCCCGGACGAAGATGAGGAAGAAAGGGAGGTCAGGGAGCAGAGGAGGCAGCCGGCCTCCAGTGTCAGCCAGCTGGGCTTCATGCCTCCCTCCCACCCCTGCAGCTGGTGGAGGGGCATCGGGTGATGCAGGGCCGTCCCCAGGCTGCTCAGAGATGGTAGGCACGGCCGGGGAGGGAGCGGCCTTGGAGGGGGTGCCCAGGTCAGGGAATTTGCATCTCGAAGAGATAAATGGAGAGCTGGCTGTCAGCAGGTCCCTCTGCACCAGAAGACTTGTTTGTCCTGGAGCAAGGGCAGGACGCAGCAGCAGCACATTTCAAACACCAGGAGAGGCTGCAATCGTCCGGGAGGTGTTTGCAAGGGCGTTTTCTGCCGCCAGTTGACTTTCCTGTGGGTCACCCCCACCTCACGGGCAAGCCCCTGGGGGCATCCCAGCTGCCTGCCTCCCCGCCCGTCCCCCAGGGGCTGCGCTGGGCTTCCCTGCTCCCTGACCCAGCGGAGGCAGTGAGAGCTGAGGGGAGAGTGGGCTGTGCCTCGCGGGTGCGGGCTGGCTGTGACCGCTCCCCCTCCCCGGCCCGACTCCCCACCGTCCACGGACTCCGGCCTCCGTCCCTGCTCCTGTGAGCTCACGGGCGGCTCTGCCTGGTGCCTGCGCCTGAACAGCCTTTGTGCCCCATCTGGTGACAGTCACATGGTCAGCGCATGGGCGGACCCCTTGGCTGATGACCACCACCTCCCCTGAACCCCTGGACCTGAGGCCAGGCATCCTGCGGTGAGACCTCCCTTAGAGCCACTCGCTGATCTGGCCCCTCGGAATATGTCAGGGGGGCCCCTGCGTCACAGAGCTTACAGGTGACCCAGCAACTAAGGACGTGTGTCGTAGGTGAGAGGAGCTGAGGGCTATGGTAAGAAAAGTGGTGTGCAGGGTCAGGCATCACAGTGCAAATAGGGTGACCGAGCAGGTGATGCATCGGGGGTCCTGTATTAGTTACCCACAGCTGCGTAACAACAGCCGCCCCATGGAGTGGGGTGCAGCAGCTCGGTCATGATCGAGTGCCCGTGGTGAGGAGCCCAGCACAGCTCAGCTGGGCCCTGCTCAGGTCTCACAGGCTGCAGTCAAGTTGACGAGGGGCCAGGAGTCCCATTGGAGGCTGGGCTGGGCAAGGACTGAGTGAAGCCCTCCTGGGTGTTGGAAGGACTCAGTTGCTCAATCTGTTTAGCTGAGGTCCTCGTTCCCCGCTGACCATTTCAGAGGCCGCTCTCTGTTCCTTGTGTGTGGGCCTCTCCTCCAACGTGGCGGGCTGCATCCTCCGAGCCAACAAGGGACGAGTCTGCCAGCAAGATGGAAATCACGCTGTCTTGTAACCTCATCCCAAAGTGGAGTCCCATTACCATTGCCACATTCTGTTGGTCAGGAGCAAGTCACCGGGCCATCCCACGCTCAAGGGGAGCAGGACACGGGAGTGCGTGCTCCCAGAGAGAAGAATCCAGGGATGTGAGCTCCGGGAGACGGTGCGCAGGGGTGCGTGCCCCGGGAGAGGGTATGCAGGGGTGCATGCTCCGGGAGGGGGCTTATTGAGGGCCACCTTTGGAGTCTGTCTACCCTGACATTCCCTGGAGACAGCCTGGGACAGAGGTTTGCCAGAGGGTAGCTCACATTGCCAAGAGATTCCAGAAGCACAGGTGCCAGAGACGGGCAAAAGCAACGGGGAGAGGGAGAGAAAGCTCACACGGGGACATGTCTTCAAGGCGCCCTGCAGCGGGCCTCTGTGCCCCAGCCCCTGGCTACCTGAGGAGCCTTGGCAGGTGTCTCAGACTTGCCCGCCGAGGGATAGAGATCCGCCAGCTCCCGTTCCTCGCGGCTGAGGGCTGTCCTGCTCTCAGGCACATCAGCTTCCGGGTGCTGAGGGCCGGGTGGCGCCCTCGGGCATCCTGGGTTGCACCTGTGCTCCCTGGGGCAGCAACGGTGAGCCTGGGATTTGAGGGGGTGGCCTTGCTGCTGGGCGACCCCCGCGTGAAGCTGGAGTGGACATGAGGGTCAGCGAGTCAGTGGGGGGCCTTCTTGGCTTCTCCGTGACCTGGCTCTGCCCAGCCCAGCCCCAGCCCAGGTTCCCACCTGCTCCTTGAGCGGACAACCAGTGGGTCCAGGCTGGGGAGGCGCCCATGAGCCCGGGCTGCGCTCTTCGCGGGGCTGGATTTACGGGCTTGGAGGGCCTTGTCTTGATGGCGCTTTCTCCCTAAGTGTCTAGAGGGCTCTGTGCTAACAGCTGGAGTGCCGTGCTAAACGCTCGCTTAAGGGGCATCCGTGAGCATAATTAAGGCCGTGCCCCTTGGATTTGCACAGTAAGGACTGGGGAAATGCCAACTCAGGCAACAGCTCCCAGCATGTTAAAATCTCACTCTGCCTGGCATCAGGGACCTGGGCGGGGCTGTGCTCACCCTGGGCCCTGAGCTGGTGGGGCCTGAGGTCCTGAGCCCTGGCCTGAAGGGGCTTGGAGAGGGTGGTTTCCAGCAGCCCGCCGGCTCCGGCCTCCATGTTTCTGACCCTCATTGGGGTTCTGCTCAGTCACTCATGGCAGGGAAATTAATGGGGGGTGCTTAGTGCTGGGGTGGCAATGGCTGTGTGAACCCTCGCCACGTGAGCCTGTGCGTGGCCAGGAGACTGGGGTCGAATGCTGGGGTCCCAGGGCCTGAGCATGGCGTTCCCACCCGAGGCAGAGGGGGTGGAGGCCCAGAGGTAAACCAAGTCAGACTCTAGGGAAATTCACACTCCTTGAGGACCCAGCCCAAGCCGTGGGCAGGCAGGACCCGAGGCAGATGTGAAGATGGGGGCACAGAGCAAGCCAGGGAGCACAAGTTAAGGGGGTCTTCATGGTTCCTGTGAGTTGTCGTAGCTTCTTCCTCCCACCCTTAGGGGTTGGGGTGAGACATGCCTGATGCCTGGGGCATTGGGCCGCCCTATGAGAAAAGGTCAGCAAGGCGGTCGACCATCCAAACCAGGTCACAGTGGGGCGGAAGGCCCAGCAGGCGCCCTGGACAATATGGGAGACAGAAGGAGGCAGGGGTGGGGTGAGGCCCACTGATGGGGCAAAAGGAGAGAGTCTGCCTGGCCGCTGAGGGCCACCAGGAGTTGAGGGAGGCCAGGGGGCACGAGGTCAATCATGAGGTCAGCAGGGAGAAGTGTCCTGGGTCGAGCCCTGCCTCAAGGAGCAGTTCTCTGAGGCCGGCTTCTGGTGTCTTGGGGTTTCCCAGTCAATTCCTGGCACGAATAATAACCAAGCTGCTGCTGGCCCTTGGGAGCTGTGCACGCCTCTGGGAGGCCAAGATCAAGGTCGCTTCCAAGAACTCAAGGAGCCTCTGTGATTCCCTGACTGGGTGCGTCTAAGAGTCCGATACTGGGGGGCAGAGGGGTGTCCAGACTCTATCCAGAATCTATCCAGGTCACCCCGGCTTCCCCTGCTCTAAGCAGGGGGCCATGGTCAGGGGTGGTCTCCACTGCAGGCTGTGGAAGACCATGGTCCTCAGTTTCCCCGCCCCCAGCCCACCCCCAGCCCAGCGAGGAGATGATCGCAGTGCCCACCCCAGGCTGCACAGAGGACACGAGCCCTTGCTTGCCCACCTTGAGAGGGGCACTGAGGGTGGGACCCCAGGCTTTGGTGTCCAGTCCCTGAGCTGGTTTCCAGGAGGGCACCCTTGGTCTCCCGACGATGCTTAGGCCTCCGGGCTGCGAGCATCGTGAGTGTGCATCCGTGGCTGTTTCGTGGCTTCTCCTGGAGTTTATGTTGTCCTGTGACCCCAGTCTGCCCTACAGGTGGGGCCACTGACAGGTAGATTCAGATCTGTACCCCACGCAGGAGAGACCCCCGCTCAAGTTCTCAGGCACGGCTCAGCACGTGTCACCTGCGTTCCCCAAGGCCAGCCTGCGGGGGGACGGGCAGCCCGATGTCCCTCATACTCCACATCCACATGCCCTGCCCAGAGCCCCTCTCACCTCCAGCCACAGGTGGAGGCTGGCCAGGACCTCACCAGACCCCGATGCCGGCTGCGCTGACCACAGAGGCTCCCTTCTGTCCAGATGGGAGAGGCTCCATGAGGAAGGGTCCCTGCAGGCCTGCCTTCCTCCCTGTGACGGCCACGCTCCTGGGCTGGCTCTCGGACCCCCAGCAGGCCATGCCAGTCGAGTCTGGTCCTCTTGACCCTCCTGGCCAACACTCTCCCCAGGGCCTTGCATACATTTCCTCAGGTCACAAAACCCTCCCATGTGAGTCTGGTCCCCGAGAGCAAAGGGAGGCGTGGATGGTGATGGCCCCCAGGACAACTTATCCTCCAATGCCACCTGCCAAGCACACCGTCTGTGGCCTGTCGCTCCTTCAGCCTTGGTTCAGACCTGAGCCTGCTCAGCGAGGGCCCTAAGGGGGCATCTTGCTCTGGGACTGAGATTCTCAAACCTGACCCAGCTCCCCAGGTGCTCAGCTGACCTCCCATACAAGAGTGGGCTCTGCAGGAGGGGGCGCTCGTGTGGTCCATGAGGGCCAGCTCTCACCTTCCTCAGGCACCGGAAGCAGGAGTCAGCGTCACCCTCATCTGAACCCTCAGTCCTAGGCGGGGCCCGGGGATCTCTGTTGGTTTAGGGCAGACGAGCTGGGATGTCAGAGTTGGCAGAGGGAGCAAGGGACTACTGGCCCCGACTCTGACCAGATGAGGAAGTGAGGCCCAGAGAGAAGGGCTCGCCTACGCCACAGCCACAGAGCAAATAGTTGGCCTAGTCAACACCAGGCCTGGCATTCCTGCCTCCTGGGGTGGCCAGCAGGAGAGGAGCTGGACACCAGGGATGCAACAGGATAGGGACCGGAGCTGAGGGTCTTGGTTTCCCATCACCGGCTCCAGACGGGCCCCGGCTGGCGGGATGCGAGGCCAGGCGAGCATACGCCTGCCACAGCACGTGACAGCCGTCAGCCGTCCAGAAAGCCGGCAGAGCCTGGCCGTGGTTGGGGGGGAGTCTCAGCAGTTACCATTTACGCCTTGGAAAGCAGAGACCCATATGGTGTCAAAGGCCCCGGGAGGATGGAGGTAGCGGTGGGGAGGATGTTAACTGCCTCTGGGCACACTCGGTCCCAGGACACAGGCAAGGCTGGCTCAGCCTGGACACCGGCTGTAGCTGGGGTGGCTCTTTCTGTGATGCGTGTCCCTCCTTATTTGTGTGGGAACTTGCGTGGTCCCTAAGGGCTGGGCTCCCTGGTGCCCAACGGAGGCAGAAGATGGCAGCCTGGGTGGGAGGACATCTCGGATAGATGGGGCATTGGTGGGTCCTGATGGTGGGCATCCAGGCAGGCAGCGGGGAGCGGCTGGAGCTGGGGGGCTCTTGACTCTTGAGCAGGGTGGAGAGGCCGCATGCGCCAGCTGTGCAGGGACGGTCCTGGATCCAGCTCGGTGCCATGGTGTGTGTCAGGCAACCAGAGCAGGGCCAAGCCAGCCTCTGGCCACTAGGGGTCGGCTCCAGCCCCTTCTCCAGCCCACGGGACATGTGCTTCTCATGGACAGCCCCCCGAGCCTGGATCCTCGCTTCACCTCTTTCTCCAGGGACCTTCACACCACTACCTCCGCTTAGACCCCAGGCCGCGAGGAGGACGGAGGAATTCTTTCTTCCATCTTCCAGATGACCCACCTGAGACCCAGAAGGGTCAGAGATCTGTCCAGGGTCACACAGCAAGTGGCTTGGCCCCAGGACAGAAGCACAGCCCCCCGACCTTGACAGTGATGATGATGATGGTGGTAACGATGGTGACCCCAAAGTCCCTCACATCCGGCAGATTTTTGTCGCATAGACGAGGGAGCCCAGTTCCTCCCACGTCTGCACTCGCAGTGGGTGCTGCAGCCGAGCGAGCTGGAGCAGAGCCCGGCCCTCCGCGGAGCCTCCGTGGGCTGCCTGTGAACGCGCCATTTCATCTGAAGCTCTCAAGATGCGTTTCACAGACTCAGTGTTGCAGCCGGGCGGAAGCCCAGAGATGTGCCACCCAACCTCTTGTTTGCTGAGCAAGGGACTGGCTTGGCCGTGGTCACATAGCCAAATGGGGCCCCAGCGTGGGGTGGGCCAAGGGGACGCGAGCCCCTTCACTGTGCGTTTCTAAAGGGGAGGAGCGGGAGGGGCGCCAACTTCAGACCCTGTGCTGGGGACCAACACCTGCTGCCCCTGAGGGACCCAGGGTAACGACATTCTGTGTGTGAACCTGCCTTGGTCCAGGCCTCTCTCGGCCGGGCGTTGCCCCTGGCACCCCAGGACAGAAGAGCACGTGTGGGATCCGAGCGAGGTGGACTGGAAGCTGGCCCAGGAAGACGTGAGGCAGCTCCTGCCAGCCAGGACCCTGCACGAAGGGGCCGAAGGGAAGGAAGAGCAGGTCCTGCGGGAGACTGGAGAGGCAGCCATCCAGCACGGTGGTGCCCTGCCCTGTGGGCTGGGGCGCTCCAGCCTCGAGCCCCAGTGCTCCGTGTGGAAGAGGGGAGGACGGTGACAGCACGGGGGGCAGAATCGTGCCTGCTTCAGAAGGATGATGCCGGGACCAGGAAGACCAGCCCCTGCGCAGCCTTGGCCCTGCCATCGGGGAGGGATCGTCAGTTATGAATAGTCAGAGCCAGAGTGGGCGTGGGGAGGGGCCGGTGCTGGGGACACCTGAGGACATCAAGGTAGAAATTAGGCCGGAGAGGCTGGCCGGAGGCAGGCAGGGTGGTGGGGACGCATTGAAGGGGATAGACTGGGGTCAAGGGGCCGGGCCAGCCACGGTGGATTGACTGGAGGGCCGTGCACCAGGGGGCATTTGGGGTGACTCACTCGGATTTGGGGTTTGGGGCCACAGAGCGAAGCAGGGAAGGAGTAAGGAGGAGGTGCGAGTTTGGGGGAGAGATAATGAGCCAGGCCTTGGAACCAGCTGGGACGGGAGCAATTAATCTACGGGGAGAGGGAGGGCGCCCACTTTGCTGGCTCAGTACCTGCGCTGCTTACTCTGAATGTTCCTCTAATCGGCTTAGAGGTTTATGCAAATCCGGGGGTGCAGGCGCCCTGATGGGGCTGCAGAGCAATTGTCCAGGCTGCCAGTCCTCATTTCTCCACAGCACCCTGGCTCTGAGCTCCTGCTCCCTGATGAAATCCCTCAGCCAAGATGGGGGTTTTAAACATCATTAGGACTAGAGCCAAAAGGGATTTCCACAGGAAGAAGTGCAGAGGTCCGGAGGCTGGGCCACCCAGGGACCAGAGCAAGATGTGGAAAGTTGCTCTCAGGGTGAGGAATAGGGCCGTGGCAGGGAGGGCCAGAGCTCTGGCACAGGGTTGAGACTGAGCCCTGATCTCAAGCACAGGTTGAGCTCTGACTGGCTACACACTGAGCCCTAATCTCAGAATGCATGTTGCAGACTGAGCCCTAACACTGAGAAATACTGAGCCCTGCTGCTGGTCACACACTGAGCCCTGACCCTGGTCACAAACTGAGCCCTGACCCTGGTCACACTCTGAGCCCTGACCCTGATCACACTCTGAGCCCTGATCCTGGTCACACGCTGAGCCCTGATCCTGGTCACACTCTGAGCAATGACCCTGGTCACACTCTGAGCCCTGATCCTGATCCCACTCTGAACCCCGACCCCAGTCACACTCTGAGCCCTGACCCTGGTCACACACTGAGCTATGACCCTGATCACACACTGAGCCCTGATCTTGGTCACTACTGAGCCCTTATCCTGGTCACACTCTGAGTCCTGACCCTGGTCACACTCTGAGCCCTGATCCTCCAGAACAAGAACATCTTCATGGGTGGGACAGTGCCCTCCTGGCCTGGGCATTCTGTGCTCCTCTGGTTGTGTGACAAGGGCTACTTGCAAGCAGAATCTCCCTTGTGCTAATTGAAGGGATGAGCCTGGGCATCCCCAACACGGCTGTTGTCACCCGTCATCACACTGCTGTTTAGTTGTGTGTCCTCCCAGCTCAATAATGAGCCAAGAGGGCCAGCCCCATCTCCATCTTGCTCAGAGGACATCCTGGATCTGGCACAGAGCGCCTGTTCAAGAAAAGTCTATGGAAGGAACGAATGAACGAATGAACTGACAGAGTCCAAACCGTGATTCTGTCGGCAAAGAGGAGGTTCTGTTGGATGAGAGGAAGTGAATTCCCTCCTGGGGCGTCCCGAAGGCGAAGACGGGATGAGAGTGTGGGAGGTCTGGGGGGCATCTACGCCGCGGTCCCAGGTGAGCTTCCTAACAAATGAGCTGACCGCGGCCAGCGGAGTCAGACCCGGGCGTGTGAGTGTGCACGTGTGTGTCTCGTGTGTATGTTTCGTGTGTACGTCTGTGTGCACATCTGTGACTCGTACGTATGTTTCGTGTGTGCGCACATCTGTATGTTTTGTGTGTGTGCACACATGTGTATATGCCCGTGTGTGTGTCCCCGTGTGCGTGCACACGTGTGACTGCTGTTGGGGATAACAGCCAGGCCCAGCAGAGTGGGCGGAGGCCTGAGAGTGGGTCCAGCTGGGTTTGCTCAGCAGGAGACCAGGAGGGAGGGGCAGCTCCCTACACCCTGAGCCGGGAGTTAGAGGTCGGGTCACCCCCCGGGGGCCCTTCTGGTCTTACCCCGTCATGGAGGCCAGCACAGGCCAGGGCTCAGGGCTCTAGAAATCTCTGGCTTCAAAGGGCCTGTGGAGACCCAGGGGGCAGAAGGCAGGGCCCTGTGGGGCACTTGGTCATCAGAGTCTGGGCAGGTGATGCCCTGGCCCCTGTTCTGCTGGCAGCCAGCAGCAGTGGAAGTCCAGGGGTGCTGGTTTGCTTCCAGTGCTGTTTATTTCTCTCTGATGAGAAATTAGCAAACACTTAGGGCATAAATCTTGGAAAACGTTGAAAAGTGTAAGTAAAAACATAGTAATGAGTCATAATCCCAATTCCACTTTGGAGTTAGTATTTCAGGGCTGCCCTGTATGGCTGTGCATGTTGTTCACTGCACAAAGGGGCGGAGGTAAGAGGCAGACTCAGCCTGTGGTCCAGTCAGCAGGCGGTGCAACCTGAGGAGGGCTGCACAGTGCTGGGCGGCACTGGGAGGCACGAGCGTGGCCATTGGTGGTTTCCGGGAGGATGCTGTGTGGGCTCTGTTCACTTCGGTCCACTTCTTCCAGGCCGTCTCCAGCTGTAGCATCCTACAGACGCACACTGTGCACGCATCTCTATATCTTTCAGATGTAGAAAGTCGTGCGCACGCTGTTGCCTGTTGCTGTCCTTTCTCCCTGTGGGCTGTGTGTCTTCCTCCAGAGATGGTCCGAGGTTTGGTCACCTGGCACCACTGTCCAACGTGCATCGCCCCCCGGTGCTCCTTTTAATGAGTCCTGCGGTGACAAACATCTCTGCACACGAGTGTCATCACCTCCTGTGCCATTGACAGAGACAGATTGTTAGACACACAACCACGGGATGCCAGGCAGGGGGCGTCAGGGCTAGTGAGCCCTCTGGCCCCAATGTTGGCTCGTGTGACCTGGGAGGGCTGGCGAGTCTGGGATTTGCAGGGGGGACTGCAGGCTGGAAACGAGGCAGGCTTTCTGTTGCAGTCTTGAGGCTGGGCTCTGTCTCCAGGAGACTGCTGTTTTGTTCTTAAGGCCTTCAACTGATTGGACAAGGCCCTCCAGCTCATGGAGAGCCATCTGCTGTACCCCGAGTCCACCAACTGTACACGCTGATGGCACCTACAGAGCACCTTCCCAGCAATGACGAGACGGGTGTTTGACCAAATGCCTGGACCCACAGCCCAGCCTGGGTGACAAGTACCGTGACCCCTGTGGTCTCTCTGAAGGACGTTTATGCCAGTCCACACATAGGCGAGTGTGAGTCTTGACGGATCTTCACCTGCGCTGAGTGTCAGGAATTTAACATTCACGTCGGGACCTCATTCAACAGCGCAGTCCTCCGATCAGCGGAGAACCCGAGGTCTTTCCATGCGTTTCTTGGTCTTGAGGCATTTGGGAGAGCTGGGCGAGGGCGCATGGCTGTGGGTCTCTGGGCTTCAGGAGAAGAGGCCCTGGAAGGGGGTGCAGGTGCGCCCGCGGGGCGCGCAGATGTGGGCCGACGGCAGCACGCAGGTGCACCTGTGCTGCGTCCTGCGGGGGCTTCACATCCACGCATGCAGTGTACACCCCCGTGCAGCGTCCTCTTCCTCTCCAGCTCGTGCCCTGGCAGAGCTGGGACCCGTTTGCTTCTGTGGGAACCACTGCTGGCATCCCCGAATGGAGAGGTCGTGGCCCAGCGCTGGGTGTTTGGGTTGTTGCTGATGTCTCTGGTTGCAGCCACAGAGACCCCCTGTCACAGCCCCCGTGTGCACCTGTAGGGGCTCCTCCCGGGCTGATTCTGAGCGCACTGGCCACATCACAGGAGGCGCGTGGTCAGCGTGGCCGCAGCTGTCCCATTGTCCTCCAAGGCGCCCGTCCTCGTTCGCATTCCCCGTGAGGGATGAGGCCACGCCCCCCCATACCGTCTCTGTGTCCCAAACGCCCACAGGGCCACGAGCAGGTGTTTGTTGAATGAGTGAAGGAACAAACCAATGGATGAATGAATGGTTTCCATTTTTCTTTCAACAGCAGTGTGTTGAACACCCCACGTCTGGTGCTGAGGGCAAGCGTGCCGTTGCACATTGTATAAACGTGTCATTGCGCACACGTCCGTGCTGCCGCCAGGACGGGGGACCCCAGCGAGGAAGGACTTGGAGCTGAAAAAAAAACGCTCTTCTTTTATTCAGTGTAAAATAAATAAGGCCCTTAGCAAACCCCTTCTCTCTCTGGAAATGTTTTAAAACGTAACGTGGGTTGGTTTTACACCCCTGGATCCAGGACGCAGAACACGGTGCTGACGTGTGTTCCAGGGTCAAGTTAAACCAGCAGAACGCACTGCGCTTGCACTCTATCATCCGAGCTCCTCTCCGACGCGCCTCCCCCCACCGGGGCTGTGATTTACTGTTATGTCCCGGCTTCTACAGAGGGATATAACCAGAAAGAGCCATTTGAAGGATGTCCGCTTATCTTTTGCAAAACATCGTCCCCGCTGCAGGACAGCGTTCCTTCCGAGAAGGCACACGGCGTGAATTCCTCCCAATCATTTTGTTCTCCTGGACGTACGTGTGGGGCCTGTTGAGGGGGGAGAACACTGTCCTCAGATCTCAGACCCGCCGTGGAGCTGCTGTGTGACCCTGGACTGGGCCGTGGGGAGACGGCTGGCTGTCGGGGGCTCGGCCTCAGATAGAGACGGGTGTGGAGGGAACTCAGAGCAGGGCCTCCCGAAAGCTCCTGAAGAAAGGGGCCGAGGCCACGTCGCAATTGTTTGAGTGCCATGCATCGTTGCCCCCGGAGGACCCTCTTGGAGGCAATTTATTGTCTGACCGTTTATGAGAATCTAATAACTTTGAGGATCAATGAGGCGTGAAGCGCTGTCGCCCGTAATCTGGACCAGGCTCCCGCGTCCTGTCATTTCCCGAGTGTCTGGGGGCGGGCGGCAGTCTCGGGCAGCCCTCGGCAGCCTGGGCTTCTCACTCAAGGCCTGGTCCCGCTGTAAGCCACCCGAGGGAGGCCTGGCCTGGCCGGGCAGTGGCCAAGGAGAGACGGGCACAGGTCAGAGGGCCTCAGGAACCTGTGGATGTGGCCTTATTTGGAAAAAGAGTCTTTGCAGGTGTAATTAGGTTAAGGATCTTGACTTGAGGAGCTCATTCTGGACTACTCAGGGGGGCGCTAAATCCAATGACAAGTGTCCTTATAAGAGACAGAAGAGGAGAAGACTCAGAGACTGGGAGAGCCAGTGTGCAGGTGGAGCAGAGACTGAATGGATTTGGCCACGAGACCAGGGGCGCCTGGAGCCCCAGAAGCCAGAGGAGGCAGGAAGGGTCCTCCCTGAGTCCTCCTGGGGGGCAGAGGACACGAGAGCACAGGGGAGTTGAAGGAGAGAGCTCCCCCCAATCGGACCTCAGCCTGACCCGTTGCTGCCCTCAGGAAAGAGCAGGGAAGCAGGTAGAGACAGGAGTTTGCAGCCAGGGGTCCCCGTGGGAACAGAGGCCCCCGAGATCAGCGAGTGCAAACTCAGCCTCTTGTGTTTAACTGAGTGACTGACTGATGGTAAAATCCGCTTTATTGACTGAGAATAAAACCTGAGGATTCATCTTAATAATCAGGAGCTCACAAGGAAAATACCCATGAAGCCCAAGTTCCGTGTGATGTGTTGCAGTGTGTCACGGATGCCAAGTGTTCTGGGCTCTTCTTGAATGCCTTCCCAACAGAGAGCTCATTACCAGCCGTGTAGCCTAGCGGACACTCCACTCTAACCTCTGTGACGTCCATCCTTTTGTCCTAGCTCTTCCCTCTGGAGCCCCCAGGACTGGGCTCCTTCTCTCCCTGTGGGAACTCTGGGTGCATTTAAGGTCCATGTGGTGCCATGTGTTGCACCATTTGGGGCTCAGACAGGATGTTGTCTTGTACGCAGATGAATGCAAAGGTTCAGGGTCAATGTAACAGGAGCGGTCCTAGCCCCCTCTCCCGCCTGGGCCCCCGCAGTGTCTGCCTCAAGATGCAGCTTCCTCGCCTGTCTTCCTCCCCCATTTCTGACCTGCCAGACGCTGTTCACAGGCCCCTCGGCATCTTACCAGCACCATCTGAACACCAGTTTGCCACGTGCCCCTGTGGGTCCAGAACTGCACCCTGGGCTTCAAGAGGGGCCTGGGCAGATTTGGGGTCTGCTGTGCTCTCTAAACTCAGATAGGGAGCGGCTGACACCTCTTCTGTAAGGCCAGAGGGAGGTGACCCTGCTAGAGGGGGGACCATGACGACCGCTGGGCCAGTGGAGCAGGAGCGTGTGCTCTGTGTAGGGGGAACGGGGCCGCAGCCTACTGCTCTGACCTGTCCAGAGCTGCTGGTGTGTGGCAGCTGCCACCCAAGACATCAGACTGGAAGCCAGAGGAAGCTGTATGTTCTGTGCCATTTCCCTCTCAGCGGGGCTCACGCACGCCCGGGGACTTTGGCATGAGGGATGGGCCCGTGGGTGCTGTGGAGAGCTGCGTGCATGGGAGCCAGGGGCCCGGGCCAGCACTGCCGAGCGGATCAGGGCCTTCCCAGTTGGGCTGCTGCCATCCCGGCCTGGCCCGTTACCACTCACAGATGGTCTCTGTGAACAGTGAGGATGCAGGAGGCGGCCGGGTGCCATGTGGGAGCGGGGGACAGACCCCCAACAGCTGCCGAGCGCCCACTGGGCGCCAGCCATGAGTTGGGTGCTGGAGGCAGAGAGGTTGGCAAGGCAGATGCTCAAGTTGCTCTGAGGCACCAGCACCAGCCAGAGGGGCACCAGGCCCACTCTGCTCTCGCCTTAACCCTACCCCATGTGAGACCATCTGGGGCTCCTCTGCCTCTGCCATCAGACTGTGAACCTTCCCAAGTCCATGAGCTCCAACGTCCCACCCGCTATGGCAACCTCCATCCCTGTCTCCTCGGTTAATGCCGCCATAGCGCCCAGCGCGCAGCGAGCCTTCTTTAACTGTTTGTGAACCTGAATTCAAGTCAGGGTGAGGGTGGTGACTATGTCTAATAGTGTCTCCAAAGTGACTGTCCATGTGGGATCTCAAGATGCAGCCTTCTTTGGGAACAAGGTCTTTGCTAACGTAATTAGTTAAGATGAGGTCGGCTGGAGCAGGGCAGGCCCTTCATCAAGGACTGGTGTCCTTATAGGAGGAGGAGGGACCCAGAGGGAAGATGGTCGTGGAAAGACAGAGGGCGAGTTAGACAGATGCAGCTGCAAAGCAAGGGACGCTGAGGACTGTGACCACCAGCAGAGCAGGGGACAGACTCGCCCTCAGACTCCCGAGGGGCCAACCCTGTCACCACGCTCATTCAGACTCCTGGCCTCCAGAACCGTGAGAGAACACACTTCTGTCATCTTAGGCCACCCACTGTGTGACACTGCACAGTGTGGGTGATGGGGGACACGGCAGCCCCAGGAGACTCCCACGGGCGTGGGATTAGGAGACACGTCAACAGGAAGCTGGAGTCACTGTGTCGGTCAGGACCGGCTGGGCTCTGCTGTGTAACAACAATCCCCACGTTTCCATGGCTTAAAGCCACGACAGGTCATTCGTCATGCCCTTGCAGGCTAGCATGGTGCCGTACTCACCATGAGACTTGGCGAGCTAGGCTGATGGAGTGGCCACCCTCCCAACATCCTGCTGGCTCCAGCAGAAGGAAAGGAGAGGAGGGCGTCCCACACCAGCAAGTACATGATGCATGTCCCTTCTGCACAACACTCATTGTCCACAGCCAGTCACATGGCTTCGACCCAGCCACTGGGGGATGGGAAGGTCAGGCCTCCACTATGCCCAGGAGAGGAGACCCAGGAATCAGTGATGAGCACAAACGTCTGCCAGAGCCACTGAGGGCCACAGCACAGCTGGGTCTCAGGAGCCCTCAGCTGTGAATCACTGGCTGCGTTCCTCTCTGTCTCAGTTCAGGACTGAGAAAAAAGCATAGGGTTGGAATCAGATGACTTGGTTTTAAATCCTGGTTCTAATGAACTTTGTCACAACCCTTGGTGCAAAGTGGTTAGGCTTGACCCATTAGTACTGGTGAAGGGATGAATGGAGAGAAGAAGGATGAAGGGATGATGGATGGATGGATGGATGGGTGGATGATGGACGGATGGGTGGATGGGTGGACGAATGGGTGGGAGGGTGGATGGATGGATGGATGGATGATGGAGGGTAGGTGGATGATGGATGGATAGATGAATGTATGGATGGATGGATGGATGGATGGATGATTGATGGATAGGTGGATGGGTGGATGATGGATGGGTAGGTGGATGATGGATGGACGGATGAATGAATGGATGGACGGATGATGGATGGATGGATGGATGGGTGGATAATGGATCAATGGGTGGATGGGTGGACGAATGGGTGGGAGGGTGGATGGATGGATGGATGGATGATGGAGGGTAGGTGGATGATGGATGGGTAGATGAATGTATGGATGGATGGATGGATGGATGATTGATGGATGGGTGGATGGGTGGATGGGTGGATGATGGATGGGTAGGTGGATGATGGATGGACGGATGAATGAATGGATGGACGGATGATGGATGGATGGATGGATGGGTGGATAATGGATCAATGGGTGGATGGGTGGATGAATGGGTGGGAAGGTGGATGGACAGATGGATCCACTTATTGATGGCTTAATCTGAACCAGATGTTTTTATGAATTAACTAATTTAATCTTATGTTATTGTAGTCCCTAATTGACAGTCAAGGAAGCTTAATTCAAGATGTCTAACTAATGCTTCCAGGGTCACATAGCTGGTAAGTGACTGAGGTGGGATTTAAACCCCAGCACAGCCCTGTCACTCACCAGTCCAGGGGTGAGAGCAACAGTTACTCCAAGGGGAAAGCAACGGTCTCACCCAGGAGAGACCACCCCCTTCCCCCGCCCCAGGGCTCCATCCTTCCTGGGACTCCCCCCACCTCCAGCGCCCTCCATCTGGTAGAGTGGGAAAGGAGGCATGCGACCCCCAGCAGCCACGCTGGCAACACTCCCCGATGTGTGGGGAGGACAACAATCCCCAATTCTGCAGCCAGGGATCTCAGAGCAGCGCAGCTCCCACATCAAGCGCATCCGTCCTGCTCGGGGTCTTTGTGTGAGTGAAACACTCTTCTTCTGAATCTATTCTTTGTTGTACAAAGAGAAAGTATCACAAAAAGGCCCAAAGCCACAGTGATTCGTCTCCAACTCATTTCAGAGTTTCAATTATCTAAATTATTGCTTTGCCCTGGCACAAAAGGAAGAGGCTCTATTTTTAAAGTCACTGGGAGATAAACGCTGGGTGCCTCCCTTGTCAACAACGCATAATAATTTCAATCAGGCGCTCATCGCTTTCAACAGCAGCAACAATGGCAGCAACCGGGGTCCCCGGGGGACTTTATTTTTAGCCCGAAAATCACAAAGGAGGAGCCAGGAGATTTCATATGGCAGCCTGGGCTATTGAATGTCTCCTCTGCAAGGCCAGCCAAAAATCACGTCTGGCTCCCAGCAAACTGGGAGCGCTCACGGGGGAGAGCCGCTTGGCTGGGAGCAGGGTGCGCAGGCCGGACCAGGGCTCAGTGTTTCTCTCTGCCTTCGCCTCCCTGGGGCATCTGTTTGCACCTTCAGCAAACGGTTCCTGAGACCTGCAAAGAAAGGAATGCTCATGAGGCATGGGCCTCTGTCACCAGGGGCAGTAGTTTCCAGCTGAAATGACAAGACATGTCCAAAAAAGGGCCCCAAAGGACAGAGACACGGCATGCAAGAGGGCTTGAGATGAGAGAGGTTATCAGAGGAGGCTTCATGGAGGAGGCAACGATCAACCTGAGCCTGGGAAAACAAGGCCAGTGTTGACGGTGGAGATGGGAGAGAGGATGTTCCAGGTGGGCAGAAGAGTGAACGCAAAGACAGGATGGGTGGGCAGTGAGCCCAGCAGGGGAGGGAGAGGAGATGAGAAGAGGCAGGAAGAGAGTGCGGGACGTCAGAGGGAAGAGGCAGCCAGATGCTGAAGAATTTCCAAGCCCGGGTCTCTCCTCCCTTCCTCCTGACCTCCTGACTGGTTTCCATCTCCTGCTCTGATGAGCGCTCACCACGTCCCTGGTGTGTGGGGACAACCTGCCATCTATGAAGAGCTCTGCCCTCCAGGCCCTTGCAGCTGGGGACCCCTTTGTCCCCGGCCCTGGAGTGCTTCTCAGGACGGAGGATGCTTAGACCATGGTCTCAGTCACGTGACTCTGGGCCAGCGGGCGAGGCAGCCATTTGTCACTCATTGTAAGTCAGCACGGCAGTGCCGTGGTTGAATTACACTTTGTGAACACGGAGGGACCCGTTTGAGGCTTGGTGCTGCGGGCCCTGGAGTTACTGCCCAGATCAAGTGGAGAAAGGGCAGGAGCAGAGCCAGAATGGGGCTCGTGGATCTGGGGCTGGCGTGAGCGAGGCACAGAAGGGGAACTTTGTGATGTCAGATTTTGGTGGACGTCACACTGGAGTCTTGGCTTCTTGGATGCCCAGACCTCCAGTTCTAACCTCCTTCCCCACCCCCACTGACCGATTGAGGCACGACCTCATGCCGGGCACTTCCTGGTGACCTGCCTGTTCTCTGATGGAACCCTTGACTCTGGTCACCTCACTGCCCTGGGTGTCAGCCTCCTGGTGAAAACGAGGTGAGCCCCCTTGAAAGCTGGCTGTGGGCACATGAGGTGGTGGGTGGGAGCCCCCGGCATGGTGCCCCAGCCTGAGGCTCTTCCTTCAGGCAGATTCTGTCCTGCCACCACCCAGGTCTGACCAGATGGCTCAGCCCAGGCAGGGCCTCTCCCTTCCCCGGGGCAATGGAGCCAGAGCAGAAAGAAGCCTGTTGAGAAAACAGCCCAGGGTGCTCCATGCTTCTGCCTCTTGTAGGCACGGCCAACAGAGGAACACATGCCACACGTCACTCCCCGAGCCAGCAGCCCAGCTTCTGGCTCAGCCAACTTACGCGTTACTGATGGCAGACGTCTGTGACATGCGTCTGGAATGGCTCTGGGTACTTTTCTGATCCCTTACCCTGGTGCTTGATGAGGAATCCACCTCCCCCTCACCTGGGGGGCCCACACTCAGGCCTCACGTGCACCGGCCAGGGCCCTCCCGAAACCCTCTGTGCCTGACCTGGCGCCTAAACGAGCCGTGTTGTGTCACATTAGCCTGTGAGCACCCTGGCCCTCCCATCTCTTTCTGCCCAAAGTGGATGCCGCGTGCCTGGGGACTCCGTTATCAAACCTCGCTCACTTAGTGGTCTCACAAGGACCCACGAATCCAGCGGTGCAGGACATCAGCTCCTCTCCAGGAGGATCCAGCACTCCCATTGTCATGCACCCCCCCCCCATCACTGTGGCGCCTGACGTGACTGATGGCATGAGGAGCATGAGGGCTAGGCAGAGGTGACTGGGACCTAGTGCTCTGAGCTGGCTGTTTCCTGGACGTCCTCCATCATGGCTCGCATCTGGCTGCTCACAGTGGGAAAAGGTGCCTGGTTGAGGAAGTGTTGACACTGGGGTCAGAGCCTGGGGTGGGGGTGCATGGCAGATGGCTCAGGCAAGCTGGCAGGGTGAGGGGTGCGGGGCGGCTGCCCTGATCCAGGCAGAGCTATGATTTGTGAGTTAGTGACCCCAGCCCATCCCTGCACTGCACTGCCCCCTTCTACCTCTCTGCTTATGATAGCACGCAGTTCACACGGCCGGACCAGGAAGGGAGTTTGGGTCCAATTCCCCCTGTGTTGAAACAGATGCTTTGTGTAGTGAAAGAGTGGGGTTTGGTATGGGGCCTGGTTGGTGCCACTTTTTCCTCGTTGTGGGATCTGGGACAGTTAGGTGAGGCCCCTGACCAGCCTCAACTTTTACATCCACCAGACAGCCCCCAGGACCCAACCCACTTGGTAGCGATAGAGAGGCGGATGTTGCCTGCCTGCTCACAGCAGGTTTCAGCCCCACCCCACAGCCCAAGACATTAGCAAAGGAGTGGGGGGCTTGACCTTCCGCATTCCTGACCTGAGGGGAAAGTCACTGCTGATGAGGTCCACCCAAGCAAGCTAGGCCTTTCCACAAATAATCAACAGACAATAGCTCTGGACCGTGGATGGTCAATATGGACAATAGATGGTCAAAGTGGACTACAGATGATCAGTACGGGCTGTAGATGGTCAATACGGACTATGGATGGTCAGTATAGACTACGGATGGTCAAAGTGGACTATGGATGGTCAAAGTGAAGAGGGAAGTCACAGGGGACAGGGTCACTGTCTTCAAACCCTGGAAACTCAATCTTCTGCCAGAGGAAAGAGATGCATCTTGACTTTCGGAGTAAACCCAGAACCAGAGGGTAAGAAGCCAGCACTGCAGGTGTGGTCACAATATATGGGGCAGCCATCTAGTACAAGAGTCAGCCTGAGTCATAGGTAGTGACCTCCCCATCACTGGGGGCATTCAAGTAGAAGCTATGTAAACACAATGTTACTGAAGACATTCCTGTACAGAAAAGAAATGTTCGGCTAAAATCTATTCCAACCTCCCATGTCTCTTCCAGTTCAATGTTTCTAAAATTCTGCAATTAAAAAAATCTGCTCAGTCGTCTTTACAGGATCCCATCCCTTGCTCATCCCTTCTGGTGCTCTAGAGTTCTGTCCCTGTCCTTCTAACTTCCCCCCTTCCCTTCCCTTCCCTCCTCAATTCTCTATCTGTTCATCATTTCTACATAATTTTCTCCATGGATTCAATTAATTTTTGTTTTTTAAAGGATTCCTACCTGCAGTTTTAGCCTCTCCTTTGTGCTGTGCGCACCCCAACCCAGAGCCAATTGCGTGTCGGGTCATCTTCTCTTGGACATTACTGTTGCGTTAAAAATCAGCGTGTCCAAACTGAGTTATTAATCCCCTCTGAACCTGCTCCTCCCCTAGACGCACAATCTCAGTGAAAGACCCCATGATTGGCAGGGTGCCCCAATCCAGAAACCCGCATCACATTCGACCCTGTGCTGTGTTTCAGCCACCGGCCCCCTACACTCGACAACGGCCAAGTCGTGTTCAACCTCTCCCCTTCGTTTATCTTGAATCCCTCCCCTCCCTCCCCAGTGCCATGCCTTCCTCGTCCTGGCCACCCTCACCCTCCCTCTGGAGGTCTACACCATACACCGACCTCGACTCTCCAGAGCCACCAGCGCCACCAACAGCTGGGACTGTTGGGGTGACCCTCTCATCTCTGAACATGTCACACTCTGCTTCAGGAGCTCATGGCTTCTCACAGCCAGAGATGGAGTCCGACTTCCCCACTTTGAGACTGGTCTTCAGCTTGCCTTCACTGCTTTCCTCCACCCCACCAGCACCCTCTCTCGCCATGATACCCACATGCCTTTAGCCATCTGGAAGGATTCCGTGTTCCCCGTGGGCACATGATATCCCATTCCTCTGGACTTTGTACATTCTGTGCCCTCTGCTTTTGGCGCCATCCCTCTAGCTTTCCCTCCTTCCTCTAACCCTGATAATTACTGCCTATGCTTGGAAATTCAGCTGAGATGTCATCGCCCCCTGGGGAACATTCCTGAGCACACGTGCTCCAACGCCAGTCTGTGCCACCTGCCTGTTCTAGGCTCCCCCTTTCCCACAGCACTCATCACCCTGTTCTACAGAGTGTCTAGCTCACCCTTAAATGTGTGGCCTCTGAAAGTTCTTTCTGTGTCTCATCTCAAAATGTCTTCAAATGTTCCTAGGGTCTTACGCCTGTTTTCTGCTCCCTTATTCTAGAGAAAACAAAATGTTTCCAGTGCTGTACACACTGCCCGAGTTGAAGGCCATCAGATGCGAATCTCGGGGTCTTTATCCTGTTCCCTGGAAACAATCAGGGCCCAGGCACAGGGGTAGGACCGTGACTGTGGCATCTCCCTCTGTCCTCGCACCTGCCCTGAGCTGGATGCAGGAAGCGGCTCAGAACGTTCCAGTGACTTGCTCAATGTGGGAGTTAGGACCATGTGGATAGGATTCTGGAGGTGTGTTTCATTCACACGTGGTGTCTGCAGGGCGGGGTGTGCACGGCCACGGGTGTAGTCAGTTTACAATCGTGAGCACTGGGCACTGTGCCCAGCTGCAGCTACGGGGACCTCCACCCCCGCTCGTGCCTCCAGGAGGCACCAGATGCCACATATGGCATGTGCCCCGAGGAAGGGTCGGGCGTGTGGTGGGAGACCAGCTCCCTCAAATCCAGAGACCCTCTGATTCTGCGCGCAAAGGAGGCATTTTGATTTGACCTTGAGCTATGACCTTGGGCAAGTCACAGGGACCTTGGGGCCTTCAGCCCCCATCCATTTGCCTTGAGATTTGGGCCTCACCACAGCCCTGGGAGGTGGCAGGAACGTGACGCCCACCGCACTTGGCAGAGGCGCCGACTGAGCTGAGAAGGGCAGAGCGGCTTGCCCACCACCAGCCGGCCATGAAGGGGATGTGACACGAGCTCTGGAGGAGGACTCCACCTCGACCTCCACCCCCAGCCTCAGCCCTCTGGGCGGGGCTCCCTTCTCTGTCAAACAGGACCAGAAGTCCTGCCCCGGGGTCCTGCTCCAACGGGCTGTGGGATGGTCCAGGGGGAAAACACGGTCCCGAACATGCTCGAGAGAGTCCTCAGCGTGCTCAGCCACCACCCTCAGCTCTGCAGCCCCGGGGGAGGGATAGCCATAACCAAGCAAGGCTGCAGTGCAGTGATGAATAAACATACAGCGAATGTTGCTCCCAAATTTAATCTCACTCAGACGGAGATGACAGGGACAAATCAGGGCTGACAGGGGCACTGAGAGAACCTACGCACGTCACCCTGCCCTCGGCCTGGCCTCTCCTTGCCTCTGCTGGGGCATGGCTTACTGCCAGTCTGGCTCGGTACCCGACACACACGACCCAAGGACAGAGGGAGCAGGCCGGGGGTGGGTGCTCGGCTGCGGGGGCCAGGGGTGGAGCGGCTCCTTTGTTCCAGCCCTGGGGGCCTGGTCAGACTCGCGGTCAGCAGCCCTCGGCTGAGGAGGAGCACAGTCTGTAGTCCAATGGGCTGGAGCACAAATGCTGCGTCTATAACTTCTTAGCTGTGTGACCTTGGGCACATCCTCGGCCTTTCTGACTTTAGGGAGCGTGCTTTTCCCCCTGGTTGTGTGTGGTTGTGAGTGACATTACAGAGGTCAACCGTCTGCACGGGCTGTGTTTCATCTAATCACAGACACTGCCAGTTTTCAGATGCACTGCTATTTTTGGCATTACGGCAAAGAAGAAAGACAGCCGATTATACTGTAAGCCATCATTGATGGCAAGATGCGTCCTGGCTTCAGAGCTGTTCAAATGTGAACGAATGTGCCCCTTAGATTGACTAAATTGGGGAATAGACCCTGAAATGTACCAGTTTCCAAAGCAGTATTAAAATCTCTGAGAGAGTGTGATGGGAAGACGGAGCGAACGTGCTGTGTGTGGTCACCAAGCCAGAAACAGGTCTGGTGGGGTGAAGCACGGGGAAGCAGACTGCTCAGGGCGATGGCCTGAAGGCAATGACATTTTCCCGGGAAATGGCTGCCCTGCAGGAGAGTGAGCTTCCCAAACCCTGGGAGAGTTCAATCCAGGCTGGGAGGAGTCCAGGACTCCAGAAGTGGACAAAGGCTGCCCTGAATGCCCTCCGACCCCTCCTCCATCCCGAGACTCAGTTCTGCAGATACGCGCCTGAGCTCAGCGAGCAGGCAGACCAGCCGGCCTCAGAGTCCCTTTCCGCTGCAAGTTCCCAGCAAAGAGCTGCCCTTTGGCATTCTGCGTTTGTCTTGCTGTCGGCTGATTTTTTTTGACTCAGTGAACGGGTGGCTAATGAAGGAGAGACGCAGGGACTTCCTGGGAAGCGACCGAGACTGCTGTCTGTCCAGGAAGACAACTGCTAATTATCAGCCCCAGCTGGCGGCCCACAGGGGACCACACGGAAGGCAGCCAGATGGAGAGATGAAGGGACCCAGAGGACAGAGGGGCCTCCAGCCGGAAGCCCACCCTGGAGCCCCTGGACCCGGCCCTGGCTCTGTGGGGGGAAGGAGTGGTGGGCCGGGAAGCCAGACCATGCTCCGTGGTGCCCTTGTCTTTGGACAAGCTGAGTGAGGCCACAGCAGAGCTGCTAGGCCCACCTGGCCATTAGCCTTCTTCTGTCCTCGTCCCTTGGTTGACCTCTGCTGTCACACTGGACCAACCCAGTTTCCTCCCCAGTACCCCGGCTCCTGGTCCTCATTGCCCATCTCCATCTCTGCTCTGATCCCTGTCTGTGCTGCACTTCCCTATTTCTGTTTGGCTCTAGTCATCAGCCCCTTGGACACGAGGCAGGTAGCTGCCATCATTCTGTCACTGAGCCCCTGCCGCGGGCCAAGGCACCCGATCCACAATCTCACTTGCTCTGGATGGCGTTACTGTGGAGGGAATATGACAATTCTCATGTGCACACTAGGAAGCCGGGGCTCAGCCGGGGTAAGCAGCAGGGCCTGTGTCACATCTGTGCGAGCTCCCAGAGCCTGCAGCAGGCCCAGTCCTGCCCGGATTCCTGGTGGAGTGGGGTGCCATGCTCCTTCCCCTGGTGCCCCCAGGTGCCTCTGGGAGCCACACACTTGTGATGTCCCTGTCCTGACCCCTCTCACACTTCACCTTTGTCCTCTGAGTCCAGAGCACCTGGAGTCCGCTGCCCAGGCCCCCTATTTGAGGCCTGGCCTGGTGACCCCAGCTGCAGCCTCTCCCCTGGCGGGCTGGCGGCCTGTGCATGAGTCCCCTGCTCTCCCTCTCCCCTCAGGGGGCCCGGGCACTCCTCTCAGACCCCGGCAGGTGACAGCACCTGCTGGAGATTCTGCTCTGCCTGTCCCCGGGGCCCCCCCTCTGGCCCGACCAGACTGGTGGCCCCAGTCCTTCAGGTGCCATGTCCCACCTGCACTGCACCAGCAGGGGCACCCACCTCCCAGCTCCACCTGCCCATAGGGGCCAACCCTAGGCTCACGCTAGGTCCCTCTGGGTTCATTCAACTGGGCCCCCTGCGCGGACACCCAGAACACCACGGCTATGAGCCTATATTTCCAGCCTTGGTGGAGGGGGCAGACTTTAGTGGCCAGAAAGGTTCCTATGGACCCCAAATCATTCCTTCACAGTGGGGGAATCTGTTTGTGCCTCTCTCCAAGCTCCTGGTGGCGCTGGCAGTCCCTGGTGTGGCTTGGCCTGTAGACATGTCCCTTGCATCTCTTTCTCCGTTGTCACACGGCCTTCTCCCTGTGTGTTCACATGGCCTTGTTGTGAGGACACCAGTCAATGGGTTTAGGGCCCACTCTGATCCAGATGACCTCCTCTTAGCTCATTATATCTGCAAAAGTCTTATTTCCAAGGAAGGCCACATTCTGAAGTACCGGGTGCACGTAAATTCCGGGGGATACTATTCTGTCTGTACACATCCAGTGGCTCTGCCCTCCTGGGCTGCTCAGACCCCTTCTCCCACGGCCCCTGTGTGCTCTCCCGTCGGCTCTTGACGGCTCGATTCCCCACAGCCACCGGCTAAGAGCCCCAGGGGGTTATGTTGGGGACACCAGGACTCGGGCCCCAGGAACACGTCAGAGTCCCACGGAGCAGAGGTTCCCAGAGAAGAGAACTAGTGACAAGGGTGTCTGAGCCCCTGGAGGTTTCCCTACCATCAGAGACGCCTGATAACGTGACAACATGACAACCAGGAGCAGGTAAGCGCCCCCTGCCCCCCGGGGGTGCAGGCAAAGGCTGCAGGACACGATGTGGGGGGCTGCGGAGGGGGCTGCATGTTTAACAGGAAAGGGACTCGGTGACCCCTGAGATCTGCGGCTTTATACTCTTCAAACCAGACGGCCCCCAGCTGACAGGCCTAGTAGTGCTTATTGAGATCAGCACCAATAATAGCCGTTGGCTTTCTCCAGAAGCATCTTTTGCCCTCTGTGATCCTCCCAACAGCCCGCGGGGCAGGGCTGGATCTCCGTTCACTCCTGGAAGAGGTGTCCTGGGACACCTGCACCCCCTCCAGACCTGCCCGTGGTCCCCTGTCAGGTGTCCGTGTACCCATCCGCCGGCTCCTGACAGCCGTGTCTGTCTCCCTCTTAGCGCCCCAGCTCCTGGGACGGCGAGTGTCCCGGGACGTTAGGTGAACGATGGGGACCTGAGGGACAAGAGCCGCTCCCTGGCCTCGTGGGAGGCCTGAGGCTCTCACCTCTTCATCCAGAGTCTTCAAGCCCTGCCTGTTGTTGCTCCTATTCCCTCGTTTTGGAGAAGAGACCTACGGTCCCCAGCTACTTTCTGGTCCACTGGGGAGGAACGGAGGCACGCAGCTCGGGCAGGATGACCGAGGACACACCTCTCACGGGGGAGCTTCCTCACCCCCAAGCTGCACACATCTCCTTTCTGGGCAGTGCAGCCTGCAGGGGAGAAGCCCCGTGGGGGGTGGGAACAGAGTATCATGGTGAGAGAATCCTCTCCCCGTCGTCTCCCAGAGCCAGGCTGCCCTGTACACATGGACCATCCGCTCTGAACTCCTCCTCCCACAGCACACCAGCCCCTGGGGAGCCCCTTTCCCGAGGCTCCCTCATGAGCCTTTGCCCGTTCATGTATGCTCACATGCATGTGCTCCCACGTGTGCACCTCGCACACACGAGTTGGATGGTCTCTTGGCTTTTAATTCACATAGATGAGCCCCCGCCCGTGGGCCCCGCCAACCCTGCTCTTGAGAGCACTGCAGATGTTCACGCAGGTGCCTGGTCTTCAGGCACTGAGGCCCAGCCCAGCCGACACCCGCTCTTGGCAGCTGGCCCAGTGGAGGAGGGGCTCTCCGGCCCCCAGCCCCAGGGGAGGCCTTGAAGGGGCCCGGTGAGTCATGAGTCTTCCAGTTCCTGCCCAGACTCCTCCACTGGTCCGCAAGGCCGCCTGCACCCCAGTCCCCGGAGAAGTTCTGCGTGCTCCTGCATCGTCCATGTCCTCCTCGGGGCTTGGGGAAGGGTCAACTCCGCTTGGGTTCTGGGAGAGGAAGGGCAAGGCCCAGGCAACAGGCGGGGAGAATGGGGCCGTGTGGGAACAGTTCAGACCCGAGCGGGGCTGGTCAGACCAGGACCGAAGCTCCCTGAACACCTTCGGCTGGGCGATGGGCAAGTGACCCGGTCAGCTGAGCCTACCTACATCCACCTTCAAATGGGACACCAATGTTTGTCCACTCTCGCCCTTATTTATTTATTCAATGTTCTTTTTTCAAAACCTACTGTGTATCAGGTATCGGGCCACTGGGCCTAGGAGCTGAGTGACATAAGTGTGTGGAATGGCTCACGTGGCCCCTGGCCTGGGTAAGTGGACAGTGACAGTTGTGATGGCAAAGGAGACCGGTCTGCCCCACGAACGGCTCTTCCTGACTTTCTGTCGGGAAGACGATGACAGCCCCGACAAGAACAGCAATGGCAGACCTCGGAGCTGAGTCCTGCAACCCGCCCGACACCTCCGCCTGCTCTCTGAGTGGTGGCTCCACCCTCTCTCCATGGCTCCGCGGCAGAGACCCTGTCATGGAGGCTTTTGTAGAAAAGAGAACTTATGCTCATGGAAGGGCGGCAACTCGCTCAGCCTGCCCCAAATCCCACACCCGGGGGGAGAGGCGCCTCCTCACGCCCCCACTGGAACTTACCAAGAGGCCAGACCATTGGGCGGCCCGGCCCTCCCCATGGGAGCTCTGAGGATTTGCTGCCTCTCCCCCGGATGGGCCCCCACACCACGCACCCCACTCCCCACTGGGTAAAGGGAGATAAAGCGGACCGGGTGGGTTTCCTCAGAGACCCGTCATTTTCTGCAGGGGCAGCTGCCTCCTTTGGCTTTCTTCCCATGAGCGTGAGAACAGGACCCCAAATCCCAGATCCCAGAGTGAATTCGCCCACGGGCACACACATGTGCGCGCACACATGATGCCACGCTTGGTCCCGGGACCAGGCATCTTTCTCTTTTGCCATAAGGGAAGCTGCAGAGTGAGGAGAGGAAATTAGGCGTCCCAGGAAAGCCGTGTATCCTCTCCGGGTAATTACCCACACCTTGTATAACCTAATGAGCCATCGAGGGGCCCGGATGGGACATTGAGGCGAGTTATTGAATGTTTCCTCACAGTTTACCCAGCTGGAGGAGCTAATTGATTCACGGGTGGGGGAATGAGCGTGTGTGTGCACATATGTGTGTCTCCGTGCCCCGTTAGCTTCCTGTAAAGGTGTGGGAGGAGGAGCGGCCTGGGCTTCAGCAGTGTGATCACCTGCAAATCTCACAGGACCGGCCAGAACCATCCAGACGGCTTGTGGGGAGCATGCATGGAGCACCCGTGTGCACACGTCTTGCTAAATTCCCACGGGGGGACCCTTTCCACTCGTCACCTCGGCACGTCTCAAACTTCTACTAACCTCACGTTATCTCAGTGAGTTCTACTATATCCGTCACCGTATTTTTATTTAAATTTATCCATGATTTTTATTTAAGTGTATGGAGATGCCATATTATGGAATAATATCTGTGAAGTCATCGATTTGAAGCAATTGCTATGTTTTCTTAACACGTCTTACAACGACGTGTAACTGTTTTATAATGCATTGTCTGTGTCATGTGTGAACTCGTCTCCTTCAACCCTCCTGACATTTCAGAGATGCCGACGTGAGGCACAGAGAGGGCAGCAGCTCTGCCCGAGGTGGCACAGCGGGAAACCATAGAGGCTGGAGTGCCGGCTGGGGGACACTGAGCCCAGGTCCTTCCTGTCCCCACAGCGGTCTTGCCTTTGCTTGCCTTTTATCTTCCGATCCCTCACTTTGAAGTCTCCCAGATTCCACCTGTGCCTGGAGGTTTCCCCATACCACACCCCACACCGCCCCACTGCTCTTCCTCCGCCTGAGTTTTCCAGGGCACCCCTCGCTCTCCTGCATGAAGAGACACACCGGACGATGGGGCCCACGCTCCCTGCCATGTGCAGCGGTCAGAAAAACACACCCACCGTGTCGACAGTCCAGGGACGCTCTCGTGTGGCGGAGGGGATGGAGTGAGGATGCACAAGTGTTGGCCGGAGTGAGGAGACGTCGTCCCCACCTCCAGACGGGACGGTGCCATTGCACTCGAAGGAGCGGGCCCTTCTGGGTCGGGCCGGGCCTGAGCTGGCACTGAGCTAGACACCCGAGTGGCTGCCCGCTGGGTGTCGTGGCTCCACCATCACCCCGGAGGTCACGGCTGGTGTGGGAGGGATGACGCAGGAGCGGTTCCCCTCCCTCGTCCTTCTGTCCCTGTCCTGAAGCACAGGGAACCGGAGCCCTAGCGAGCTCGCAGCTGTCTCAGGACACGTTGGCTTTCTTCCTCCAGGTTCCTGCTCCGATGGGACAGCTGTGGCCGTTCTCAGGAACGCACCCCCCAGAAGGGGGACAGGCAGCACCGGTGTAGAGAGTTCTCACGGTCCCGGCCACACACATACACACACTGGGACAAAGCCCAGCCCACCACCCTGGCTTTCTCTTCTCGCTTTCCTTCTCTGTGCCTCAGTTTCCTCTCCTGGATGCCAGAGAACTCAATGAAAAACAAGAGTGAAACTTGATTTCAGCAGCTTTCCCAGACGCCAGTACTCTCTGCTCTGCTCAGCCTCCAGGCTCCCCCGGGGGGGTTCCCAGAAGCCGTGCTCTGTGTGAGGGATCCAGCGGGGCATCGGCTCTCCTTCTTATTCCCAGAGGACGGCCTGCCTTCCCCACGCCCCTCAGCGCTCCGGTCGGCCAGGACGTGTGCAGCAGCCTGGCCTCTCCTGTCTTCCGTCTGCACTTTCACGGGTTACTCTGGCCCCTCCTTTGAGTAGGCAGATTAAACGAAGGGAGATTTGCATAGCAATAAAAAGGTAATTAAAATCACCAACACGTGAAAAGCCCATTATAAGACTCCTAGGGAAAGAGGCCTAGGCTGGTCAGGAAAGAGACAGTAAGAGGGTGGGGGTGGCGAACCCATTAACGGGGCCTGTTAGCCGCCCATTGTCAGCGCCGGGTACCACGAATATAAATATTAATTGCTTCAAGGCCAAGTTGTTAACAGCCGCCCAAACTCATAAATATCCCGCTCACAATTAATGGTGACTGATGCGTCTCCACGGTGGGGCTTTGAGAAGCCTGGAGCCAAGACTCTGAGCAGGAAGCCGCGCAAGCGGGCGGCCACGAACCTCCTGTTCTCCATTCATTCCAGACGCAATTGCAACTCCTCATATCTGACTGCGTTTCGAGGTCTGAATTATGGTGTGTCCATTTATCGGTTTAGTCAGTATTTATGATCCCTTAGAAAGAATGTGTGTGTGTGTGAGTGTGTGTGTCCGTATATACACACACTAATAAAACTAATACACCCATCAAATTATTGTTCAGTTGATAATTAAATTAGCGCTCTCCAGGCACTTAATGAGCAGCAGGAATTCCCGGCAGCAATCTCCTTTCTGAGGACGGCGGCTCCTGGGTAATAACGTCTATAAATGACCCCCCAGTGGCCGTGAATGGGCACTCAGAGCTCAGAGACAAGGCCCCGGTGTGCGGGCTCCCAGATGGGGTGCTTTCAGGATCTGAGGAAGGATAGAATGCACCTCCCATGATTCTGCTCTGGAAAACAAATGGAGAAATCCCGCTTTGGCATCAGCCAGAGACCACGTTCGTCCCCCACACTCTTTCCAGGCTGAGCAGAGGAAGAATGTGTGTCAGGCTATAAAGGGAACCCTGCCCGTGGAAGGTTAGAGTTAGGACCCGTCTTCCTTCCTCTCTCCTCCAACACCTGTCACTTGTGGCGGACTGACTCTCACCTGCCCAGATGCTGTTCCCAGTAGGGAAGAGCTGCCCTGCGTCTCGGGTCCTTGAGACATAAACGCTTTTGTCCTGGAACCCGGATCCAGGACACATTCATCACCTCGGGCTGCGCTCACTGACCTCCTGCTTGATCTCTGGGGATCTAAGCTAGAAGCCCTCCCATCCTTGGCTGCTTGGGTCTTTCATTCATTCATGCATTCATTCATTCAATCATCTGCTCCCTGAGCAGTCTTTTCCCCAGGCTACACTGCACTTCGTGTGGTAAACCCTGAGAGTGAGGGAAAATGAGTCAGAGCTGGTCCCTCCTTTCCGGGGGTTCGCCACCAAGTGTTGAAGATACCTGTATGAAAATCCATCCATTCTTCCTTCCTTTCTCCTTCTCTCTCTCTCTGTCAACAAGGGTTGTGGACTGAGCCCTGTTTTAAGTGCCAAGTGTGGGAGAGTGAACAAGGCAGACGGCTCTGCTCTCAGGGAGCTTGCATTCTAGCGGGGAAAGCAGACGGCAAATAAAGAACGTGTCAAATGGTGACAAGTGCCACGAGATGAAGAGGAGGATTGTGGAAGGGGATGTTTTACACGTGCTGGTCAGGCAAGCCAACTGATGAGGTGACGTTTGGACATTGTCTTTGACAAAGAGGGCTCCCTGGGAGTATCAGGGAAGGGCGTTCTGGATGGAGGCGCAGCGGGGAGGAGACTCCGAGGTGGGGCGTGTTTGGAGACTGGGTAATAGGAAGGGTGATGGGACATCATGCTGGAGAACTTGTGTGTGTTGGGGTGAGGATTTCAGATCATGTAGAACTTTCTAGGCTATTGTAAGGACATGGGTTACTATTCTGAGTGAGATGGGAGCCATCGAGGGTTTGAGCAGAGGAGAAAGATGACCTGGCTTTTAACAGGATTGTCTTGGACCCTGTGTGGAAAATAGACTGGAGAGGCGGAAAGCAAGGGAGAGAGAGAAGGGGGGAGGGGAGGGGCAGAGGGTGAGGGAGAGAGATAAACAGAGGGAGAAAACTTTGGAGAGACGATGAATAATCTGGGTGAAATGATGGAGGATGGACAAATGTGCTAACAGAGGAGTAATGGGCAGTGGTTGGACGTTTTGGATATATCTTAAAAGTAGAGGTAAAAGCATTTTCTTCTGAGTTGGGTGTAAGGTGTAATATGAAGAGTGGAATCAAGACTATCTCTAAGGTTTTTAACATGAGCAAACGTTGAAAAGGATTGGCCTTTACTAAGATGGGGAAGAATGTAGAAGAGCAGGTATTTTGGAGACGGGGATGCAGTGTTTGGTTTTGGGGTCTCTTTTAGACATCTGAGTGCAGGTTTTTGTCAGACGTTCGGATGTATGAATCGGGAGTTCAGGAAAAAACTCAGGCTGGGACAATGATTTCATTCAGGAGGTGAGTTTAGAGAATACAACTGCTCTGATGATGACTCTCAGGAGAACTCCAATATCTAGAGGTAGGAAAGTTGAGGAAAAGCCAGCAAAGGACACTGACGAGAGAGTGCCAACGAGGTAGGAGGAGAGCAAGACTGGGTGGTGTCCTGAGGTGAGTGGGGAAAGCTCTTCAGGAAGGCGGGAGGGACGGCCCCTGCAAATATCAGCATCAGGTTGAGAGAAATGAGAGTTGAGAAATGAGGTTGGATTTAGTGACGTGAAGACAGAAGTGCTGTTCTGGTCAGAAGGGGGGAACAAAGTCTGATTGGAGTGATTGCAGGTGATAATGGAAGGAAGAAAAGCGGAAACAACAAACGGAGAGGATTTGTTGAAGGGGGCTACTACAAATGGGAAGATGGGAAGGAAGTCACCGCAGAGGAACGTAGGACCAATTTATATGTGAACACACACGTATGTATGCATATACGTGAAAGATGTTTGTATATATTTCACACACACACATTTCGTATATATGAAAGATACTTACAGCAGAATTTAGATTCAGTAGAGTGGAGAAATTTTATGATGCAGGAGATAGAGGCAAGATATTGCTGAGTGACCCCAAGAAACAGATAAGGCGCTGTGCAGTGATCCTTCCGTTCAGCCCCGCCCCCAGCGCCCACAGCTGCTCTCAGGACCCCAAGTGTGCTGTCCGTGGTGCTGAATGCGAGTCCGCTCCCGGCCAAGATGGCACTCCTGTGCCCGGAGGATGTGTTCAACACACGATTTATGGTTTGACATCTAACCCCATCAGCCTATATATTTAATTGCTATTTTATCACCCATTCAATAATAAACACCCATAATTTATTGGTTTTCATCTATACTGGAGACAATAGAATATAGACGAGTGGAGAATGGCAGAAAGGGAGAGGTCACTTCTGTACACAGAGCCCGGAACATGCCAGGCACATTGCTAGGCAGTTTTTATAGGGCATCTCATCTAATTCTCATGGACACCCTGAAAGGTGCGTACTAGGAATATCATTTTTCAACATGGCTCAGGGAAGTTCAGAATGTATCCAGGTGTAAATAGCAAGTGAGGGGGAGGGGCTGAGTGGCTATTTGAATCCAGGTCTGCCTACACGCCTGTATCAATTTGCATGACCTTAACCACCACCTACAGAACAAATCACTTCTCCCATGGCCTTCCTTAATGGTTTTCTGAGGTCAGGGGGAACAAGACAAAGACAGGGGTCAGTCTGCCCGGCTGGAAGAATCTTGGGGAAGCTCCAGCTTGTGTTGATCAGGGGCATCATGGGAGGAGGTTTATGCAGTGTCTCAAATTCACTTCAAAAGAATAATTTTTCACAAAGTGCAAGTGTGCTTAGTCCTTTTCCTCATTAAGTAGCATCAACAGCTTTCGCCAGCTGAATTTCTCTTCTCCAGTGCAGTAATTCATATCCTGTGAAAATCAGTGCAACTTTTTCAGAGTAGATAGGATGGCAGCCATAAAAATGTGCTGTTTGGATCTCCTGCTGCAGGGAGCACAACTGACTGATGGATCTAGCAGTTTCCCTTCTGGATCCACCACTGCATTTGCATCCAATCCTCCCACTTCCCCCTTTTTCTTCACAGGTGTCAAATCTAAAAAGAGCTGAAGGGTCTGCCTGCATTCACCTGCTCTGTCCCCTCCTTGATCCTTCACAGAGGTTTCCCCCAATAAATGCCAGGTATGTCTAACCTCATCTTGGTATCTGCTTCTTAATGGATCCAAAGAAACTCAGGTGGGTAGAGCTGACCTACAAATGGAGCTTCTATACCAGGGACGTTTGTCATCAAGGTGTCACTCAGTGGCCTTTTCTGTGTGTGTGTGTGTGTATTCATGTACACAGCCCTGATCAATCAGGAAATGTCATTCTAGATCAAGGTTCTTTCAACATCTGTGCTGCAAGCATTCCTTGGACAAAAATTGACCTCCCATCATCTGGCATCAATAATTGGGTCATTCTAAGGCAAAGGACTTCTTAGCTTCCTTCTCTTTCCACCTTCTTCATAGCTTCCTTTCCTCTTTCCCACAAAAATGTTGCTCAGAGCTCCCCACTCATTGGAGTTGGGTCTAATATGTGTTAGATGGTCCCTCCCTTGAGCAGCTCCCTCTCCTTGCAAGTCTGTCTGTACCGTGTGGCTGGACTGAGAGAGACGAGGCCCCACAAGCTTCGGGAGGCAAGGAGCCTGGCTTCAGCGCTTGGCCGTGTGTGATGTTCTATGTCTGCCTTTCACCAGAGAACCCTGCAGGGCTCTCGGTTAATTATAAAGTGCCACTTTGTTTCCTTGCATATATTAGGTTGAACTCCATGAAATTGCCATTTTTCTGGGTCAAGAACAGTTGAATGTCAGTGATTTCATACGGTTCACTGTGATATCTTCCTTGAGAATCTTGTCAGGGGAATGAACTGAGGAGGAGGTTGGCATAGCAAGATTTACACCCTCTTGGGTCCTCGGCCCTGATACCAGGAAATATCATTCAACCCCACCTCTTCCCACCAGGTTTGCATAAATCCTACCCACCTACTGAGATGGAGACTCAGCATTAACCGTCTTCCTCAATTCCAATCATAAAAAGGACCAGATGTTTTCTAGAATGAAAGGGTGTTTACGAGACTCCTGAGGACTGTCTTAACTATGCCAGAAGGCTGTACCCAAAGGGACAAAATTGAGCCTCAATTCAGAAGAATAAAAGGGAGGAATCCGGCCAACAGGGGAAGGACTGAATGCATTAACGTGCCCCTTATCCTGGGCACCCAGGATTGTTCACCTAAATTCCAGTTCATGTTTTCCTTTAGACTCTCCCTGACAATCGCCCTCTCCATTCTCCATCCTGAATTCCCAGTCTCATCCCCTCCCACCCACTGAGTCAGAAGTCAGAAACCTGGGGCTCTTCCTTTCCCCTCATCCCACGGCAACCCCACTGAATTCCGTCACATTTACCTCCGAGCTATTTATGGGATCCCGTCCACTTGTCTCCATCCACTGCCTCCACTCTGGGCAAGGCCACCGTTGAACCCCATCCAGACGATTGTGACAGTGTCCTTTCCAGCCCCCTCCCCCCCAGCTTTATTCCCTGTAAGTTGATTCCCCACACCAAAGCCAGAGCAGTCTTTAAGCTGCAGTCTGACTATGCCATAGCTTTGCTTAAATGCCTTCAGTTTTTTCCATCACTTCCAGAGCAAACTCTAAGCTATGGATCTTGACAACCAGGCCTGACCTCGCCTGCAGCCTCCTCTCTCACCCGCACATGCCACCCACAGAGAGACTGTCTCCCAGACATGGTGACTCCTTCCCATCTTGTGGCCTTCATGGGACCATTGGTTCCTCTTCCCAAAGCACCCTGTCCCTCCCCTCACTTTCACTTGGCTGACTCCTAGTCGTCCCTTAGGACCCCCAAGGAACCATGTCATCCTCCCCCTCTTAGAATCCAGTTCAACACAACCCATCGTCATTGTCTCTTTGCATAAGTTCTTTTCTCTCTCGAGTAACCCTTTCAAGGGAGGGGCTGTGCCTCACCTGCCTTTCTGTTTCCAGAAGTTCTTCCAGTGGCTGAAGTGTAGACGGGCTCACTCAGAAATTGTGCTGTGAATGACTATTACTACTGTCACTGTGACCCCTGCCCCTCAGGCCCTACCTCCCTGACTGTGGGCCCCAGGACTGCAGACCGATGGGCCCTCTTCCTGGCACGATCTATTCCACGGAGATGTGGGTGACCTGGAAGAGGGGGGTTTGCACCTCCCAGGGGAAAAGTACAGAAGCGTATGAGAGGAACGGCACATGTCAGGGCTCAGGGGTCAGCTGGAAGAGGGGTTTTAGGGGCTCTGAATCCTCACCAGCAGCCCCACAATTCTAGTACCTGAGGGCGAGGCTGGGCCGACAGCGTGGGCAGAAATGCTCACTATGGGATTGGACTGCACTCGTGTGCGTGTGTGCGTGTGTGTCCATGTCCTGTACATACAGCGAGAGGACAGTGTCTTGTGGGAAGAACACGGCTGGCGCTGCTGTGATAAAGGCTTGTGTCCCCTTCCTGAGCTTATCGAGCATTTCATCGTG